>NC_089841.1:242608154-242959821 GCF_035609145.1 Eleutherodactylus coqui | reverse complement strand
ATAACGTGTAAAACTGCTTTTTCCTGCCCACAAGTGGAAAACAATTGTGGTTTTCCACTTGCAGGGGAAAGATTGCAATATGCGCTATTTTTGGGTGGATTACACGTGGAAGGCTTCCATTGAAGTCAATGGAAGCTGTCCAACCCACAGCCCTTCCGCAATGACATTGCGGAAAGGTCGTGGAATCCGCGTCATCGCCTACCGACGGCGCGGCATTATCTGTACTGCACATGTGCGCAAATAAGTTTAATTAGTTTAATATGTGCTATTTCGGGAGCAAACATAGAACGTGCTGCGTATTCTTTGTGCAAACAAAATGAATGCACAATATACGCTCATGTGAACCAACTCATTGAAATCAATAGGCTGAATGCTTCGCGTATTACGTGCGCAATTTGCAAGCGCAATAAACAGCGCAAATACACCTGTTTGAATAAGCCTTTAGGAAAAAGTAATAGCTCTCTCTTGTCTATAAGGGCTTCTTCAGACGAGCGCATGTGCAAATACGCTCACTGCTACGGAGTGTATTAATGCATGAACCTGTCAGAATTCTTTTTTTTTTAAGTTCAAAGTTCTCGCCAATGCGCATAAGCAAAAAAAAAAAAAAGCAGAAAAACAGATCCTGCCCTATTTTTTCTCATATGTAGAAAAGCTAAATTCAAGAAAGATAGGCCGTATAAACAAAACCATTGCAATCAATGGTTCGCCTCGTTACTTCCCCAACACCCTACACGCTTTTCTCCATATTCTTATTGCAGCCAGAATACGTTTTGCCGAACATCGGAACATTTCCATTCGCTCTGTATCTCCTGTTCCGTATGTACAACTACGCTCGCCGCTACGGAGCGCAGTTGGGCACAAATGGGTTTTGTTTCGTTTTCTTCTCATGCTGTTCAAACTCCGCGCCATAGTTTTAAAAAAACAGTGGGAAGAGAGTTCCTGCCCTATTTTTCCAATCAATGGCTCAGCTTTGTCCCATCATGCGACCATTATATAATGGGGGCTCTTCGGTTTTGCTCAGCTACTCGGCATTTCACTGGAAGAATAATCACTGCATGCAGCGCTATTTCTTCCAGTATTTTGGCGCTGGATCGGTCAGTTTGAATGTGAGCTAACGACAGAACGACGAACAGGAAGTGTGAGTTTCTTGATCATTGTTCAGTTTCAGCTGGCATAAACATCATCTCCGACTTATCTACTTATTGTGCAGTTTAAACACTGATCATTCAGTGTTTGACATAGGAATTACCAAGTGCGAATGAGCTGGTGATGATGTCACCAGCTCATTCGCTCAGACAAACGCCAAGCGTGAAGTTCAGATTGTGTCTAAATGGGGACATTATAGAGACCCCTAGAGGTGATATCTGGTACTGTTTTACCACAATAGCCAAAAAGTTGCAAAAAATAATGGCAACAAACTGCTCATATGCCACAACGTTACTGCTGTGTTGTCCTTAAATGTTGCAAAATAGCTTAACCGTTGTTCAACAGGACTGATCTCAGTAACATCTGGCTTAACTCATATGTGGCCAACTGAATTGGTTGAGTTGGAAGTAAACCTGGCAGATAGCATGCACGTACAATGAAAGTAAACACAAGGTATTTGTACAAGATTAGAGGCCAATTACATAAGTGTTAATTCCGAGAGTCACTTACAGCCCACTTATCTGAGTGATTGAAATGTGCCTGGAAGCTAGAACAAGAAACTGTTGCTTTCAAGGAGGACTAAATCACTTTATAGATTCAAGACTTGAAGTCCCTGGAGCAATGTCCTCGTCACCGGCTGGCCCACCAAAGAGGAATGCTGAGGAGCAACGATCATAAGAGCTGCAAACTGCTGTATTGGTAACACAAGTATTAAGTGAGATCATTCTACATGCACCTTCCTGGATGGGGTATACATCTCCCTGCTAGATGGGGTATACATCTCCCTGCTAGATGGGGTATACATCTCCCTGCTAGATGGGGTATACATCTCCCTGCTGGATGGGGTATACATCTCCCTGCTGGATGGGGTATACATCTCCCTGCTGGATGGGGTATACATCTCCCTGCTGGATGGGGTATACATCTCCCCGCTACCAGCTTAGCTTATGATTGAGGATAATGATGATGATTATCCGTTGAGTTGACGCCAACTCTTGGTCACTTTACGATTTCATCATTCTCCATTCTTTCCTATCCTTGACTGCTTCTTTCTGTTCTTCCATGTAAATGTTTATATCCACCTTGATTGCATCCAGCCGGCGTGGTTTTTGATGTCCTCTTCTTCACAACCCACTAACTGTGCCGAGCATCGAGGATGTTTCCGGAGTATTGGCTCACTGGATATGTCCAAAGTAAGAGAGCCGCTGTTGGGTGATTTTGCCCTCTAGCAATATCCAGAAGTGGACTGGCTATTCACTCTATTGGGAAAAACCCGGGGAGCTGGTGGGGTCTTCTGGCTGGTTGCAGGGTCCCGGGCTGCTGGGTCAGCAAAGCATTCGCAGCCCTCCCAGTTTAATTTTCCTATTTTTAATGTATTTAATAAAATAAAGAACAAGCTATACTCACTTCACCCGCACTAATGCCACCCAACTGCTGCAGTATGTGCCACCATCTCCCTCTAACGTATGGGTTGCGATGATGTGAATCCCTGGTCTTATGTTAGTGGGACTGGGGAATGTCTGCAGTCATCAAGTGTGTCACATGATTGCAACGCAGAAGTCAAAAGGGAGGCGACAGTGCTGATTGCAGCAGCCAGGGAACTCATGTTCTGCGCTTTATAGACAATTTGCGACAGCAAGCTAAACACGCTCATAGGCTTATCCCCCGCTAGCACCTGCATGGCTGCGGCTAGCGATTTGCTGACCTCCGCCTACTTGTGTTTGCCCCACTTGCTGCTGGTTTGGGGTTTATCTATATCATGGGGCCACTTTGTAAATTTTCCAGGGCCACTATGTGTTCCCAATCTGCCCCTGATGCAATATACATTTTGCATGCGGTTACTTCATATGATTAAGCCAGACGTCTACGTAAAATATCCTTTAATTCCTAATACAGACATAATCTTTAATTGGCAAATTTTCACGCTAAACTTTTCAAGCTATTCCTCGTAAAGGAATTGGTCGATACATTTAAAGAAAATTCAGTTTCTCATCCCTGGAGGGTAGAACAAATACAGGAGATGTCAGCATTCACATGTAAAGTCACATGCGGTGTGCCCAAAAGCTTTGTTGGGTTTCTGTAACAGCTTAAGGCCATGATGCTAAATGGTACCTGAAAAGAGCTAATGAACATAACAAATACAGTTCCGCTCCATGGGAGTACAATGACCTCCGCAGAAACCTCTTGGAGAATCTCCATCACTTCACGCAGAATTAACAAGTATTTCATGTGCTGAAACCAGTGACCAATTCAGATGTCTGTTTTACAGTTTTTAATGGTGTGAATACTGAAATGCCGGTCCTTAAGGCATAGTCCACCTCTCATGAGATTTGCCATGCGATGTTCAAAATACTGAGAGCTAGCGCTTAAAATGTGACATTGCCGGACTACAGTGGGGTTGGAGCAGAAGGCGCTACTCCCACTGTGTAGTGGCCAGCGCTTGTAATTTCAGGTGTAGCTATCATTGAAATCAATGGGACCCCAGCCTGCAATTACAGGTGCAGCTCCCATTGATTTCTAGGAGAGCTGTTCCTCTAATTCCGACCATAGTAAATGGAAAAATAATGCTGCAGACTGCGCTATTTTCCCATCCAAAAAAATGGAAACCTGATGGAATGGTAGCAAACAAAAGCCTTTCCATTTGCTTTCTGTTTTTTGAAACCCCATTGAAATCAATGGGGAAAAAAACGGATCCATTTTTTTCAGTTTTATTTCAGTTTCTCTCCCACAAAAATGGAGCAGAGAGACAGAAACCCTGAACTGAGTACTAATGCAGGTGTGAAAGCAGCCGTACTAGCCTCAAATAAGCATGGGTTGCTGTTCTTGTTTGGACTGTAGTCATTGTAACAGTATTAGTAAAGGTGATACATTTTTTCACCTACAGTTCAATTGTGCCACATTAGGGGTGGATACACATGTAGGCCAATTTAATCCAGTGACCTTGTGATTTGTTCTGCCGTATGTGTGTGAGATGACCAATGAATGTAGAATGTGCAGCCCCATTAAATGCTGTTCTTTACGTGCTCATTAGAATTATACCAGAATTGACCCAGAAGTGACCAGAAGGTAATAACTAACTACATGTACACACATCAAGGATCGCTCAAAGTTCGCTCAAAAGCCATCCTTTGAGCAATAATCGTTGTGTGTAAATGTGTGCCCATCGTGCACTTTTCATCCATTGCTGAGTTCAGCTTAGCTTAAACTCCATCTGGACTGATAAGATGCAGTGCACACTGCGCTGGCAGCACTGATAACATTCTTTCAACAGCTGTCCCACAGGAGAACAATAGTGATGTATTTAGAGAACAGACCACCCACTGTTCTCTAAATACATGCAAATTCAAGATATTATCAATGAAATACAAGGTTGTTCACATCCTGTCCGATGCATACATCTCTGATCTAACAGCCCTATACTTCTCAACATGTAATCTCCAATCCTCACAAGACCTCCTTTTCTGCTCTCCTCCGGGCTGATCCTCACACAACCATCTCCAAGATTTCTCCTCTGCATTCCCCATATGCTGGAACTCACTACCTAACACCTCAGACTGTTCACCACCTTGGAAAGCTTAAAAGAACCTGAAAACCAAGCCATTCAGAAAAGCCGACAATCTACAGTAGCCCTGCTGCCACAACATGAGCACCTTCTACCCTCACTTACTGTCTCCTGCCCCCTCCCTCATAGTCTGTAAACCATTGTGGCAGGGCCCTCTCTTCTGCTGGCTCAATTTGTTAGTCATTTACTAGATGTTTATTGTTCCTATCATTTCATATAGTTATAATATTTAAACCCCTGCTATCATATGAGCCTCGTGTGGCGCAGAGTGCTAGGGCAGCAAAAATGCACAAGCTCTCGCTCACGACCTGAAGGTTGCGGGTTAAATCCCTATGTGGTTCAGGTATCCGGTTCAAGGTTGACTCAGCCTTCCATCCTTTCAAGGTCAGTAAAATGAGTACCCAGGTGGCTGGGGGGATAAAAGATGACTGGGGAAGGCAATGGCAAACCACCCACAGTCTGCCAAGTCTGTCACCCTAGGAGTCAATATGACTCGGTGCTTGCACCAGGGCACCTTTATCATCAACTACGCTTATACATGAATAAATACTAAACTGTTGTTCCAGCAGCAAGGAAAATTAAAGTTCTTGCACTATATGTCCCATTTCTTTTGAATCTTTGGCTAAAAAACTTTAGTTTTTTTTCCTTAAAAAACTGTGTGAAACTACCTGAAAACACCTGTGTTATTTTAGAAACACTTTATACACAGATCCACGATAGTGTCACAGATTCCAATCCAGGCATCCGAAGTCCCCGATATTTTTTGAGGTCTCACGTGGTTTGAGAAAGAGTTACTGTTGTATTTCACCAGCCAACTCTACAGGGAAATGTCAGACTACCCATCCATAAGACCAAGCATAACTTAATGTTGCTCATGTACCATGAAAGCAATTCTGGACGAAGAAGTAAATCTATAACAGATTTACTGAGGCAGAAGAGATTTTACATTTTGAAATTGCCAGGTTCAGGTTTAGACTTAACCTGGTAGGCTATAGCTTGACCTGAAATAAAAAGCTCACCCAAGGTATTTGAAAGTAACTTTGATTAGAAGCCATTCTATAAAAAAATAGGAGCCGATAAAGCTCTACCTACGAGCCTTCCTTTAATAGAATCTTCTGGTTTAGTCAATATTGCTAAATGAAGTGCTACCAGTTACTGAATGCAAAGTCTGATATTTATTTTATAGCAGTGACTATTAGAGGAATGTGGTCAATGAACGCATAAAACGCTACAACCCTTATATACTGGATTGGTACTTGATTTATTGCTTAGACTCTTTAGATACAAGTAATGATCAACAGCTGATCTACTATGTCTTGAGAAAAATGAATTTAAAAAGTCAAATATTAACCCCTTAATGCCACAGGATGTACGTTTACTTAACACAAAAGGACGCAACAGCAGGGATAGATGAGACCACCGATCCCTGCTCTTCACCCCTTATATGCTGCGATCAATGTATATCGCGGCATGTAAAGGGCTTGCAGAGGGAGCACACTCCCTCTATGATGTCATCAGAACTCAGTGATGTCCGGGCCTGATGGCGATAATACATTGAAGTATAGACGCTTTTATGATTCAAGTTCCATACAAGGGACATCAAAAACGTTGAAAAAAATAAAATAGTGTAATAAAACCAAAAACTCCTTTTTTGCGCAGTTTCCTGGATTTATAAAAAAACCTGCATGGTGAGAGGAGGATGCATCTATATGCACTCCTCAGTCAGTAAGTAACGGCCATTTTCTGTGATTGTTTTTAATTCTTGATTTCCCCTTCTGTGATGCATTTATATTAGTGTAGGGACCCACTATAACGCAAGGAACCGTGAAGTGGTTAGTGGGCTCATGTATCTTGGCCAACATCCAACCAATGCCTTGCATTTATTATCTATCATTCACATGCAGCGTGGCATTAAGACCCCAGGGGGAGCCCAGGGTGGCAGTACCAATGTGGTTCACTGATGGAAATGCAGGGCAACCCGCCGAATTATCATGGCGTCATTAATAGGTTGCTGGTCTGCATGGTGAACTACATATATCAGAATGGTCTGGCACCCTGTATCCACTATGTGTGGGAGTATACACCAAGCATCCACCCCCCTCATTATCAGGAGGCAGTGTGAGTGGGTGTTTTATCGGTGTCCTGCACAGGTGTTATTGGCTCCTCCATTTGGTAGACAGCTACCTGCATGGTGAGAGGAGGATGCATCTATATGCACTCCTCAGTCAGTAAGTAACGGCCATTTTCTGTGATTGTTTATAAAAAAATCTATATCAAAAACCAACATATTTGGTATCATTGTATCCATAACGACCTGTATAATAAATTGCACACACTATTTATCCTGCACGGCAAAAAGCATAAAACACCCACTTTTTTGTTCATTTTGCCTCCCAAAAAACGCAATAAAACTCATCAAAAAAGCAGTATTTAAACCAATATGGTACCAATAAAAACTGCAGCTCGTCATGCAAAAAACAAGCCGTCACAGAGCTCCGTCCATGGAAAATAAAAGTTATGGGACTTTGAATGCAACATCATGTGCCAAAAATTGCACCAAAGTATAGGTGCAAAAACTGGGGTAAACTGACCTACTTAAGCCCTCCCCCTTCCCCCCCCCCCCAAAAATAAAAATTTTGGTATCAGGGTAATTATACCATCCTGCAGCAAAAATGTATCATTTTATTTAGGGCTTATTTACATGAGCGTATATACGCCGGCGTTTTCACGGCCGGCCAATATACTCTACCATCTGAGCAGTCCTCCCTTTCCCTCCCCCTCACTGGCGTTTGCAACGTGAGGGGCGGAGCGAAATTCCGCTCTGTCCCGCCCACTCTCATTGCTGGCTGTGGACAAGGGGAGGGGCTTAGCTCCGCACCCGTCCCATCCTCTCCGATTGCAAATTGCTCAGAGGGGAGGAGAGATGCAGAGAGCTGGTGACGGGGAGAGAAGGGGGGGGGGGTGTTCAGATGGAAGCATATATCGGCTGGCTGTGAAAACACCGTAGAGGTGAAAATCCCCAAAAATTATTGCGTCCTTATGGCAAAAATAGGCCGTGTCCCTAGGAAGTTAAATCCCATCATGATACGTTCTGCATCTAAAGCCTTGACCATTTTACTTTGTTTTGCAGGATGCTTCATCCTCATTTTCATGCTTCTTATTTATTAGATCTGCTTGCTTATAATTTGTATTCTAATGTCTCCTGGGTAATTGTCAGAAAGGTCGCCTGTTCATGGGAGACGATCCAGTATATAGACATTTTCATTAAAATGTATTCCGATGAATTCCTCCTCTTAATGAGATCATATTTTCTAACCTGCGTGATGAATAGTTTGTAAATTTATTTAGACAAAAAAGATGAACAATGTGTTGAAATTTGATTCACAATTTGTGTGAAATGAGGCGTTTTATTACCAGCGTTCTGGGACACTTCGATAATTGGGAGAAAAGGGTATAAAGGAGAAACCTTCACGACTCTGAATTTGTAAGAGACTTGTTTTGAAGATTATTTTTGCTGCTTAATTTAAGCCAGTCGACTGTTTCATACACAAACCATCAATCTGAGGATGCTGGCTGTTACTTTCATGGAGGGCGCGAATATAGCGCCCCTCAAGGATGTCACCAACTTGTTAGATCAAGACATAATTAATGTCCACAATGGACCAATATAGATATCTATTAAAGCACCAAAACAGAAGGAATACAAAGTAGGACAAATGGTTGTAGGGTTACGGGGATGAGAGCGCTATCCCTAACTAACTTTGGTGGGGCTGACCTTGCCCAAAAGCAGGGCAATTGCCCCAATAGGGGTTGCCTTATGCTAGGAACCTTGGGGGCATAGTCTGTCTCTAGATGGAGGATAGGGAAGATGTTAAATGTAGAAGGATAGAGTTATGGATATAACAAAGTATTTGGTGAATACTAGAAGACAAAGGTCCGCTGCCTCACCAAACACCTCGGACGGGATAATAACCAGCGCCCATGTAGAGGCGGGCCCAGAATAAATACACTTCCATTATGGCTAATTGGTTGGCTAAGGGAAACAACTTCTTGTCAGACAATCAGTCCTTAAACCAGAGGATGTCGTAGCAGAGATATGCAGCAAGGCACATTATCCATGGAGCCATTGACAGACAAGACCTCAGGGGCCTTCTGCAGTGATATACCTGTCAGAGAAAAAAGCTCCCTTGTCCATCTATACAATGCCTACAATTGCCTTTCAGCTTTAACTGGAAAACCGAAAAGTTTCTGTATGCAATTTATGGGTGTATGAAGTTCAGGTGAATGGGGGGAACAGCGGTCTACCAGAGAGTCACAGAAAATGAGGCACACGAAATGGGAGAGACTTTCGCTAAGAAAAAACGGTCAACACTTGGAAGGAGTCGGTCGCCTTATTCAGTCACTTAGAGACAGTTTTTAAATTCAACAATATTCAGTGCAACAGAATATCGGTCTTCTCCGGTATGAGAGGCTCCGGACTTGTCTTCTAACAGACTCAAGAACGCATTGATTCTAAGGGTGGCATCAGCTTAGATTCCCCATATACTTCTTTCCATCCCAAATCTTCCCAATCTCTTGGTGATTGTTTGGTGGCCTCTCTCTGTCCCTAATTGTCTCATACATATTGCCTGGTGGTTTGGTCATGGTCCGAAAAAAATGTAGACCCTCAACCGATGCAGACCCACTTTCTGGTCACTGGTGCCCAGGGTTGGATCTAAATACAGTTTTAAATACGTGTTCTCATCAGATAGTATTACAATATTTGGGGCTTTATATATTTGTTTTTCAAGTAGAACAGTTGCTGTACCGCTTTCAGCCTGGCATACTGTACTTCTAGGATAATGGGATAGCGGTCACAAGCTTTTACTGTACTGGATTGATTAAAATTAAAAATATGGAGTCAGAATTACTATTGAAAATGTGCTTAAATAGTACCAGAAACCTGTTTTACATGCTTTGCACCATATTTATGATGTGTTTTACACCCTTTTTCAAAATAAAAAAAAGGGTGTGGCTTCTTGTAAAGGGATGTGGCCTCACATGAAAGGGGGTGTGGCCTAAATGCAACATCATGTGTCAAAAATTGCACCAAAATATAGGTGCAAAACCTGGGGAAAACGCAGCCACTTAACAGGTGGTAGAAAGTTAGATGGAAGTGTCTAAAGACGCATCAGATGTAGGTTACTCTGGCTGTTCAGATCAGGTTTTAGCCATCTGTCAAGCATATATGCTTTCATGCAAAAAGCACTAAAACGTATTGCTTGACGGTGGGCCATTGGTCACTATGAAAGGGCAGCATCTTGGTCATTTGCGGTGCCGGATAATGCATCATCATTATATACTCGCTAAGGCACATTACTCGAGCGAGTAGTGCCTTAGCCGAGTATCTCCCCGCTCGTCTCTAAAGATTCGGGGGCCGGCGGGGGAGAGCAGGGAGAAACGGAGGGGAGATCTCTCTCTCCCCTGCTCCCCGCCACAACTCACCTGTCACTGGCGCCGGCCCCCGAATTTTTAGAGACGAGCAGGGAGATACTCAGCTAAGGCACTACTCGCTCGAGTAGTTAGCCTTAGCAAGTATACTCGCTCATCTCTAGTCATCATCCTATGTAGCATCTTTGAAGAGTCAATCATCTCCATATAATCGTCCGGTTCTGCCATCAAAATGTGATAAATATACGAAAATTATTTACGGATGTCAATGAAACATTTCCCTTGACATAAGATATAATTCTCACTCCATATTTTATATATATGTAATTGCCAGTTTTACTTCTTCTTGATTAACTGTAGTTTTCAACCAAACGTCTTCTAACACCGTCTACTGCAAATGTAAAAAAGTTACAAAAAAACAACTTAGTGAGTATAAAGTAGAACATCACATCTTTATAAATAATTTATGGCTGTGCTTTTCCAGGCGGTTCATTCATTTAGGGCTGTTTGTGCAATACAGTGTCAAGGGAAATAAAAACACCATGTTATCCGAAGACTCAGACAACATATTAACCAGCATGCAGGTAACAAAAATGAGGAAATGTACACAGAAATACAATGATTAGTGATGACGTGACGGCGGTGTGCGGCCGCTGCGGCGCCGGGGTACAGCCATGCACTTATTTCCATATGTAGAAATATGAGGATTATGTTGTTAGAATGTCATTTCCATTTTTATAAGTGCAATTGGAAAATGATGGCTTGTTATGAAATGCAGCAAAATTACTGAAGCAAGCAGGCTAGTTTTGTGCTAGAATCGCATTTAATGTAGGCACAGGTTAATAAAAAAAAAATAGGGCACGGCTTTGATGTAGGTAACACATTTTTATGGCTTTTCGCTACAAAGTTTCGCCACCGGCGGTTTCTAGGGACTGGGTTTTGAACAAAAGTGTTAAGTGAATTGCAAATGAATGTATCAGAGAAGTAAGTTATTGTGTGGACCTATTGCTGGGGGTGGGATGAAGAATAAAAGTACATAAGAAGAAATGCATGGAGAAATGTGCCGATTTTCCACTGTGAAAAAAAATTCTACGGCAAAATCCACAGCGTTGGTGTGGATATTGACTCCAAATCAGCTGCATATCTGCAGATGATTTCAGTCTGCGCAGCGCTTCTCTGATCTCCCAATACTGCACGTGGCTGTACCCAGAGCATAGCACACACCGGCAACTGTTACAGAGCACCACCGTGATGCAAAAGTGGGATCACATGATCGCTGCTCAGTAGCTGTTGATGTACCAGGTGGGACCAGTGGATGCGTAACAGTATGCATGCTATGCCAACGGGCTCAGGACGCTCGACAGACCACCAGTAGAGAGGATTGTCTGATCGTCCTACAAGCTGGAGCAGCTCTGTTTCGTTGACCGGCATCCAGAGACTGGTGGTGCCATCATCACACTCTTGTGTCTGTCAGAACCATTTGGAGGTGCTTGGCTGAAGGATATTTGGTCTTACTGCACCCATTACATGTTCTGCCTAAGACACCCACTATCTCCTCCATTTGCAGTGATGTCATGAACAATGAAACTGGATGCTACAGAGTGGAACTGGGTTATCTTCAGTGACAAATTCAGGTTTAGTTTGGGCACTGACAATGACTAGGTCCATGCTTGGAGACCTAGGGGTGAGCGCCTTAAATTCTGCTTTTGCAGTGGAGCAGCACACTGCCCTCACTGCTGATGTGATGGGCTGAGGGCTATTGTATATAACAGTCAGTCCCCCCTATTAGTGGTACGAAAGACAATGACAGCTCAGCAATATGTTCAGGACATCCTGCAGCCACATGTGTTCCTCTCATGGCGGCTTCTAAGAGGCAGCAGGATAATGCTCGGCCGCACACACAAGGGGGTCACAGGAATGTCTCCACAACATTGTCACAATTTCGTGGCTGCCTAGTCGCCAGATTTATTGTCAATACAATATGTACAGAACCAACTGGAACACCAACTTTGGTCACCAACAAGTTTGCACAATCTAGAGGCTCAGCTACAGAAAATGTGGACTGATATGCCGCAGGATACCATATGGAACCTGTATGCCACCATGCTCACCCGTATCACATCTTGCATTCGAGCTAGAGGTGGCCCAACAGGATACTAGAGCCTCCATGCCCGCCCGTATCACATCTTGTATCCAAGCTAGAGGTGGCCCAATAGGGTACTAGAGCCTCCATGCTTGTCTGTATCACATCTTGTATCTAAGCTAGGGGTGGTCCAACAGTGTGCTAGAGCCTCCATGACACCCGTATCAAATCTTATATCCAAGCTAGAGGTAGTACAAAAGGGTACTAGAGCCTCCATGCTCACCTGTGTCACATCTTGTATCCAAGCTAGAGGGAGTCTAACAGAAAACTAGAGCCTCCATGCCCGCCCATATCACATCTTGCATCCAAGCTAGAGACAGCCCAACAGGGTACTAGAGACAGCCCAACAGGGAACTAGAGCCTCCATGCCCGTTTGTATCACATCTTGTATTCAAGCTAGAGGCGGTACAACAGGGTACTAGAGCCTCCATGCCTGCCTATATTACATCTTTTATCCGAACTAGAGGTGGCCCAACAGGGTACTAGAGCCTCCATGCCTGTATCAAATGTTATATCCGAACTAGAGGCAGTAAAACAGGGAACTTGAGCCACCATGGTCGCCTGTATCACATGTTGTATCCAAGCTAGAGGCGGTCTAACGGGGAGCTAGAGCCTCCATTCTCGCTCGTATCACATCTTGCATCCAAGCTAGAGGCAGTACAGCAGGGTACTAGAGCCTTCATGCCCCTTGTATCACATCTTGTATCCAAGCTACAGGCGGTACAACAGGGTACTAGAGCCTCCATGCCCCTCATATCACATCTTATATCCAAGCTAGAGGCAGTACAACAGGGTACTACTGTGTTCCCCCGAAAATAGGACCTACCCCAATAATAAGACCTAGCTAACCTGCATTAAAAAAATCTATACTCACCTGGCCCGCGGCATCCCGATTGTCTCCGGCGGCGCTGCAGCAAACTTCGTCCTTCACTGAGTGGCTGTGATTGACTCATCGAGCGCGGGCTGTGATTGGCAGGGGCTTGATTAGCCAATCACAGCACTCGCTTTGCTGGAGGTGGGGTATTCCAAGCCCCATTAGCAGGAAGAAGCTTAGATGTCAGACGGGGAGGACGCAGTTTGCACAGAGCTGCCGAAGACCATCGGGAGGCATGTGGACCCCACAGACCAGGTAAGTATAAGCCCCCACCCCCTGAAAATAAGACACTGTGCCTCTTTTGGGGCAAGAATTAATATAAAACAGTGTCTTATTTTTGGGGAAACACAGTAGAGCCTCCATGCTCACCCTATCATATCTTGCATCCAAGCTAGAAGGCGGCCGGACAGGGTACTAGACCCTCCATGCCCACCCGTATCACATCTTATATCCAAGCGAGAGGTGGTACATCAGGGTAATAGAGCCTCTATGCCTGTCTGTATCAGATCATATATCCAAGCTACAGGTGGTACAACAGGGTACTAGAGCCTTGATGCCCGCCTGTACAGCATCTTGTATACAAGCTAGAGGTGGTACAACAGAGTTCTAGAGCCTCAATGCACGCCTGTATCACACCTTGTATCAAAGCTAGAAGCGGTACAACAGGGTACTAGAGCATCAATGCCCCCTGTATCACATCTTGTGTCAAAGCTCGAAGCGGTACAACAGGGTGCTACAGCCTCCAAGCCCACCCGTATTGCATCTCGTATCCAAGCTAGAGGTGGTACAACAGAGTACTAGAGCATCCATGGCCCCTGTATCACATCTGGTGTCAAAGCAAGAAGCGGTACAACTGGGTGCTACAGCCTCCACGCTCACCCCTATCACATCTTGTATCCAAACTATAGGCGGTACAGGGTACTAGAGCCTCCATGCCGCCCGTATCACATCTTGTATCCAAGCTAGAGGCGAGACAACAGGGTACTAGAGCCTCCATGCCCTCAGTATCACAACCTATATCCAAGCTAGAGGTGGTACAACAGGGTACTAGAGCCTCCATGCCCCCCGTATCACATCTTATATCCAAACTAGAGGCAGTACAACACGGTACTAGAGCCTCCATGCCCACCTGTATCACATCTTGTATCCAAGCTAGAGGTGATACAACAGGGTAGTAGAACTTCCATGTCTCTCATATCACATTTTATATCTAAGCTACAGGCAATCTAACAGGTACTAGAGCCTCCATGCCCGCCCGTATCACATCTTGTATTCAAGCTAGAGGTGGTACAACAGGGTACTAGAGCCTCCATGTTTGCCCATGTCACATCTTGTATCCAAGCTAGAGGTGGTACAACAGGGTACTAGAGCCTCCATGCCTTTCCGTACCACATCTTGTATCCAAGCTAGGAGTGGTACAACAGGGTACTAGAGACTTCATTCAAGGAGTCAGTTCTCCAGAATAAATGATGATTTTGCTCTAATAATGTAATCATTTACTTATATCAATGCTACAATCATACATATAAAGTTTCATGTGATTCTGACAACTTCTAGGCAAGGGATTGTGTTTCACAGTGTACTTCTATCGTGCTTTTTTTTCCGGCACCTTTTTTGTCCTATAGAGAAATCTGTGCTAAAATGGCAGAAAAAACGTTCTTCTGCAGTCAGGATATGCTGAGAGTTGTACTTTGGCCACAAATGAGCATACAAACCCTTTGGTAACTGTCGGCGCTTCCTAAAGATGTACTGACGGGTTCATGGATTTGATCCAAAAGAGACAAGCAAATGGTTTTTCACACTTAGAAGATTTTATTTTCTAAGGCTTTTACATTGTAGTGAAGGTTAGGGCAGACTAAAGGGGGTGCAAAGGCCTAGGCCTCCGACATACGTGCCTTGTGTCCGAAAGACTTGGGTGCAACTCGCATCGGACACCACATGGACATATGTGGAAGGCCCGCACGTTGACATGCATTAACATGTCCTAATTCTCATCCCTGGTAAATGTAAATAATGGCAGCGTGTGTAGCCCCATAGGCAATAATGGGTAAGTGTGCTGTCCGTGATTTAACACAGGCAGCACATGGACACAGATACTCTACTGTGCCGGAGGCCTTACTAAAAAAATATTGTGCTTATCTTACTAATTCTTGATTGTGAACCTATACTTATTAATGTAACTGTAGCCACAGTTAGCTGCTGTTGTTGTGTTTTAATTCTATGACCAGTTATATAAATGGGTTGTACCAAAATTTCAAGTTATCCCCTATCCACAAAATAGCGGATAACTTGCTGATCGGTGAGGGTTACAAGAATGGGACTTCTGTGTACCGTTCTTCTGACACTGCGAGAGGAGAACGGATTGTCACTCTGACTGGAGTGCTGACCATAAATGCGTGTTCAGCGCTCCATTCATTTTAATGTGGCTGACTGAAATACGGATTGCACTTGGGTATCTTGGCAGTCCCATTGAAAGTGGGTGCAGTTAGGAGAACAGGGAACATGGGACCCATGGTCTTGAGATTGGCATGGGTCTCAGCAATGAGACCCCCACTGATAGGCAAGTTATGCCCTATCTTGTGGATAGGGTATAACTTCAAATTCTGGTACTACCCCTTTAAAATTAACTTAGAGACCATTCTTCCTATTGATTACCGGTCACATAATTTTCTCACCATTTGTTACATGTACGTATAACCAGTGAGGAGGTAATCATGATATCAACCACTTGATGAAAAACCCAAAGGAAATGGATTTTTATTTGTAATGTTACTTGAAAATGAAAGCCACACTGAAATCTAATTAGAAATGTAATAGAGAAGGACATTCGACTTAATTACTTATTTCAGACAAAAGCACTTTTTTTAACTGGGTTATTATACCGCTATTAAACACATTAATCATTTTCAATGGCAGACATTGATGAAGCACTTTTATAGGTTAGCCTTTATTGGCTTTACAAACTGTAAGGTGATTCAACGTGCGGAGAAGTCTTTCTTACAGGTAATGTTGTTCCTTCTTGACGAACATGTCAAGTAGTACAAATGCTAATAAAGAAATCACCATAATGACGATGCCAGCAATAAGTTCTGTAAAGTTGTTAAACACCTTCTTCAGTTGTTTTCTTGCAGCTTGATGACAATATTAGGGCCTCCATGGAAGCGCCCGCAAGGGTTATCATTAGGGTTGCCACCTCTTTCACCACAAACTATTGCCCGAAGTAAACAGGGGTGTAGTTTTAGTATTTGCTTGAGCTCACATTTTGTAACTGGCAGACCTGCATAAAAGTGTTGACCTACAGTATGTGCACACATTGGGTTTTTACTGAGGACCCACCTCACTTACGGACCAGCATATTTGGTACGGTAATATACATGAAGGGCTTAAACAGATGGACACATGCGCAAATACCCTGGCTGCTATAGAGCATATTTGTACACGAAGAAGTCAAAAGTCTTTTTTTCTTCTTGCAGTTCAAACTCTGCGCTACTGCGCGCTGAAAAAAAAGTAGAGAGATAGGGCAAGGCCTGTGCTTTCTCTCACGTAGGAATTGTATGTGAGAAACATGTCCGTGAGAACGAAGCCATTCTAATCAATGGCTTCTCTTTATCGCATTTTGCAGGCACGATTTTCACGCCCGCAAGGTCCTCCGCAAACACGGCGGTCTGTTAAAGGCCTAATACTGTAACCCTCACAAGGAAAACTTGCTGTGACGGAAGTGTAAGAGTCGAGGGCCCCAGTTTCATAATTCATCTGTATGGAGGATTGGCAGCCTGCATTTAATACTACTTGTGTGCAAGGAGCGGGGGTCTCTCCAGTATTTGGGGTTTTAGTGTGGGGTCTTAAAAAACATTTATGGGGGCCTCATCAGTGTGTGGGGTCTTCGGTCTGAACACATTTCATGTATGGAGTTCTGGTTACTAAATAGTTCTGCACATAGTTCAAGAAAGTGAAGGTGGAAATCCTAAACTACGCTGGATGAACAGTTACGTTCTGTGCGTTCAGGCTTTGTATGGAGGGGGATCGGGAGCGGATCCCTCGCCATATGTTGCGGGTGCCGTCTGTTTCTTATAGCTGACACCTGCCAACAACATCTATGATCAGCTGTTCCGATCTATCTCTTTTTTCCCTGCAATCGCGAGGTGCCGTTCAGTTGCCGTGGCAACTGCAGCACTGCCATTGCTGATTGTCTATTAAGCCCTGCTTGTGGCAGGGCTTAATAGACTGCCTATCAGTTTGCGGTATAACAATATACTATGGTATCACATCATACTGCAAGAGCTATCAAATAATCGCAAGTTCAAGTATCTTGTGGGGAGTAAAAAAAATAATGTAACAAAGGGTTAAAAAAAACTTTTATTGATTGAAAAAGTAGAAAAATTAAACTTAAAAAAAAACAACTATTTTCCCAAATAAAGGCCTCATTCAGACGGGCGCTGTTTTAGCGCTGTTAGCAGCGCACATAACGTGCTTCTAGCAGGAACCAATAGTATTGACTCAGCTGCCCGGCTTTTAGATGGAAGAGTGAGTCCTGCATGCAAGCAATGCTTTTTCCTGGGATTCTCTCTCTGATCTGTGATGGAGCCTCTGACAGGAGGTTCCAACGCAGAAGGGAAACCACCCAAACGTGTCCATCTACCACTGTGTTTACTGTTTATGGGGAAATATATGATCCGGCTTCCTGCTCTACCACTATATTGTATATTTAGAACCCCGCTTCCTTGGGGTTACTTGGTTGGGTCTTCATGTTGGTAGAGCATAATTTGCTTGGAGAGGTTGAGAAACCCTGATGTAGGCTGTGAGTCTACATACTGTTGAGTGGATGCCTTTACAACAATGGAATGATACATGAGGCATCTGGTGACAGGAGCATTAGTCATGCTAACTAGTTCAGATTACACATGGCATTGCTGGCCATGGCTATGGCTATGCACAGAGTAAGACTAGCGGAATGACTAAGATGGATGAACTTCAGCAAACCTTCCAAGGAAACGAGTTGTAATAGATATGTTGTCATCGACTGACCAGATGGTTTTGTGATAAAACAGAAATGTGAAAATCATTCCCATGATCTGCAGAGCAGTAGGAAATAGTGTAAAGTTACTGGGAGCACAATACGAGAGACAACTGTCTGATGAATAAGACGGGACGCACAACTGGCCTGATAATCCTGTAGATCCTGTGGTACAACAAACGTATCATTCGAGGATCGGCTTCTCATCAGATCCCTGGTCGCCTAATAACCCATATGTCACACTGCCATATCAGTCTGGGAAATAGAAGTTGGCGTAATTATTAATTCATGCTATATGACACTAGATCACGCTATGGAGGAGCATGTGACAAATATCCCCGGTGTTACTAGGCTGTAAGAGGATCGCAGTTTTTCCTCTTCTTGATGGTAATTTTCATGTGGAAGTATTATTAATAAATAATCAGGTCATTTTAAAACCAGAAGCGTTTAATAAACATATTTAGGACAGCGCCATCCCGTAAACTACGGATGCAGAACTCATTTAGGGCAGCGCCATCCCGTAGACTACGGATGCAGAACTCATTTAGGGCAGCGCCATCACGTAGACTACGGATGCATAACTCATTTAGGGCAGCGCCATCCAGTAGACTATAGATGCAGAACTCATTTAGGACAGTGCCATCCCATAGACTATGGATGCAGAACTCATTTAGGACAGCGCCATCCCGTAGACTATAGATACAGAACTCATTTAGGGCAGCGCCATCCCGTAGGCTACGGATGCAGAACTCCTTTAGGACCTCGCCATCCCGTAGACTATAGATGCAGAACTCATTTAGGACAGCGCCATCCCGTAGACTATAGATGCAAAACTCATTTAGGACAGCGCCATCCTGTAGACTACGGATGCAGAACTCATTTAGGACAGCGCCATCCCGTAGACTATAGATGCAGAACTCATTTAGGGCAGCGCCATCCCGTAGACTATAGATGCAGAACTCATTTAGGACAGCGCCATCCCGTAGACTATAGATGCAGAACTCATTTAGGACAGCGCCATCCCGTAGACTATAGATGCAGAACTCATTTAGGGCAGCGCCATCCCGTAGACTATAGATGCAGAACTCATTTAGGACAGCGCCATCCCGTAAACTACGGATGCAGAACTCATTTAGGGCAGCGCCATCCCGTAGACTACGGATGCAGAACTCATTTAGGGCAGCGCCATCCCGTAGACTACGGATGCATAACTCATTTAGGGCAGCGCCATCCCGTAGACTACGGATGCAGAACTCATTTAGGACAGCGCCATCCCGTAGACTATAGATGCAGAACTCATTTAGGACAGCGCCATCCCGTAGACTATAGATGCAGAACTCATTTAGGGCAGCGCCATCCCGTAGACTATAGATGCAGAACTCATTTAGGACAGCGCCATCCCATAGACTATGGATGCAGAACTCATTTAGGACAGCGCCATCCCGTAGACTATAGATGCAGAACTCATTTAGGACAGCGCCATCCCGTAGACTATAGATGCAGAACTCATTTAGGACAGCGCCATCCCGTAGACTATGGATGCAGAACTCATTTAGGACAGCGCCATCCCGTAGACTATAGATGCAGAACTCATTTAGGACAGCGCCATCCCGTAGACTATGGGTGCAGAACTCATTTAGGACAGCGCCATCCCGTAGACTATAGATGCAGAACTCATTTAGGACAGCGCCATCCCGTAGACTATAGATGCAGAACTCATTTAGGACAGCGCCATCCCGTAGACTATAGATGCAGAACTCATTTAGGACAACGCCATCCCGTAGACTATGGATGCAGAACTCATTTGGCACCTCGCCATACCGTAAACTACGGATGCAGAACTGATTTAGGACAGCGCCATCCCGTAGACTATGGATGCAGAACTCATTTAGGACAGCGCCATCCCGTAGACTATAGATGCAGAACTCATTTAGGACAGCGCCATCCCGTAGACTATGGGTGCAGAACTCATTTAGGACAGCGCCATCCCGTAGACTATAGATGCAGAACTCATTTAGGACAGCGCCATCCCGTAGACT
This sequence comes from Eleutherodactylus coqui, assembly GCF_035609145.1. Classification (NCBI taxonomy): domain Eukaryota; kingdom Metazoa; phylum Chordata; class Amphibia; order Anura; family Eleutherodactylidae; genus Eleutherodactylus; species Eleutherodactylus coqui. Next base: position 242,939,613 of record NC_089841.1, on the reverse strand, counting down.
ATGGATGCAGAACTCATTTAGGACAGCGCCATCCCGTAGACTATAGATGCAGAACTCATTTAGGACAGCGCCATCCCGTAGACTATAGATGCAGAACTCATTTAGGACAGCGCCATCCCGTAGACTATAGATGCAGAACTCATTTAGGACAGCACCATCCCGTAGACTATGGGTGCAGAACTCATTTAGGACAGCGCCATCCCGTAGACTATAGATGCAGAACTCATTTAGGACAGCGCCATCCCGTAGACTATGGGTGCAGAACTCATTTAGGACCTCGCCATCCCGTAGACTATGGGTGCAGAACTCATTTAGGACAGCGCCATCCCGTAGACTATGGGTGCAGAACTCATTTAGGACAGCGCCATCCCGTAGACTATAGATACAGAATTCATTTAGGACAGCGCCATCCCGTAGACTATAGATGCAGAACTCATTTAGGACAGCGCCATCCCGTAGACTATAGATGCAGAACTCATTTAGGACAGCGCCATCCCGTAGACTACGGATGCAGAACTCATTTAGGACAGCGCCATCCCGTAGACTATGGATGCAGGACTCATTTAGGACAGCGCCATCTGGCGTGGACAAGAAAACATAAAAACGCCTACGCTTGTGTGAAAGAGCCCTTACACAGTGTTTCATGCATCTCCTTGTTTATCGCAGTGCTTTTGCGCACCTCCATTGACTTCTATGGGGACCTTTGGTGTGAGAAAACACGGAAAAATAGAGCATGTTTTATTTTTTCTTGCACAACCGAAATGCGTGCTCAAAACACCAAATGTGAAAGAAGCCATTTAAAATCAGTGGGTTCTATTCTCCGTGTATTGCGCACACTATGCGCCCGTGTGAAGTCTTTTGAATCATTTTCGATTTTATAAACATATATTCTTTACAACTGAACCTAAAATCTAGTAAATGTGTAGGAATGTTTACCAGTCTCGGCTAGACTTCTCGGGTTTTAGTGGGGCAATGTTCCATAGGTCCCAGATAAACTATATGCGGCAAACAATAAGCTGTGGATTATTATTGTTCTCTTCTTTATCCGACCGCTTCCCACAATAGTTTGGCTACTGTTTGTTTTGAATGCGTCCGTTTTTGTAAAATTGTTGTAAATTTGCCATCATATTCTTCAGTTATCCAAACTTTACATTTTCTTAAACTATAATTATTCCTCGGCATATATTTTGCTGGTATTTGACCGTGCAAAATAAAAATGCTCCGATGCTCCCCGACATTGAAATGTTTCGTTAGTCTAATTAGTTCAAGATGTCTTTGCAGCGTATCACGCATCTCCTAGCATATTACGCGTGCATCCCCACTGACCTCTATAGTGACTTTTGGTGCAAAAATGCGCAGGAAAATAGAGCATTTGGCTGGCCGTACTGTGTTGGTAAATACGTGCATGTGAACAAATCTATTGTAGTGAATGGGTTCCATTCACTTCGTATTGTGTGTGCAAATATGCCCCTGTGAAGCTGGCCCAACAGCTTTTCCCAGCTCCAGTCCTCACGCTCCCCCCCCCCCAAAAGGTCACATTTTCAGGATTTTCTCAGTATTGCACAGGTGATGTAATTATTGTCAGTGCCTCAGACATTGCCACAGGGGTTCTTACTATAGAATATCCTGAAAACATGACCTGTTTGGGGTCCCTGAGGACTGGAGTTGGGAACCACTGCTCTACGGAATGCAAGTTTTGGTATTCAAGCCGTATCACTTATAGAAAAGTTACTCAAATTCTTCATCACTAACCTATGTTGCATAGTAGTCCATCTACACCCCCCTCCCCCAACTACTGTTTGTGGATCGGTTAAAATGGTTTTCCCACTACTTAATCTCTTAACGACAGCCTATATGTCTTTTGACAGTGGCTGTTAAGGGGCTTTACTCTGCAGCCCCGTCAAAAGACAGCCCTGCATTGGAAGTCTGATGTGGATCTCCCATGCCTGGGGCAGCTGGTGCTCAGCTGTCAGAGCAAGTGCCTGGCTGTCATCCAACATCGGAGACCGGTGAAACTTCACATCCCTGGTGTTTAACCCTTCACATGCCGCAGTCAGAGCGACTATGGCATGTAAAAGGGTGGCAGAGGGAGGGTGCTCCTTCTGTCACCTATCGGACCCACATGATTGATTGTAAGATTCTGATGGGTCGCTATGGCATCTGGAGGCTTGGTGGCCTATAAGGCCTCTGGCTAACCTCATAGACTTTCTAATGCACTACTATACTGAAATATAGAAGAGTGATAAAATATGCTGATAATCAAGTCCCTTAGTGGGACAAAAATAAATAGTAACAAAAGTGTAAAAAAACCCCTAAAAAGATAAAAATGAATGCATCAAAACATCACCTTTACCCCTCTAGGGCTTATTCACACGGGCGTATATTGGTCAGGTTTTCCCGCCCGGCCAATATACGCTGCCCCTCTGATGCATTGGTTTACAGTGCATCAGTGCACAGGGGCGTATTTCCGCAGCGTAAAAGCTCCTGTCACGCTGGCAGCAGCAGCTGCATAGATTCCTATGGGGCCTATGCTAGCTTCCAGAGAAGGGAGGTGAGAGGGAGTTCAGCAGCATGACTGCTAAACTCCCTCCCCCTTCCCTCTTCCTCTCTGCCCCTTGCTGCTATTTGCAATGGGAGGGGCGGAATGGGGGATTGTGTGGGGGATGTGATATATATATTTTTTTCTATACATAGTTAGGCCCATATACACAGCTGTAGGTGTTTTATGTGCGCCCGCTGGTGCCGTAAAAAGGCCTGAATAGCAAAGGGTCCGGCGCATATCCGCTGAGGCCGCAATGCCATGGGGCCTGGGGAGACATTTCCCCTTCCCTCCCCCTTGCCGGCTCACCTCCTCTCTCCTCCTCCCTGGCCTTTTGCAATTAGAGTGGGCGGGGTGGAACTAACCTCCTACCCCCTCCCCGCCTCTTGTCTGCAGCCAGTAATGGGAGCTTAGCTCCCCGCCATTGCACACAGCAGCAAGGGGTGGAGAGGAGAAGGGTGAGGGAGTTTAGCAGTCACGCTGCTAAACTCCCCCCCACCTCCCTTCTCCAGGCGCTGTCATTGGCTTTAATAGGAGTCAATGGAAGCAGTCCGGCCAGGAAGATAGCTTCCTGCCAGGTGAAAAAGCGCCCTCCCTGTTTTTTCTTATGCCGCGGAAATACGCCTGTGTGATATGATGCATTGGAATCCAATGCACCAGATGGTAGCATATATTGGCCAGCCATAAAAAAGCCCTGAATCTATCAGCAAGGCTTTTGGTATTTCAGAATAAAATGGAACACCAATGCAATATGGGGAGAACAATTAATCTTGCTATTTGTATGGCATTTGTTTTTGGTCAGTTCACATGAAAAGGGAATTATTTTCTTATACAAGGGCTATATTGTAGCAGAATAGGAACACTATGCAATATATATTATACGGCGGTTATAAATTCATCTTTTATAAAAAAACAAAACAATAAATGTTGCAAAAAAACCCCAAAACTACTATGTAAACGAAGATCCCACTGCTTCTGTACGGTAGAGAAGATGATTTCCAGAGGCTGTGAATTGATACAATTTTATACAGATGTGTCCGGGCTTTCCATCCCTCTCAGAGCAGAAACAATGTAAAGGTGTGCGGACAATTAGAGGGACGTTCTGACTCCTAATTAAGGGAATCTTTCTTCTTTTCATGTTTATTAGATGATCCCCATTTCCAGCGTATGAGAAGACAATAACCAGGCAGATTGGCTCATGTATCCTCTTCTCTCTAATATGCCCCCAGCTATATTGGCTGGAGGATCTATAAAACCCATTATGTCGCAGAGCATCTTTTTCGCGGTGAGAACTCAATCAGGCGTCTTCCCTTCAGGTACCTCCTGCTGGAGCTGTCCATAGTAGTCAGCGCAGCCCGCCAGCCATTCCCCCCAGGAGTTACCTAGAGAGCCTATTGAGTGCTGGAGAATCCTTTAGTGTCATCTACTGTATTAAACCCTCCTTCACAAGCCCTCGGGTCACAAGACGATTGATGCGTTCGCTCCTGCAAGACGGAATTCTCTTATTTTATTTATTGTTCTTTTGGTTTCAATAATTTTTATTTCCCATTATGCGGAGAATCGAGGCGAGCGAGGGAAGTCCTCGGATGGACGTGGTTTAGCAATGAAGGCAATTTGTAGACAAGCGTTCCCTTTGTTCTTGTAGAAGTACTACACTTAAAAGAAGCATTGGGGCAGATTTACTAGTACAGTCCAAGGGCTTATTCACACAAATGCATCTGCGCACCCAACATTTGCACGCACAATACAGAGTGCAGAGAACCCATTGGTTCACATCAGCAGTTTTTGCGCACGCATTTAGTTAGTGCAGAAAATCTGCAGCAATATTGTGCATGAAAATAGCGCATATTAACCCCTTCATGACAGGGGCCTTTTTCATTTTTCCATTTTCGTTTTTTCCTCCCCCCTTCAAAAAAATCATAACTCCTTCATTTATTCATCGATGTCGCTGTATGAGGGCTTGTTTTTTGCGGGACGAGTTGTATTTTTCAATGGTGCTATTTAATGTACCATATAATGTACTGAAAAACCTTTACAAAATTCTGAGTGGAGTAAATTGAAAAAAAAAGTGACTTTTCGCCATTTTTAGTGCCTGTTGTTTCTACGGCGCACAAATGGCAACAAAAGCGACATGATAACTTTATTCTATGGGTCGGTACGATTACTACAATACCAAACTTGTATAGTTTTTTTTTTTTTTTTTACTATACTCCTCTTTTTTTTCAAAGATATTTAATTTTTTTCAATTATTTTCTGCGGTCATTTTGTGCGCGCAATAACTTTTTTATTTTTCCGTCGACGTAGTTCAGCAAGGGCTCATTTTTTGCAGGATGTCCTGTAGTTTCTGATAGTACCTATTTGGAATACATTCGACTTTTTGATTGCTTTTTATTGCGTTTTTTCTGGGATACAAGGTAACTAAAAAAGTGTATTTCTGGCGTTCTTTTTTTTTTTTTCGGACAACATTCACCATGCGGGAAAAATAATGCACTAGTTTGATAGATCGGACTTTTATGGACGCGGCGATACCAAATACATATTTTTAATTTATTATTTAGATTTTTTAATAATAGATATGGCAAAAGGGGGGTGATTTAAACTTTTATAACTTTTTTTTTTTACAATTTAAAAAACATTATTGATTTTTTTTTTACTTTACTTTAAAGTTCCTCTGGGGGATTACAACCAGCGATGCTTTGTTTGCTCCTGCAGTATGACGTAATGCTATATTAAACAGCTGACGCCCGCTCTGTATGGAGAGAGGTCGTCCCATGACCTCTCTGCATACATACCCCGCAGCTCCATGACGTACCTATACGTCATGGAGCGGGAAGGGGTTAAATTAATTCAACTTAATTAACCACTGAAATCACTGGGTGCATGCTTGTGTGTGTTCTTTCGAGCATGGACAAAATAATGTAAGACTGGCTTCACACGGGCGTATTTGCCTGTGCAGAATTTGAGCGCAGAGAATTGATTTTTCCCCATTTCCATATTTTGCATGCGCACTTCGGTCATGCAAAAAACCCAGCTAAATAGAACATGTTCTATTTTTCTGCATATTTGTGCACCAAAGGTACCCATAGAAATCAAATGCAAATGCGCATGCAAGGGGATGTGTGATATGCTACATAATTCCACTGGAAAAAGAGCACATCCGGACCTCAATGGCTATTTCAAATTAGGTTTGTTTCTGGTGCAAAAATTCTGACGGACGCAAATAGTACAGTAAAGTAGGCGGATGCATGCACAAAAAAGCATAGTTCATTCTTCAAAAATGCAGCACTCAGGCATGCACAAATGCGCTTACGCCAGTGTGAGACCAGCCTAAAATACACAGATGTGCGCGCAAAAACGCAGCACCAATCGCGCAAATATGCAACGCAAATGTACACCTAAATACACTTATGCTCATGTAAAGCCGCTAATAGTGCAAACTTAGAGTAGACAGTCTTAGGGCTTTTTCAGATGGGCGTGATCTAGCCCCATTATGTGGCCGTGATCATCATGGACGCATAACAGGATGAAACAAAACCACGGATTTCAATGGTTTTGTTTCCACTATCGTGATTCTTGCCTGTTAATTGTGCGCTGCGAGAAAAGATAGGACTTGCAGGTTGGGCAGAAGTCCTCGGAATGACTGTTAATACTTAAAGGGGTTGTCCCGCGGCAGCCAGTGGGGTTATACACTTCTGTAAGGCCATATTAATGCACTTTGTAATGTACATCGTGCATTAAATATGAGCCATACAGAAGTTATTCACTTACCTGCTCCGTTGCTAGCGTCCCCGTCTCCATGGTTCCGTCTAATTTTAGCGTCTAATCGCCCGATTAGACGCGCTTGCGCAGTCCGGTCTTCTCCCTGGTGAATGGGGCCGCTCGTGCCGGAGAGCTGGTCCTCGTTGCTCCGCCCTGTCACGTGCCGATTCCAGCCAATCAGGAGGCTGTAATCGGCAATGGACCGCACAGAGCCCACGGTGCACCATGGGAGAAGAGCCGCGGTGCATCGTGGGTGAAGATCCCGGTGGCCATCTTGCTAAGGTAAGGAAGAAGTCGCCGCAGCGCGGGGATTCGGGTAAGTACTAAACGTTTTTTTTTTTTACACATGCATTGGGTTTGTCTCGCGCCGAACGGGGGGGCTATTGAATAAAAAAAAAAACGTTTCGGCGCGGGACAACCCCTTTAAATAGAGCCGTCTGTCTTGTTTTCCCAGCGTTGGACGCAGCTAAACTCCCTTCTATTGCAGCCTATAGGAGCCTCCAGCGTGTCTTGGCAAAAGATAGAGCAAGACCTATCTTTTCACGGGTCGTATCAAATCGGTCGCTGTTTTCGGGCACCGATGGGCTATTTTTGCTGGCATGATTTTTTTACGTGCCTAAAAATCGCTCATCTGAATGAATACACGGGAGTCCAATGCTTCAGAGGGGCGGGAATTTTAGATGCGGCTCCATTAGCTACTTCTATAGGCCTTAGGGCGCTTTGACACAGCCAAGAAACTTGCGCGAGATTTGTGTTGCGAAACGCAGCTGGTCCGACCCTACCGCGTTCCTCAGAACACATCAGCCATTGTTTTCAATAGGACAGTAAGGCTCAGCGCACGCTGTGCAATGCGAGATTGTCCACCGAAAAGAATAGGAAACACTTGCCGATCCTTTGGTGCCGCTTTAAGCCGCACCTTGGGATCGCTGCTTTACCGAAGTGATGGGAGGCATTCTTGACAGTTTCTTTGCCCAATATTGTGCTCATCCCTGTGTAGTAGCCTTAGTAAGCAAAAGATACCTTACAAGAAATGCCAGTATATAAACATGTAGGAATATAGAGAAACTTATACTGAGATTACATCTCCAATATACACCATCACAAGTGATATAGACCAGCAAAAAAAAAACACTATGAAGGTCTCCCCAGATACCAGTCGTGGGGTGGATGGTGGGGTAAAGTAAAACAGTGTAGCTAGGGTCTATTTTGGGGGGAGGGCTTATATTTCAAGCCCCCCTAAAAATCAGGGTATGGCTTATTATCATGGTAGGTCTTAGTTTCAGGGAAACACAGTATGTATGAATGTATCAGGACTGTAATAAGGGGGCGCGCTAATAACTACGTATAAATATATCAGGGGACAATACAGAGATCTGTCCTATCTACTGTTTATACCCAGGACTGTGCATGTAACGAGAGGGCACCCTCTACATCTAGAGGAAAGAAGGTTTCTACACCGATATAGAAGGGGGTTCTTTACTGTAAGAGCAGTGAGACTATGGAACTCTCTGTCTGAGAACGTGCTGATGGCAAATTTGATAAGCATACAAGAGGTGCTGGACGCCTTTCTTGAGTGATACAATATTACATGTTATAGTCAATATTACATGTTATAGTCAGAAGGGTCGGGATCCGGGGACTATTCTGATTGTTAGATTGGAGTTGGGAAGGAATTTCTTTCCTTAAAGGGGTTGTCCCGCGCCGAAACGGTTTTTTTTTTTTTTTCAATAGACCCCCCGTTCGGCGCGAGACAAACCCGATGCATGTGTTGAAAAAAAAAAACGGATAGTACTTACCCGAATCCCCGCGCTCCGGTGACTTCTTACTTACCTTCCGAAGATGGCCGCCGGGATCTTCACCCTCGGTGGACCGCAGGTCTTCTGTGCGGTCCATTGCCGATTCCAGCCTCCTGATTGGCTGGAATCGGCACAAGTGACGGGGCGGAGCTACGAGGAGCAGCTCTCCAGCACGAGCAGCCCCATTCAACACGGGGAAGACCGGACTGCGCAAGCGCGTCTAATCGGGCGATTAGACGCTGAAAATTAGACGGCACCATGGAGACGGGGACGCCAGCAATGGAACAGGTAAGTGAATAACTTCTGTATGGCTCATAATTAATGCACAATGTACATTACAAAGTGCATTAATATGGCCATACAGAAGTGTATACCCCAACTTTGTTTCGCGGGACAACCCCTTTAAATGAAGAATATTGGTTTCTACCTCATTCTAGTTTGTTTTGCCTTCCTCTGGATCAACAGTGGGGGGTAATAGACGGAACTGGATGGACATACGTCTTTTTTTGGCCTTACATACTAGGTTACTATGTTATTTAGGTCAGCATTATAATTCTGCCCCATCAGTACCAGACAAAAGAATTGATGACACCCGCGCAGTGCAATGCAAGAGATATGCTGAGCTCTGTAGTTCTTTCAAATTAGTGTATGCATAATATGTTGAAACAAATGCACTGCTATATGTGATGCTAGTTTAGAATTTAAAAAAATGATAAAATAGGATCGAATTAAATATTCACAATCACAGTTTTCCTTCATTCTTGTCCTCATGCTTCTCATATCAGCATGTTTTTAGTTATAATTTATAGTAAAGAGGGCGAGCGCAGGCCTTGATCCTGGATGCTTAGGCGGCTTTCGGAGGCTCCGCCCCAGATATGGCACAGAATCCCGGAAGAAAAAGCGCTGCCGGCAGCTGAGTGGAAACCGAACGTACCCCACTATAGTCAATGGGTTTCATTCAACGCTGTTTGGTTCTGACATACAACCGATTTGGCCGGCCAGGGGATTCCCTTTTCCTGCTCCCCGAATGGAGCAAGAGAACAGAACCCCCGAGGCAGATGTGATGGCAGACTTACAGACAGTTTTACAGCATGGAGCATGAGTTACAATGTTTTGTGCGCTCAGATGATTTCAACACATTTTTTGTTTTGATGATTTTAATTAGATTTTTAAATGGTAAAATAGAGTATAAGAAATGAGATCATCATCCTCCATGCACAGGGATCTATATACACGGCATGTATGCAGCATACAGAATCCATCACACAGCAGTCAACGAATACACTGAAATCAATAAAAAACATATAATTAAAAAGAAGAGAGCAGTAAAAAAGGCATATAGATATAAGATTAATTACCAGGTGATGTGATCAGCGTTCCACACATTTGTCATCTCGCACTTATGGCTTGCAGGCTTATCCTGGGGACGGGGTCGGAGGCCACCCGCTACACAGTAAGTGCTAGATGACCATACTCTCTATATGTGGTGAATTGGGAAGCAGAAGGGTGTTACATGATAGCATTCTCTTGTGTGATATATATATATATATATATATATATATATATACACACACACACACACACACACACACACACACACACACATTTGGTCTATTGAGGCTGCAGTTCCTCCTATACTGGGGACATCCATGCTTTTCTAGCATCTCAGTATAATAAGGTTGAATAAGGCTGGTGCTTGGCATCGTAGTATCCATAACTTTGGTGGGATTGTGTGTGAATCGAATCTAGAGAAGGGGCCTTAATTATTATGCAACCCACCAAAGAGGAGAACATTTGTAATACAGAGTCCCATTCTTTCTAGAGAAAAGGTCAGCTCCACAAGACATGCAAGAATGAACCCATATTGGTACAATTTCTCCAACAGTTGGCTGTACAGTTTGAGCTAATTGGACTGGCGTATAATAACATCACACTGTGACTTTCACATAAGGAAGATGGAACAATACCTCTGCAGCGCCACCTATTGGATGGCAGCATTGCTGCAAATCAATGTCCAACCCTTTATACAGGTGTTTGGAACAATCAATTCCCAATCATTGTCCCAAAGCCCTGTATAAAGGGACAGACATTGATTTACAGGAATGCTGCCATCCAGCAGGTGGTGCTGCAGAGGTGTTGTTCCATCTTCCTTATTTGCATATATTTCCCAGAGGAGCATGCATGGCCTTAAGTCTCCTCGCTCACCTTCTAGGCGTCTCCTTAAGGAGTAACGATACCCTCCCGACTCAATGTGATTTTCAGTTATGTCTCCACATGTAAAGTATATTTAAGTGCTTTATGTGTCAGATAAAAGGTTTGTCTCCAATCTCCAGTCTCTGAACGTTTCAGCAGGTTTCCTCCCCCATTCCTTTAGTGGATCTATCTTTTGAAAAATGACACACATTAAGGTATAGATGGAGGAACTAAAGGGCGAAAGCCTATTTCGATACATTCTTAAAGGCTGGAATTATCTATTTATTTTTTTGTAATTCTGTTTTTATTTAATTTACTGAACTTTGTATCTATTTAAATACAGAAAAACATTGATGAGAAAACAGGGTTTAATGTCAATATTTTACAATCTAGTGAAAATAGCAAATAGTTCAATTGATTATTTTTTCCATCTCTGTTTCCCTGTAGTCATGTGATTTCTTTGTTGCCTAGAAGATCTTCCTCGGGTTTGAGTGATGCATTTTGTATGACCTGCCAAGAGGAGTTTGGGAAGTGACAAGAGTTCTGAGCAGATCTACATCTCAGAGAGCAGCTGCCACATGTCAAGCCTGGTCACTCATCTTCCGTACAAGCTCAGATGAACGGTTTTGCTTCGTCAGCTCTGGATGTAGCAATAATGCACAGCGTAGAGAAAATTATGGATTGGACCAAAATTTTCATATATTGATGGGATGTCAAAAACATTCACTGACCAGCTATAACATCAAGCTATCTTGTGAAGGGCTGGGATATATTATGTAGCAAGTTAATAGTTCTTGAAGTTGATGTTTTGGAAACAGAAAAAATAGGCAAATGCAAGGATCTGAGAGACAGGGGGTAAAGTATAGCAGCTCCTTAAAATGGCAGGTCTTGTGTCATGGGTGGTGAAGGCTCATAGAAGAGCATGCGGAACGAAGACTGGTATGCAGTGGTTAGTACCTGTCAAAGTGGTCTAAAGAAGTACAACTGGTGAGCTGGCAATAGTGTCATGGGTGGTGAAGGCTCATAGATAAGCATGTGGAACGAAGACTAGCCCATATGGTTCAATCCATCAGAAAGTGCCTACAATGGCACATGAGCTTGATAACTGGACCGTGGAGTTATGGAAGAAATGACCTGGTCTGATCACATCTTTAACATCATGTGGACAGCTAGGTGCGTATGCGTCCCTTACCTGGAAAAGAGATGGCACCGGACTGTGAAGAAGGTGCGATGCTCTGGGCAATGTTCTGTTGGAAATCTTGAATCCTGCCATTCATATGGATGTTTCTCTGTCATGTACCAGTTTCGTAAGTATTGTCATGAACCAAGTACGTTCCTTTATGGCAACGGTATCGCAAAGAACAGTAGCTTTTTTTCAGCAGGATAATGCAGTCACACTGAAAAAATTGTTCAGAAACGGGTTAATGAACATGCCAAAAAGTTTAAGGCTATGCTTGGCATCTGTGGGAAATGATGGAAAAAGAAGTCTGTGAATGCCCCACCTCAGATTTCCTATTCCCAAATTGGAGTCAGGAAGGAATTTTTTCCTTAAATGGGGAAAATTGGCTTCTATCTCATTGTTTTTTTCCTGCCTTCCTCTGGTTCAGCATTGGGGGGTTAAAAGGCTGAACTGGATGGACATGTGTTTTTTCAGCCTTACATACTAGGTTACATCTCTTTGTGCTGTAAGAAAATAGTTTCTTTTTTAACATACTCTTTTTCATATGCTTTCTTCTTATTTCTCATATTAGTATAGGACAGCGCCCAAGAAGGTTAATAAAAACAATAGAACTGTAAAGAAGTAGGACTCACCTTGTATGGGCAGCTCGTCAACAGACAGGCCACCACACCGCTGGTCCTAGCTTGCCTTTCTTAATAGTGTAGCACTTTTCCATCCCACCTCTATATCCCCGGCAGAGTCTGCACACACCGGCAGATCATCTGATGAAGTCCAGGGTAGGCTGGTACCTCGGACACAAATCAGGAAGAAGACAGGTTACAAAAACCCCGCGCTCCAAAGTGTGTGGGTAGGTGATCGATAGAGATTATGTAAAAGGTTTTACTTATGTGAATGAGGGGTTTGCGAACATTGGCGAACCTCCTCAAGAATCTAGATTAGCCTCTAAAATATCACATGTTGAGCCAGGTTTCTTTTTGGGGAGTAGGTACTCTTACAGGGTTTATTGCATTAGCAATAGGACAATAGATACAATACAGGAAATGTAATGCATTTCCGGGGGCGTACTGACAAATGTCCATTAGTAGTAATGAGCAAGCAAGTGGAAGGGCATAGGACTATAGAAAGTTTATTTTTGGTGTTTCCATAAAGATGCATATGAGCCATATACACCAATTGTAGGATATTTGTAGACTATTTTCTGGCGTGCGGGTTATTGTAACGTCCAGAAGCACTTTTTTTTTTTTTTAGGAAGCCTTATATCTCTCCGTCCTCTTATGAGTCAGCCACTCTCAATGTAAGTGGCTACACACATGGAGTTCCAACATGCATCCTCAAAAAGAGACCAATTGTTTCAGGTGTACAGTTATAGCATCTAACGTGGGAAACGTTTTTGGCTCAAAATCAATGAACAATTATACTGGATACGATAACAGGTTTAGTGCATGTGTCAGTTTCCACCTATTATTTGATCTAGACTATACCGAAAAGGGTGCAGTTTCCCTAACAAAATACATTTTTCAGGTGATGATGCAACGACCCAGACATAGGAGATATTAAGCAGCGAGGGGAAATGAGATAGGTGTCACGGTGGCTCTGCTGCTCCTCCTGGCAGTGAAGGTCCAGTGGTAAAAATAATAAATAAAATAATAAAAATAGACAGCTGTTATGGCCTGCTACCCGTGGAGTCTAACTATAAAAATTTGGAGAAACAAACAATAATGGGGGTAGTAATTCTTGCCCTCCTATAGTGGCGCACGATACCTCAGCGCAGTTGTTGTAGGTGATGGGAAGCACTTCAGGAAGCAGACTTTTGATGGAAAACAATTGCCACTTTATTAGAGAAGTACTACAGCTCCACAGCAGTGACACAATTTACATTACAGAGACATTACTGGGATCATGAAGTCCACGTGCATCATTCACTATGGATTCCGTTAGCTGACTTGTACTGAATAAGCGTTAACTGATGACTGTCTTTTCCTTACTTTACTCTTCTCTTCTTTCTCCTCTTCTCTCTCCTCTAAACAGTTCTAAGTGTTTGTGTACTCACACTTAGATATTCTGGCTTCCCACCGCACTGGCTATTAATAAAGATGGTCTCCTTGGTTCTCCGTGGTCTCAATCTCAGGTTCCTCTGGACTAGACACTCTCCAGGCCTGGACTAGACTGCCTAACCCGCCCACTCTCTGTTATAATCTCCCTGCTAACCAATCCTGAGCTAGGGAAAATCTGACTACCCAATCCCAGGCTAGCTAGGGGTGACTGACAAGCGTAAGAGCAGGTACTATGCACAGTTATGTTAGGTAGCATAAACACATCTGATTAACACTTTCTTGTCCATTTAAAGTCATAAACACATAATAACACACATTTTCCATATTTACAGATACATTTACATGAGGTAGCAGATGGTAATGCTGCGGGACCCCAACTCTGGGGTACTACAATGATAGTTTACTGGAACAGAATTCCAGCTTGACAGAGCTGATTCAGGCTCAGTTCAGCAGTTTAATTCTGTCTAGCGCTCAACTAGAAATTCACCAGGTGGTCTTAGCTGCATAAATTGGAATATTAGCCAAACAAAGCTGATTCTACATTCAACAGTTAGATTCCGTCTATGACTGTAGTATCCAGCTAAAATAAAATACCATTTAGGAAAATCCCGCTATATATCAAAATGGATAGATGAGCGAGCATACTCGCTAAGGGCAATTGCTCGAGTGAGCATTGCCCTTAGCGAGTACCTGCCTGCTTGAGAGCAAAGATTTGGCTGCCGGCGGCGGGCGGGGAGCGGCGGGGGAGAACTGGGAGGAACGGAGGGGAGATCTCTCTCTCCCCCCGCTTCCCCCTGCTCATGGCCGCAACTCACCGCTGACCCGCGCCGGCAGCCGAACCTTTTCTTCCGAGCGGGCAGGTACTCGCTAAGGGCAATGCTCGATCGAGTAATTGTCCTTAGCGAGTATGGTCGCTCATCTCTAATCAAAACTGATTTCCTGATACGAGAAACCTTACACATTAGAATATATGAGGTTACGTAAGATGGGCAAAGTTCCCACATTTGCTCTCGAAATTTTAATGGCTATTACTGGTATAAAGCATCAGCTAAAAATAATAGTAATTTTCATTGAATATATTTTATAAAGCGGAATAAATCTTGGGATATTTGTTAAATAAATAATAGTTTTCCTGGCAAATGTTTTCCTTTTCTCCTGTGAAATATCTCACTTAACTGCTCGGCTGGAAATTGGCTACGCAGGTTTCTTTTTCTATTGATTTGTACTCCATTCATCAAAGTCTTTCCTTCACGAAAGGTTGAATTGTTGTTTCTTCTGCACTTTCGTTACCGACTATAAGATGAGTATTTTTAACTTCCTGCAGTGAAGGGAGTAATAAAAGATTGTCAATCTACAATAGAAAGCGGCATAAATAACTGTATTACACACCAAAAATAAAGTCCTGATCCCCCCTGGCTGCGCCACGGGCTTACAAGGTGTAGAACTAATTCTGATGTTTTAGGAATAGAAGCACAAAAAGAAAAACTTCATCCTCAGCCAATTGTATGAACCAAGGACCGGAGAAACAGTAAACTTTAAGTCATAACAGCGATCTATGGATATTATGGGGAGTAAGTGACTTATAAAGCGCGGTAATGAGTTTTTCAGGAATGGCTTAAAGTATATACGACACCAGAATGGAAAGTGGGATGCAATAACCCCAAATACATCAGGACTTTTTCCTTAGTGATGTTCTGTTATTGATATTTATAGGAATCTTTGAAACTCACAGGTTTTATAACTCTTTTAGCAGTCACTTTACATAAATGTTATTACACACGTTCTGTGCAGTTTTCACACCTGCTTACGCATCACTGTACCTCCAGGAACCCATCCGATCTACAATGAAAAGTCGGATGAGTAGGACCGGGATATGCAGAGAAAGTGAGTATTTTTTACACTTACCAATTAGTTTATTATTGTATATTGGGGCCCACAATTAGGGTCATTTTACACGTGCCGTTAAATGGTTCAGGCTAGTTTCACAAGAAAATCTCGACCATCTGAAGCATTGGATTCCAATGCATTTGTTCACATAGACGATTCTCCAGCGCGTAAAAATCGGCCGGTCAGAAAAGATAGGTCTTGTCCTATCTTTTGTTGGAATACGGTGGCCGTTCCCAAAGACTCCTATGGGAGCTTATGAGAGCCATCATGAAAGGGAATGGGAGGGAATTTAGCAGTGGCTCACGTTGCTGAAGTCCCTCTCTCTCCCCTTGCCCAGAGGCTAGGGATGGAGCTTAACACGACTAGCTAAGCTACTGCCCCGTCCTGCCCTCTCCCCTTGCCGGGAAGTGGCAGAGGGTGCGAGGGAGTTTAGCAGAGACTTGGTCGTGGCTGCCTCTCGTTCATACGATTCGGGCGGCCGAAAATCGCAGTGCCCGTTTAAAAGAGCCCTCAAATTCCTGCATCCAGCGTGAATGTGTAAATGCACGCCCCAACGGAACGACCAAAGAGAATGTGTTTGCTTCTTATTCATTGTTCAGTTTGCGCATGCGGAACACTGACCGACGGATCTGCCCATGTCAACAAGCAGCCGTACATCTATGAATGCCTTTCTAGAGCTTCAACAGATGAGAGTATGCGCAAATATGCTCGCCGCAATGGAGCGCATTTACGTATGAACAAGGTTTGGAGATGGCTATATTCAGGCTGATACGCGCATCAGTCCATAGTACTGTCATTTTTGTGCTTGCAATGCCAGTTCACACACGCGTGATACCCTATTCAATGGAATGGAATGGCTATGTAAAGGCTGATAAGGGCTGGTTGTCACACCCTTCTGCTTGTTTTTTTTTTTACCTGCCATAGACTTTTATGGCAGCTTTCTGAGTAAATCGCAGAAAGGTAGGGCAGTTCCTATCTTTTCTTGCGCACACGAATTGTGTGCCTAAATCATGCTCAATAGTATTTCAATGGGCTCTATTCATCACGTTTTATGGGCGCGAGTTCCATGCGTGCAAAAATGTGCGCAAACACGTTCGTCTGTTTCAGGTCTCACTGTGAATGTAGGCAGGTGGGCCAGAATGTTCCCCGGCCCGCTCTGCCTTCCTTCACTAGCGATGATCATTCCTGTGTAAAACCAGAGACTATTGCTGGGACGACCTGTCGGGCGCGTCCTGTACGAGGGCCTTTGCTCACTGGACCATTGCTTTAATATAGGGTTTGAACAAAAACTTAATAGGCATTTGATAATTAGGAAGGACACATGTACTACTGTTCTGTCCCCAGATTTTTGTTACAGAGCTTGAATACTTCTAACCAGGTGTTACTATTCTTTGTATGGCATGTATAGACACTGGGGGGGGGATACAAATTAAGACCCTTTCAATTGCTGCTTGACACCACAATACTCCTGACCTGGTGCCCCGTCTACCTTTCATGATTCTAGTACATTTTGAAGTGTCTGCGGCGACCGCATCATAGTGCGTGTTCTCACCATCCTTTAAGATAATAATCTTTATTTATATAGCGCCATGCAGTGACCGAGGAGCGGGCCATGGCCTAGGAGACAGCGGGGTAGAGTTTGGGCCTTGTCACATGGCTCCACCGTCTCCCACCCGGAGGGTAACTGATGACACGCCCAAGGGCCAAGGACAGGTTAATAAAGGGGATCCCAAATAATAAATTACCTTCAGTCCTGTTTTGTCTCGTGACGCCACCGTTTCTTCCATAGCGGGGGATTCCGGGATGACGGAGTAAATCCTCTCCCGTGCAGCTTCCGTGGGGGAATCCCTGGGTGACGGAGTAAATCCCCCCACACATGGTTACTGGTTAAGACACAACCTCTGGAAATGGATTGGCGACTGGTTGTTTTATTAAACTTCAAGCACAGAACAGTTCAGCAGCTTCTTGACAAGTGATGACAGGGAGGACTCATGGGACATCAGGAAGAACCACAGGGACAGTTATCTGTAGGTCCTGGCCCGGTAACACACTCTCTTCTCTCTCTCAGCCTCTACCGCTTCACATTTAAGGACAGAAACCTGTTGCAGAACTTCTTGGAGTAGTAGTCCCCAACATTCACTAGGCCATCCTCTCGACCTCCTCCATTCTGTACCACACAGGTTGAAGGTACCTGTGTGGACTTCCTGAAGACCTCCCAATGCTCCTCTCTCTGGACCAGAACAGAAGACCCTTGTACACACCTTGCAAACACATATATCTCACAAGGTCACGTGACAGACGAAAAGATACAAAACCCAGACAGTCATCTCACATACCAGACAATACTCATTTAGTGCTGCAGGTTGGGAAATACATATCATTCTTGCAACATGAAAGACACTGACAACACAATACTGAGCATGCACACCATTCAGGAGGGGCCCCGCTGTACTGGGCCACTACACCAACATATTCTGCAGCGCTTACAAAACTGGAGAGAGCAGATACAAGAAACAGATACAAAAACCACAGTTACATCTAGAGACAGTAAGGGGAGGGGCTCCAACACCCTTACATACTACAAATAATGGGGTGATACAGAAGGTAAAGGGGCTCGAGATGTGCAAGGTGAGGCGAGGTAGACTAGTAGGAATTGCAGTCGGCAGGACAGGGAGCATGTTATCAGGTGAAGTACAGAGGAATTTGGTTTAAGGTATATGGTATGCCTCCCTGAAGAGGTGCATTTTTAGAGCACGCCTGAAGTGTGTCATAAATTGCCTGGATAGTTTTGGGTGGCGCATTCCAGAGGACTGGTGCTGCTCTGGAGAAGCCTTGGATGTGGGAATGAGAAGTTCGAATTAAAGGGGCGCTCAGTCTGATTTCGTTAGTGGAGCAGAGGGTGCGGGCTGAGTGATGGATCGAGATGATGGAAGCAATGTAGGGCGGCGTGGTGCTATGGAGGGCTTTATGGATGAAGGTAGTGAGTTTAAATTGAATTCTGTATTTAACGGGCAGCCAGTGCAGTGACCGGCACAGGGCAGAGGCGTCCGAGTAGAAGCTGGACAGGAATAGGAGCCTGGCTGCCGCATTTAGGATGGATTGGAGAGGGTAGAGTCTGGAGCAGGGGAGGCCGATCAGCAACGAGTTGCAATAATCGAGCCGGGAGTGGATGAGGGCAACAATAAACGTTTTTAGATGGAGGACTAGACTGGACTGAAATAGGACCCTGTCTTGAGGGCCCTATGGCAGGTCCATGAGATGCTCCTATGGGATAGATAACCTTATTTAGAGGGTTAGCAAGTCTAAATGTACTGCCCAAACCAGTCAAATAGTGAAAGGAATGTTTTGGTATTGCCATGTGACCGTCGACGCACATTTATCCAACAATTGTGAGAAAAAGAAAGAAGAGAAGATGATGTCTTAGATGGTGTTGGAACCAGTGGTTAGCTGATGGCAGACCACCAGTATAGAGGATTGTGTGATCCACCAACAAACATGAGCAGATTCAACAATGGTGTTGGCGCCTTCATTAACCCCTTAAGGACATGGTCTATTTTGGGGTTAAGGACTAGAGATGAGCGAACGCGTTCGTCCGAGCTTGATATTCGTGCGAATATTAGGGTGTTCGGGATGTTCGTTATTCGTAACGAACACCATGCGGTGTTCTGGTTACTTTCACTTCCTTCCCTGAGACGTTAGCGCGCTTTTCTGGCCAATTGAAAGACAGGGAAGGCATTACAACTTCCCCCTGTGACGTTCAAGCCCTATACCACCCCCCTGCTGTGAGTGGCTGGGGAGATCAGGTGTCACCCGAACATAAAAGTCGGCCCCTCCCGCGGTTCGCCTCAGATGCGGTGTGAGTTAGATGAGGGACAGTGCTGTTTGTACCGGAGCTGCTGTAGGGAAAGAATTGGTAGTTAGTGTAGGCTTCAAGACCCCCCAAAGGTCCTTATTAGGGCCACTGATAGCTGTGTGTTGGCTGCTGTTAGCAGTGGCAAATTTTTTTTTCTCAAAATCGGCTCTGCAGAGCGTTGCACCCGGCATTAGGGACAGAAGTGCTGCATAGGCAGGGAGAGTGTTAGGAGTGAGTGTAGCCTTCAAGAACCTCAACGGTCCTTTCTAGGGCCATATTTATCCGTGTGCAGTACTGTCCAGGCTGCTGTTAGCTGTGCTGCATTTTTTTTTGCTTCTCAAAATCGCCTCTGCAGACCATTGCACCCTGCATTGATACTGCAGGGAAAGAATTGTATAGGCAGGGCCACAACACAGTTATTATTCATTGAATATACGCAGTGCTGCCTTTTGGTGGAAAAAAACTGAAAACAAATCTATTTGTCCAGCCTCTGTCCGTCCTAAGGGCTGTGGACACGTGTGAGCTGCTTGAACAACATTGCTAAATCAGACGCACCCAGCTACGCTTTACTGCTGGCTTCGCCATTTGCTTTCCTTAATTGGGAAAAAAATACCTGCTCTGCCAGAGTTATAATAACTCTGCTACCCTCACGTTCTGTGACACATAAGCAGGGACACAGCACAGTTATTAAACTTCTCATGTTCATTGAATATACGCAGTGCTGCCTTTTGGTGGAAAAAAACTGAAAACAAATCTATTTGTCCAGCCTCTGTCCGTCCTAACGGGCGGTGGACACGTGTGAGCTGCTTGAACAACATTGCTAAATCAGACGCACCCAGCTACGCTTTACTGCTGGCTTCGCCATTTGCTTTCCTTAATTGGGAAAAAAATACCTGCTCTCCAAGAGTTATAATAACTCTGCTACCCTCACGTTCTGTGACACATAAGCAGGGACACAGCACAGTTATTAAACTTAGATTATTCATTCACTAGAGGCAGTGGGGCCTTTCGTTTTCCAAAAAGGGAAAAAATTATATTTGGCCTGCAGTCTTGCGCCAATTTATTTCCTGCCTGTGAAATCAAATCACTGGTAATACAGCATGCTGAGGGGTAGGGGTAGGCCTAGAGGACGTGGACGCGGCCGAGGACGCGGAGGGCCAAGTCAGGGTGTGGGCACAGGCCGAGCTCCTGATCCCGGTGTGTCGCAGCCGACTGCTGCGCGATTAGGAGAGAGGCACGTTTCTGGCGTCCCCACATTCATCGCCCAATTAATGGGTCCACGCGGGAGACGGTTATTAGAAAATGAGCAGTGTGAGCAGGTCCTGTCCTGGATGGCAGAAAGTGCTTCGAGCAACCTATCGTCAACACGCAGTTCTGCGCCGTCCACTGCTGCAAATCCGAATCCTCTGTCTGCTGCTCCTCCTTCCTCCCAGCCTCCTCACTCCACTACAATGACACCTGCTCAGGAGCGGGAACACTCCCAGGAACTGTTCTCGGGCCCCTGCTTAGATTGGGCAGCAGCGGTTCCTCTCCCACCAGAGGAGTTTATCGTCACTGATGCCCAACCATTCGAAAGTTCCCGGGGTCCGAGGGAAGAGGCTGGGGACTTCCGCCAACTGTCTCAACAACTTTCTGTGGGTGAGGAGGATGATGACGATCAGACACAGTTGTCTTGCAGTGAGGTAGTAGTAAGGGCAGTAAGTCCAAGGGAGCAGCGCACAGAGGATTCGGAGGAAGAGCAGCAGGACGATGAGGTGACTGACCCCACCTGGTGTGCAACGCTTACTCAGGAGGACAGGTCTTCAGAGGGGGAGTCAAGGGCATCAGCAGGGCAGGTTGCAAGAGGCAGTGCGGTGGCCAGGGCCAGGGGTAGAGGCAGGGCCAGACCGAATAATCCACCAAGTGTTTCCCAAAGCGCCCCCTCGCGCCATGCCACCCTGCAGAGGCCGAGGTGCTCTAAGGTCTGGCAGTTTTTCACAGAGACGCCTGACGACCGACGAACAGTGGTGTGCAACCTTTGTTGCGCAAAGCTCAGCCGGGGAGCCAACACCAACAGCCTCACCACCACCACCATGCGCAGACATATGATGGCCAAGCACCCCACAAGGTGGGACGAAGGCCGTTCACCGCCTCCGGTTTGCACCCCTGCCTCTCCCCCTGTGCCCCAACCTGCCACTGAGATGCAACCCCGCTCTCAGGACACAGGCACTACCGCCTCATGGCCTGCACCCACACCCTCATCTCCGCTGTCCTCGGCCCCATCCAGCAGTGTAGTTCAGCGCACCGTTCAGCCGTCGCTTGCGCAAGTGTTCGAGCGCAAGCGCAAGTACGCCGCCACGCACCCGCACGCTCAAACGTTAACCGTCCGCATAGCAAAATTCATCAGCCTTGAGATGCTGCCGTATAGGGTTGTGGAAACTGAGTCCTTCAAAAGTATCATGGAGGCGGCGGCCCCGCGCTACTCAGTTCCCAGTCGCCACTACTTTTCCCGATGTGCCGTCCCAGCCCTGCACGACCACGTCTCCCGCAACATTGTGCGTGCCCTCACCAACGCGGTTACTGCCACGGTCCACTTAACTACGGACACGTGGACAAGCACAGGCGGGCAGGGCCACTACATCTCCCTGACGGCACATTGGGTGAATTTAGTGGAGGCTGGGACAGAGTCAGAGCCTGGGACCGCTCACGTCCTACCCACCCCCAGAATTGCGGGCCCCAGCTCGGTGCTGGTATCTGCGAAGGTGTATGCTTCCTCCACTAAAGCACCCTCCTCCTCCTCCTCCTCCTCTGTCTCGCAATCAAGATGTGTTAGCAGCAGCATGTCGCCAGCAGTCGGTGTCGCGCGGTGTGGCAGCACAGCGGTGGGCAAGCGTCAGCAGGCCGTGCTGAAACTACTCAGCTTAGGCGATAAGAGGCACACGGCCCACGAACTGCTGCAGGGTCTGACACAGCAGACCGACCGCTGGCTTGCGCCGCTGAGCCTCCAACCGGGCATGGTCGTGTGTGACAACGGGCGTAACCTGGTGGCGGCTCTGCAGCTTGGCAGCCTCACGCACGTGCCATGCCTGGCCCACGTCTTTAATTTGGTGGTTCAGCGCTTTCTGAAAAGCTACCCACGCTTGTCAGACCTGCTCGTAAAGGCGCGCCGGCTCTGCGCACATTTCCGCAAGTCCCACACGGACGCTGCCACCCTGCGCACCCTGCAACATCACTTTAAGCTGCCAGTGCACCGACTGCTGTGCGACGTGCCCACACGGTGGAACTCTACGCTCCACATGTTGGCCAGGCTCTATGAACAACGTAGAGCTATAGTCGAATACCAACTCCAACATGGGCGGCGCAGTGGGAGTCAGCCTCCTCAATTCCTTTCAGAAGAGTGGGCCTGGTTGGCAGACATCTGCCATGTCCTTGGTAATTTTGAGGAGTCTACCCAGGTGGTGAGCGGCGATGCTACAATCATTAGCGTCACCATTCCTCTGCTATGCATCTTGAGAAATTCCCTGCAAACCATAAAGGCAGCTGCTTTGCGCTCGGAAACGGGGGCGGGGGAAGACAGTATGCCGCTGGATAGTCAGGGCACCCTCCTGTCTATTTCTCAGCGCACACAGGAGGAGGAGGAGGAGCATGAGGAGGATGAGGAGGAGGGGGAAGAGACAGCTTGGGCCGCTGCTGACGGTACACCGGCTGATTGCCTGTCATCCTTTCAGCGTGTATGGCCTGAGGAGGAGGAGGAGGAGGATCCTGAAAGTGATCTTCCTAGTGAGGACAGCCATGTGTTGCGTACTGGTACCCTGGCACACATGGCTGACTTCATGTTAGGATGCCTTTCTCGTGACCCTCGCGTTGCACGCATTCTGGCCACGACGGATTACTGGGTGTACACACTGCTCGATCCACGGTATAAGGAGAACCTGCCCACTCTGATTCCCGAAGAGGAAAGGGGTTCGAGTGTGTTGCTATACCACAGGACCCTTGCGGACAAGCTGATGGTAAAATTCCCAGCCGACAGCGCTAGTGGCAGAAGGCGCAGTACCGAGGGCAAGGTAGCAGGGGATGTGCGTAGATCGAGCAGCATGTACATCCCAGGTAATGCAACAGTCTTTAAGGGCCTGGCCAGCTTTATGGCTCCCCACCAAGACTGTGTCACCGCTCCCCAGTCACGGCTGAGTCGGCGGGAGCACTGTAAAAGGATGGTGAGGGAGTACGTAGCGGATCGCACGACCATCCTTGGTGACGCCTCTGCCCCCTACAACTACTGGGTGTCGAAGCTGGACATGTGGCCTGAACTAGCGCTGTATGCCCTGGAGGTGCTTGCTTGTCCTGCGGCTAGCGTCTTGTCGGAGAGGGTATTTAGTGCGGCTGGGGGAATCATCACAGATAAGCGTAGCCGCTTGTCAACCGACAGTGCCGACAGGCTAACACTCATCAAGATGAACAAAGGCTGGATTTCCCCAGACTTCTGTTCTCCACCAGCGGACAGCAGCGATACGTAAGCAATACGTAGGCTGCACCCGCGGATGGAAGCTACGTTCTCTCTCACCATCCAAAACGGGGACATTTCTG
The DNA here is from genome assembly GCF_035609145.1 of Eleutherodactylus coqui. Lineage (NCBI taxonomy): Eukaryota > Metazoa > Chordata > Amphibia > Anura > Eleutherodactylidae > Eleutherodactylus > Eleutherodactylus coqui. The sequence goes on along the minus strand of NC_089841.1, from coordinate 242,915,789 downwards.
CTTCATCAATCTGTGTCTAATATTCCTCCTCCTCCTCCTCCTGCTCCTCCTCCTGAAACCTCACGTAATCACGCTGAACGGGCAATTTTTCTTAGGGCCACAAGGCTCACTCAAATAATTTTTCAGAACAATTTTTATAAGTTTCAATGCGCTTAAAAGCATTGGAACTTTAACTTGAACCAATTTTTCGTTACACTGGGCTGCCTCCAGGCCTAGTTACCACTTAAGCCACATTAACCAAAGCGATTAATGGGTTTCACCTGCCCTCTTGGCTGGCCATGGCCAATTTTTGGGATGTACATTAGTACTGTTGATACAGCAATTTTTGTGGGCCCTCGCCTACAGTGTAATCAAATTAATTTTTAGCCCACCTGCATTCCAGCTGACGTTACCTCAGCTGTGTTGGGCAATGCAATGGGATATTTTTGTGTACCGCCGGTGGGTTCCAGGGAGCCACCCATGCTGTAGGTGCACACGGAGTTTTTAATACATGTGTCCACTTCTAAAGAACCCCAGTCTGACTGGGGCATGCAGTGTGGGCCGAAGCCCACCTGTATTACGCACGACATTACTACCTCAGCTGTGTTGGGCAATGCAATGGGATATTTCTATGTACCGCCGGTGGCTTCCTGGCACCCACCCAGGCAGTGGGTCCACAGGGAGTTTAACCTACATGTGTCCACTTGTAAAGAACCCCAGTCTGACTGGGGCATGCAGTGTGGGCCGAAACCCACCTGCATTAACCCTTTCCAGTCCACTGTGTGACCTGTGAAGACATTAGGGTTTAAGGCTGTACAGCTCCGTTGTTGGTAGACGTCCGTCGGGGTTCTCTTACTGTATATTGCCAGCCTCTCTGCTGTCGGAGCCTATCCTACGTGTCAGCTCATGCAGTACTGGCTTTAGCCAGCATATAGCGCCGTTGTATAACAGCAGAAAAAGAGTAAGCCCCCTAGGAAAACCATATACAAATTGGATTGGAAAGGGTTAAGCACAACATTACTACCTCAGCTGTGTTGGGCAATGCAATGGGATATTTCTATGTACCGCCGGTGGCTTCCTGGCACCCACCCATGCTGTAGGTGCACACGGAGTTTTTACTACATCTGTACACTTATAAAGAACCCCAGTCAGACTGGGGCATGCAGTTTGGGCCGAAGCCCACCTGCATTAAGCACGACATTACTACCTCAGCTGTGTTGGGCAATGCAATGGGATATTTCTGTGTACCGCCGGTGGGTTCCAGGGAGCCACCCATGCTGTGGGTCGACAGGGACTTCACAATAGTGAGTTGTACCTGCCTGTGTCTATGAATTAAAAAGCCCGGTCTAACTGGGGCATGCAGACACCTTGACAGAATGAATAGTGTGTGGCACATAGGTTCCCCATTGCTATGCCCACGTGTGCAGCTCCTGATGGCGGTGGCACAGGATTCTATTTCTCATTGCTTCTGTACAGCATTGTGGGCTATCGCTCCGCCACTTTTAAAGAGGGTCGCTGCCTAGCCATGCCAACCTCTGCAGTGTGTGCCTGCGGTCCCTCGTCATGGCAGACGCAATTCTAAATAGACATGAGGGTGGTGTGGCATGAGGGCAGCTGAAGGCTGCCCAGGGACACTTTGGTGTGCGCTGTGGGGGGGGAGGGGGGGCGGTTGGGCAGCATGTAACCCAGGAGAAGTGTCAGTGGAGTGTCATGCAGGCAGTGATTGTGCTTTGTTGGAGGTAGTGTGGTGCTTAGCAAAGGTATGCCATGCTAATGAGGGCTTTTCAGAAGTAAAAGTTGTTGGGAGGGGGGGGGGGGGCCACTCTTGCCGGTATTGTGGCTTAATAGTGGGACCTGTGAACTTGAGATGCAGCCCAACACGTAGCCCCTCGCCTGCCCTATCCGTTTCTGTGTCATTCCCATCACTTTCTTGAATTGCCCAGATTTTCACACATGAAAACCTTAGCGAGCATCGGCGAAATACAAAAATGTTCTGGTCGCCCATTGACTTCAATGGGGTTCGTTGTTCGAAACGAACCCTCGAGCATCACGGGAAGTTCGTTCCGAATAACGAACACCCGAACATTTTGGTGTTCGCTCATCTCTATTAAGGACGCATCAATTTTTGGGGGGGATTTTCATTTCCACTTTTCAAGATCCATAACATTTTAATTTTTCCGTCGACACGGCCATTTAAAGGGGTTGTCCCGCGCCGAAACGGTTTTTTTTTTTTCAATAGGCCCCCCATTCGGCGTGAGACAAACCCGATGCAGGGGTAAAAAAAAAAAAACGGATAGTACTTACCCGAATTCCCACGCTGCGGCGACTTCTTACTTACCTTGCTAAGATGGCCTCCGGAATCTTCACCCACGGTGGACCGCAGGTCTTCTCCCATGGTGCACCGTGGGCTCTGTGCATTCCATTGCCGATTCCAGCCTCCTGATTGGCTGGAATCGGCACACGTGACGGGGCGGAGCTACGAGGAGCAGCTCTCCGGCCCGAGCGGCCCCATTCAGAAGGGAGAAGACCGGACTGCGCAAGCGCGTCTAATCGGGAGATTAGACGCTGAAATTAGACGGCACCATGGAGACGAGGACGCTAGCAACGGAGCAGGTAAGTGAATAACTTCTGTTTGGCTCATATTTAATGCACGATGTATATTACAAAGTGCATTAATATGGCCATACAGAAGTGTATAACCCCACTTGCTTTCGCGGGACAACCCCTTTAAGGGCTTGTTTTTTGCGTGGCAAAGTATAGTTTTATTGGTACCACTTTTAATGTATTGTAAAACTTTTATTGTTTTTTATTTTGAGAGCAGGAAGAGAAAACATCAATTCAGCCATTGTTTTTTATTTTTTACAGAGCCAATCAAACAGCCTAAATGACACAATACATTTTTTTCTGCGGGTCGGTGCAGTTACAAATATACCAAAAATATCATTTTTTTAGGTCTTTCCACTTTTGCACAATAAAAACCCATTTTTTTTGGAAATAATTATTTTTGCATCGCTGCATTTAAAGTCACATAACTTTTTAATTTTTCCATGGACGGCGCTTTGTGAGGGCTCGTTTTTGGCATCACGATCTGTAGTTTTTATTTCTACAATTTTGGTCTTTGCTGCGCACGACAACTAGTGTGCTCAAATTATAGTACAGGTTGTTACAGGCGCAATGATACCACATATGTGGGGTTTTTCTTAAATTTTTTAATAGGGGAAAATATGCAAAAAAAGATTTTTTTCAAAATTTTTTTACACTATTTCTTTAGTTTTTTTTAATGCAATTTATGTCCTCGTATAACATCTATGATTAATATGGTAAGGCATTGCAGGACCTATGTCCTGTAATGCCTTATCGCTGGTATAGCTATCATAGGCACTGGCAAAGCAGGACACCTGTATCTGGCATCTTGTTACCATGACAAGTCGTCGACCCATCACGGGGGTCCAATGACGTCACAGAGGGAGCGCCCTCCCTCTGTGAACTTTTGACATTCTGCGTTCTACCTAGATTGTGGCGTGTAAGGGGTTAACAGCTGGGGTTGCTGTCCCGATGCACCCCTGTAGTTGCAGCAGGAAGCTGGCTATCAGTAACAGCCGACTTCTGCTGCCAGATGGTGCGCAATCTCTTCAGATCCGACGAGATCCACATGAAGTAAAATTACGTCATGTTGCCTTAAGTACCAGCCTGCCATGAAGTAACCTTACATCCGGTGGTAGGAAAGGGTTAAAGAACACTGCCTCTGCCTGGACCATTCCCAGGTACTTAGCAAAAAGGAAATTTTGTGTCACAGTGCCCTGTACGAGTCCTGCCACTAACAACCCAATACTCTTTAGAGGCTTCATGGTGAATGCTTCAATCCTACCTTTGCTGGTGTGATGGTCTGGAAAGGGGGGCATCACATATGACAGTTGGTCACCCCTAGTAGAGGTACGAGGGACAATGGCGCTCAGCGATATGTTCAGGACTTCCTGCAGATGTGTTCCTCTCATGGCTTCCAAGAGGCAGCAGGATAATGCTCACCCAGACAGCTAGGGTTTCCCAGGAATGCCTCTGCCAGGTTGCCACACTTCCTTGGCCTGCCCAGTCAGCAGACTTATCACCATTCGATCAGTCATGGGACCATCTGGGATGCCAGCTTCAGCAGCCTATGAATATGTAGGATCTAGAGGCCAAGTAGCAACATCTGTGGGCAAATGTGCCACAGCATAATATACGGAGCCTTTATGCCCCCAAGCCCAACTGTATCACATCATGTATCCAGGCTAGAGGCGGCCCAACAGGATGCTAGAGGTGGCCCAACAGGATACTAGAGCCTCCCTTGTATTGTACAGTTTTCCCCATTAAACTTATCCTTTTGCTCTAATATTGTAATCACTTCCATATACCATCATTACATTTACACATTTAATGTTTCACTCGATTCCAACAATTCCTTCACTGCGTGTATACAAGGCAGTTTCTTGGAAATTTTGGCCAATAGGGAAAACAACATCAAAAATGCACCCCTGTTCATGGCAAACCACGTAGCTATACAATGAACATGGAATTACCATCTTAATCATCTTAGCCGCCACTCATCTGCAGAATAAACTCTCTATGGGACACCACCTTAGTGGTGCTATTCTACAAGCACCTTTAACGTTCATGTAATAGCGCTAATTTATAGGCTGCATCTGCGCTTGCAGGTTTAGCCAAACAATTGTGTAAAAACACGAATGCCAGTGGTAGCCATTAACGCTTACGGCAGTCTAAGTATTATTGGCCATTATCTATTCGATAAAATAGCTGCCAATTAAGAATATTGCTCCCATGCTGAGCCCCCTCCCCATATAGCAGGTGGGCAATTATGAATCTGGCCAATAGGGCAGATGACCGGTTTATCGTGAGCACATACAGAAGATACGAGCTTTGTAGGGGATGATATGACCTTTGAAAAGGCTGAGGTCTATATGGTTATCATATGTCAGCTCCACCTGTATACAAGTTATGTCAGCCCCATAGTACACAGTATGGGCCCCATACAACTCTTCCCCTCTAGTGGGCAAACATTGAGTAAATTCACACTGACAGCAACTAGCTGGACTTCCCAGATTGCTGCGGGCTAGTAGTCCACGAGAGCCGGCTGCTAGAGCAGCAAGTATGAGATACCCAGTGCGACGCAAATAAAAGGGGAGGCAGAGCCGGGTTCCAGATGCCAAGTAAAGTTATGTTTAGGGAAAACTAAAATTATTCAAAAATCAGATGAAATGCGAGCCAACGACTGAACTACAAACGAGAATTATTCGCTTCTTCATTCAGTTCATCATTCAGTTTCTACAGGTATAAAAACCACCGTTGACTCATTCACTTGTCATTGCGTTTAAAGAGCCCTTATTCAGTGTTACAGATAGGAATGTGAAACACTGAATGAGAACTGAATGATTCTTGTCAATGATCAATCTGTATGTCTAAACAGGCCACACGAGCGTGAATGAGCTAGCCATGACATCACCAGCTCATGCAAACAAGAATCGTCCAGTGTAAAGCAGCATAAGCCTTGATCGCTGCTCAGACATTAGGCATGCACTGTGGCCGCTGCACATAAGGTCCTGATGAGACATTAGAACTATATGTCCGAAGTGAGGTGGGCCGCCCCGGAGCTGGCTATACTGTAGCTGTACTGTATGCTTAGTTATAAAACTTCTAGGAGCAGATGGCGCGGCCCACTGGGAATCTATTTCTTCAGTCCGGCCCCCGAGTTACACTCTTTGTTTCTTTGCACCCCGGGTAATTGCCTCCTCAGCCTAATGGTAGAAACGAGCATGCATGTATAATATAAATGTTGCCTCATGGAACTATTTGTATACAATGCAGGCTACTCAGATTGGGAAGTAGGTGAAAATGGTGATTAACCCCTTAAGGACCAAAGTGTTGGATTTTATTAAGGATAAAAAGCTAATAATTTATAGTTTTTTTCTTTTTGAAATGAGTACATTTACTCTAAAATAAAGTACAGGAATGGGTTCCTTATTATTTTTTTTAAACGTCTATATCCCCCATTAGGTCATATAAAACCTCTGGGGCTCATTCACATTGTCTTATTAATTTCACATTTTTCCACTCTAACTGAAGCCTCCCTATTTAGGAAAACATCCCCCTGTAAGCACACTAGTCACTAACAGCGCTGATCTGGGTCTGTTAAGACCCTGCAGCATTGCTGTGGCAGGGGGCACCTGGCAGTCATGTGATTGCTGGGTCGAATAGCAGAAGTGACCCTTTCCCTTTCTCCATTCACTACATAGCAATCTTAGAGCGTTCTGTAGCCTGCAAGAGAGAAGGCAGAAGTGGTTAAAAACTGCTTCTGCTTTCTCCACCGGATCGTTGGCTGTGACTAAAAGCTGAGGACTTGACAACTCCTGTTATATTGCAGGAGCTTTATTTGCATGCCGTATTTTTTTTTTTTTTTTTACTATCAGTTGGAACTAAAGCCCAGGACCAAGTGCTGTAAATTTACGGTGCTTGGTCCTTAACGGGTTAAGAAAACTTTTGTCTGTAGCATACTATAGAGAACGGTCTGTATTGCTGATCTGCACACGTCTCCATTTATTTAGCTCTTGCCGCTTTGAAATGATCTGACAACGGTATTGAAAAGCAATTTAATTATAGCATTTTCTAATAAGGTAGACTGAGATCACAATCAGTAAATGTAGCGCTGATCATCCAGCGATGACTGCTGCTCCCCTGGCAGCGCCGCTTCTCTCGGCACATGCTGCATTATAGGAGGATTTACAGTTATTTCTTCTCTCCTCTTTTACCGTTCACCCTCTGTTCTCAGCGCTACTTAGAATTTGTTTAATTTTTCATCACGCTCCCTCGGGGTTTCCTTTGCATAGCGGATATGTTAGTAAAGTCATATCTGAAACATGAAGAGACGCTGGATCTGAAAGTAATGTGAGGAAGAAGACAATAAAATCTCCCCGATGATCCTGCAAGGAGCGCATTCCATCTTAATGTCATAATTATTTCCCCAGTACATGAGAACGCTCTAATATTACGCTGGAATTACCTTAAAAATCACTTTTCAGCCAATTCACAGGACAATTAATCTTTGTGGTTACCGAGATAGAAGGTAAGACGGGATCTTCTCCTACAAGGGGTGAGTGTTTGCGGTGAGGAATGAAACGCTCTCGGACATGTTGACTGACAGCGTCTGGATTAACACTCACAAGTGATGTCAGCGAGCGCCCGTATGTCATTGTGATACTATGTGTAACATCGGTTAACCTCCTCATGAACCTTTCTATTTAGAACAGGTTTTAATGGACTAAAAGGGGCTTTTGGATGGAACGATTATTGTTCTGAAAATCGTTCGAAAAGAGAAAGTGAACGGTAGCCGTTCAGCCGAAACGCGAGCCAACGCCCGAATGACGAACAAGAATGGTTCACTTTTCGGTCGGCATTTATATTATGCAGGCATAAACATTTTCGCTCACTTACCCTTCCGTTTAAACAGCGTTCATTCAGTCCCTCTCATTCACTTAGGGTTCTTTCACACGGCGTTGCGATTTTCAGCTGTGTGAACGAGAGAAAGCCACAAAGATCCCCCATTTTCTTGCCCATTCAGACGGCAGGGCTGCGTCGTAGATATGCCGCAGCCCGGAATTCTGTTGGCTGAGGGGAGAGACTTTAGCGCTGCTAAGGTCTCTCCCACTCACTTCCCCTCCTTCCCACTTTCTTTTCCGGCTGATAGAAGCTCCTATAGAAGTCTATGGGAGCTGCCGGCAAAGGAAGGGACTTTAGCAGCGCTTGCCATGCTAATTTCCCTCCCCTCTCTCCCTAGCCTATGGGAGCTGCAGGCTAGGGGAGGGCAAGAGACTTTAGCAACGCGAGTCACTGCTATAAGCCCTCCCTCCCCCTCCCCTTTTCTGACGGCTCTCATAGGCTCTACTATGTGCCATCTTTCTGTGCTGGAAAATCCCCCATCTGAACGGCTGCATTGGATCCCAATGCTTCAGATGGTTGCGATTTTCAGCCAGCGTTGTATCGCAGCAAAATAGTCGCAGTAAAACGCTCGTGTGAAAGAGGCCTTATACAGCAAATGTGAAAGACAGACTGATTCTAGCTTGAATGAGCCAACAATGCGTCTGCCTGTCTACGCAGGCTTAATGAGAGCGAACGAGTTAGCAGTGACGTCACTCGCCCGCCCACACTGTCTGACACGCTACCAAACTTTTTTCATTTTATCATCATTGTCACATGATGCTAGTGATGTCACAATGAAAATAAAATGTAATAAACCTTCTACAACACATTATATGTACCTCAGAGGGCTGCCATTAAAAAATACAACTTGACCCGACCAAAACAAGCCCTCATACAGCTGGGTCAATAGTTATGGCTCTTGCAATGTGACAATACTAATTGCTTGGTACTTAAGGCAAAAAATAGGACAGTCACTAAGCAGTTAAGTTTCCATTTGTCCGTTTTATGAAAAATGTGCTTAAAGGGGTTGTCTCGCGGCAGCAAGTGGGGTTATACACTTCTGTATGGCCATATTAATGCACTTTGTAATATACATCGTGCATTAAATATGAGCCATACAGAAGTTATTCACTTACCTGCTCCGTTGCTGGCGTCCCCGTTGCCATGGTTCCGTCTAACTTCGGTGTCTTCTTGCTTTTTTAGACGCGCTTGCGCAGATGCATCTTCTTCCTTCGGCTGGTCTTGGAAGCATCGGCGTTTTGGCTCCGCCCCCTTGTATGCATCATCGCGTAGCTCCGCCCCCGTCATGTGCCGATTCCAGCCAATCAGGAGGCTGGAACCGGCACACGTCACGGGGCGGAGCTACGCGATGATGCGTACAAGGGGGCGGAGCCAAAACGCCGATGCTTCCAAGACCAGCCGAAGGAAGAAGATGCATCTGCGCAAGCGCGTCTAAAAAAGCAAGAAGACACCGAAGTTAGACGGAACCATGGCAACGGGGACGCCAGCAACGGAGCAGGTAAGTGAATAACTTCTGTATGGCTCATATTTAATGCACGATGTATATTACAAAGTGCATTAATATGGCCATACAGAAGTGCTTAACCCCACTTGCTGCCGCGAGACAACCCCTTTAATTTTCATTTGGTAATTTCTTAGAACTCAAAGAGAAAGCGCTGACCAATGCAAAATGGCTTGTTGGCATCACCCCTGGCACCCAACACTTGTGAGCAGGGGAGCAACTGTAGAGGATGCAGGGGATGCGGTTGCACCCGGGTCCAGGAGCCTTAGGGGACCCATAAGGCCTCTCTTCTCCATACAGGGAGGGCAGTACTATGAGTAAAGCATTATAGTTAAGGGCCCTGTTACAGGTTTTGCATTGGGGCCCAGGAGCTTCAACTTACGACTCTGCTTGTGAAGGAGCGGGCCCTTCTGCTGACAGCGGTCTTAGGTGTCTGACCACTCATCTACTGATCTCAAGAGATACCTAGAGAAAATGATTTTACCTGTGATCATAATAGAGACTAAATACTCTATATGACCAGAAGTATGTGAATACCCCTCTTAATTATTAACATCTTACCTACACCCAATGCAAACAGGTGCTGAAAATAAAAAAACATCGATGGACTCTCCGTAGACAAACTGTAGTAGTAGTATGGCTACTGAAAAGCTCCGTGACTTTAAATGCGGCTCTATCATAGAATGCCACCAGATCTGGCCGGGTGGACTGTAAGGGATATTATTCTGCCCTTTGCTAAAATTCCTGACTTCAACCCCATCACACATCTTTAGGGTAAACTGGAATGTCAATTCAAGGTCAGCTGGCTTTCATTGTAGTCAATGGAAGCCGTCCATCACAAACTACTTCCCCTGGAGGTAAGTATCTCTGCTTGCTGTAAATACCCCAACCTAACTAAGCGGCATAGATGATGATAACCACACCGCACTGCTAAATTGGTTAGATAATACTGGTTATCCCATACCGAGCCAGCTACAGCAAAGGTTAGTATTTCTGCTGGCTGTAACGCTCTGCACATTTCCACACCATAATGATAGATGTTTCATCAGGAGCTTTTTAAATCAGCAGGAAAAAGATTTCATTTTATAGGTTTATCGGCTTATCAGATGATCATCAGCCATACAGCCCTGATGGTGGACTGACAGCAGAGTGAGTGAGACTGGCCCAGTGCAGCTATATATACCTCAAGCCCCGCCCCTGTTCACTGGGGGAGTGTCACTCTCCTCCAATCAAGAGTAACTCAGTAGATTGGTTGCTCACATCTCCTGACAGTGTCTAGATCACATGATCAACCTCATGTCATGTGATCAACATACATCACATGTCATACCAGCACCCGCCATCTTGGAAAATCCAGAAATCAGCACTTATGCTCTGCAATGCACAGAAGGAGCTGATAGGTTATATGATATTAACATTTATGGCATGTACCATCAGCTCCTCCTGTGCACTGCAAACCATAAATGCTGATTTCTGGATTTTCCAAGATGGCAGGTGCTGGTATGACATGTGATGCATGTTGATCACATGACATGAGGTTGATCATGTGATCTATGATGCTGTTAGGAGGTGTTAACAACCAATCTACTGAGTTACTCTTGATTGGGGGAGAGTGACGCTCCCCCAGTGAACGGGGGCGGGGCTTGGAGCATATATAGCTGCACTGGGGGCGGTCTTACTCACTCTGCTGTCAGTCCACCATCAGGGCTGTATGGCTGCTGATTATCCTATAGAATGAAATAGGTTTCCTGCTGATTTAAAAAGCTCCTAATAAAAACATATACCATTATGGTGTGGAAATGTGCAGAGTATTACCGCAAGCAGAGATACTAACCTTTGCTGTAGTTGGCTCAGTATGGGTATAGCCAGTATTACCTAACCAATTTAGCTCTGCGGTCTGAATATTATCATTTATGCTGCTTAGTTAGGTTGGGGTATTACAGCAAGCAGAGATACTTATCTTCACTATAGTTCGTTCAGGTTTCAGTAATATATATATATTCTCTCCGTTTTTAGAAATTCGCAAGTAAAGGTTACGTTTTAGGTTGAGTCCTGTGATACAGCATCTTCATTAATGGCCAACATCTTCGGGAGAGTTTTATCTCAAACTTCCACAGTCCCACTCGCCTCGGTAATGGAGACGCAGTAACAATATTCCCAGATCAGGTTTGTCTCTGGTGTAAAGGCTGACGGTTCTTTCGCTGAAAATCCTGCTGTTCAGTTTCTTTTAAAATGCTTTCCGGATGCTTCCAGAATGCGCCTGACACGACTCTGTCCATCATCAGGGCCGGGAATAAAAGCAAAAACATGTCTGTTTAGCCTTCAGTACAGCGAGATGTCAAAGCATCTTACAAGACTTGCACTTTTCTTCACACTAACACATTAACAATCTTCCCTTAACAGTCTAAGAGCCTTATTCACACGACCGTATACCCGCAGCTCATGTAGCCACGTCACAAAATCACCACCATCTGAAGCATGGGATGCCAATTCACATGAGCGATTTTTAGGCATGTAAAAAAAAATTGGTCTTGCCCTACCTTTTACTGAGATACACTGGAAGCTCCCATAGACTTCTATGGGAGCTAATAAAAGGGCGGGGGAGGGAGTTGCGACACAATCAATCAAGGTTAAAAACACATACGGTTGTGTGAAAGAATAGGTGCCTTCCAATAGGTGGCACTGTGGAGGTATTATTCCATCTCCCTTATTTGAACTGTTCCTAGAACCATTATTGCCAGTAATCTACATTAGCCATGTATCATCTATATATCCAGTTGGTTAGAAGGAGCTTCCTGGTTATGTCCATGAGTGATCATCGACCAACTGTGCAAATGGGGGAAGCGTAAACCGTGGGAAGCTGGGGGTATATAGAATATATATACAAACAAATCAGAAGACTAAAGCCCCATCCGGAGTGAGCTGAATCAGAGCACTGGACAGTAAGTAAAGGTCTAAGCAGGTCAGGATCTAGCAAGGTCAGGCAGTCTAGGGTCAGACACTAAGTGAGGGTTAATCCTGAAGAAGGGTCAAGGATAAATGAGGTCAATTATCCAGAAAACAAGCCGCATAAATTGCACCAGAGTTGCACAAAGAAAAGAGAATAAATGGCAACTGAATCCGGGGAAAGCTGAGTTATATAGGCTGGCTAGATTGTGTATTTAGCAACACTGCATGACTCTTGAGCTCAGAACTTCTACTAAACTGCAACTACTGGATATAATCACATAGCAGATTAAGGCCGGTTTCACAGGGGCATCAAAATCGCATGATTTTCTCGCGATGCGACAGCGCTACAATTCGCATGTATGTAAAGTTCATGCTTTCCAATGGTTTCCTTCACATCAGCGATCTTTTGTAGGCAGCTACATTGTGTGAAAAAATACGCATTCCACAAGTGGCTATAGCAGGGTTCCAAAAATAACTAATGAGATATATCTGGAATAATAGGAGGCCTTGAGTGGCAGCTCAGATCCTATACCAACACCGTAGGTGGGATGGGAGTGCCAAACTTACATTCATATTATCAAGCGACTATTTTGAATCAAACGGGGTTCCAACTAGGGTTGCCACCCGGCCAGTAATTCACCGGCCTGGCCAGTATTTTGCCCGCTAGGCCGGTGCCGGTATTTTTTTTTTTACTGGCCCTATTACAGGCCGTTATTTTTGAATACCAGCCCCGACTGCCCATCTGACACCGAGGCTGGTATTCTCAGTGATTCTCAACCAGGGTGCCGCAGTTCCCTGCTGGTAATCACACTGGGGGAGTCTAATATCCACCTATAGCTGGCATTCTGGTGCACTTGCGGGTCACCGTCGCTCCTGCAGGCTGCCGCAATGTCCTTTGTGCCGGCAGAGCATTTTCTTTCTGGAAGCGGGGCTTGAATTACCCGCCTCCAGCGAATATAATGCTCTGATTGGCTAGCCAGTGCCTGCGTCAACCAATTAGAAGCCGGCGCTGGGTTAAACAATCATAGCCATTCAATGACGACGGTATATGTTTTGGGAGGAACTATTACTACTGAGGGGGTTACTACTATTGCTGAGGGGGGTTACTAGTATTGCTGGGGGGGTTACTAGTATTGCTGGGGGGGTTAATAATATTACTGAGGGGGGTTAATATTATTGTGGGGGTTGCTATTTCTATTGGGGCCACTGTGGGGGGGGTGCTGTTTCTACTGGGGCCACTATGGGGATTGCCATTTCAACTGGCACCACTGTGTCAAGGCTGCGATCACTAGAGGCCACCGGGTGCCCGGAGGTCAAATAATATGCTGTAATAAGCCACGCCCCTTTTAAAACCATGGCCGGTATTCTTTTGTTTCAAAGGTGGCGACCCTAGCTCTGACATCCAGTCTTATGGAAAAGCAGTTGAACAAAAATAGGTCATTACACTCCCTCCTTGGGGCATGCATGATCGGAACTCTACATCTGGAGATTTCACCTTTGTTAAATGTCCAAGACATGTCTCCACCTACGCTCGCAACACTACAGGCACGGAATACTTATGTATACTCATTTAAAAATTCTGCGAGAAAACAATCCCTTCAACTCCCACCAGAGATTCTTACATACTTTATCCAAGATTGATTGTTCCCAGCAAGAAAAACCAAGTAATCTTGTAGATATGATACCTTTTAATGGCTAACAAAAATACATGATGTTATAGCAAGCTTTCCAACCTACTCAGGGTTCTTCCTCAGGTAGGTTCCCACTGAGAACAATCACACTTTGCTCTACTGGCTAACACTGTACCAAACCATTTTTTCGTTTTATCCAAGATTTGAACGTTAGTAGATGGGGGGACGGGACAGGGGATTAAACTCATTTTGGACATCCTGAAGGGTGAGGAACAACTTATATTTAAAAAAGCTTCGAGAAAGGTTTGAACTGGGTGCTGATGACCACTATTCATACTATCAAATTCAATCTTTTTAAAAAAAGAATCAGATGTGGTCTCTCAGCCTTCCAGATGGTTTGGGATCTGTCCTCACAGCTTCATAACATTACCCAAGGGTTTAAAACAAGGGCATTTTATATTGTTTTTTTTTTTTAGGGAATATGGGTGTCTCGAAGAGAGTTCATCTGGTGAACTGTGAAACAGATTTGAGGCAGGGGTTTTCTCAACCTCAATGGTTGAAATCCTTTGAGTGGGCCGATAAATCCACCCTTTCGGCAAGCTTATTGCAGACTCACTACAAGATACTAACACCCCTGCCAAACTAGCTAGAAGCTTCCCCCTTCAGAGTACAGAGTGCTAGAGAGGCTGTGGTCAAGAGGGAACACTGTTGCACATTTTCTGGGAATGTCCGGTGGTCCAGATTTTTTGAGGGGAGGTGTTTGGTTTCATCCCATAAATAACAGGCACATATGTGAAAAGCGGCTGCTTTTGCTGTTGCTGCTAGCGTGTGACCATATACCTAGACTATGTCCGAGGTGGATATGCCATTTTTTGTTGACAGCAAAACTTATAATTGCTGGAAAGTGGAGAACAAGCTCTCCTCCAAATATTAAAGAGTTATTGGATACGTCAGCAGACCATCATGCCTACGAGAAAATTTATGCTAAATCTAATAATAACCTGAATTGCTTTAATTCCACATGGAAACCTTGGCGACAGTATATGCTATCAGTTTGACAGGGTTAAATCTTGTTATAAATTTGTTTAATAACATATGCAATTGCAAATATAAGCTAGAGATTATCCAACATAAACTAACATAAGAATACAAGATATTTCTGTAGTGGCCCAGAACATCATCCTGGTCCCCTCCATAAATGTCATACATGTTTTGTCCTATGTGGATGCATTGTGCAAAGCTTGTCATGTCATTTTCTGTATATGTGTTGCTCAGCTGCAGCGTCTGAAGGGTTAACATTAATAAAATCATTGCATGCCTGTAAATGTATCAGTTTGTCTTGTCCTGTGGTACAAGTGAGGTTATAAATGGGAGAGATTGAGAGCAGGAAGAGGTCTTCCATCTTGCCTGCTACAGGGTGCTAACACAGAGCTGCACTTCAGCTTCCATGTAGGTGAAGATGGAGGAAGAAGAGCGACATCCCGTAGCGTTTGGAGTGGGGATGTGAGAGGAGTGAGTTCCTGCAACAAAGAGAGCATACTACCCCAGTTGTCTACAACAAGTACCCGTTCACACCACAGGCTTTTCCTGTGCGGCTGTCCGTCATTAGGATCACCGCACAGAGGTACTCTATAGAGACACCGACGCATCTGCTGTGTGGGGTGTATATTGGCTAAGCCTTCCTGAATTATTGTTAGCCAGCATGTATGCGGAGTGACCCCTAACCCTCCTTCCTCCTCTGGAGTGCTCCCAATCCAGGACCAGTGACATACAGATAACGTGGACTGTAGGGCCATACTTATCCTGTGTAATCTGCCTACCTTTGCGCTTTAGCCTGTAAATACTTTAAGTGAATTGTACCTGCATTATCTGTTATAACTTTTACTTGGTAATAAACTTGTATATCGGGCCCTAACCATTCCTAGGGACCTGAGGTACTACACACAAGTCTCCATGTTTATTACTCCGCCGCATGGAATATTTGTGTGTGGGAACAGTGGCGTCATGAGTGATATATACTACTACTCCCCCCCCCCCCCATCCCCTTTATTGGCACTCCCTGCCAAAGGAGTGTGGAAGCTGGCCTGCGATCCTGCTCTGGCCTTGGCTGCGTGTCATCCCTCAGGGACCAGAGCCTGGTAAGTGGCACCATGACACATCAGCACTTATCTCTCCCAGCTCTTCACGTTAGCCGGGTGCCCAGGGTCATCCCTCTGGGGTGTTGCATTTCAAACACGTTTCTCGTAAGATGTTTACCTCGATGGATGTAATGTATTTATATATGTGAGACAACAGTGTGAGCTGTATAGCTTCGCTGCAGTTGTAATGATGGATATCAAATGTGCGACATTTATGTATGTTTTGAAAATCAAAAAAATATATATTTTGGCAAAAACAAAACGCAGCATGCTGAATATCGCAACGATTTGCAATGTTTTGTAGTCCACATTTCCCTATGGAGCCTTCCTTTGTGTTCCCTCACATTGCACGAAAACACGGTTTTCATGTGGTGCAACTTTTACATTAGGAAGTCCTACTGTTTCCCCTATCTGCCTTTAATAAAACAATACATCCCCTAACAGGCGCTGTCCGCTCTGCCGCAATTCTCTTCCGCATGTCCTTCGCACACTTGCTTGTAGTTTTGAGCCAGCACTTCCTGGTCAGAGGTTCAAAAACCCCGCCTCCAGGAAGCTCTGGCTCTGATTGGCTGAGCCGCCGCACTTGAAAACCAATCAATTGGTGAATTGGTTGGCTGAAAACTACAAGCAAGTCTGCCAGAGCCGCAGAGAAGAAGTGAGCCGCTGCGGACAGCGTCTGTTAGGTGACGTATTGTTTTTTGTTTATTTTTTAAGGCAGTTGGGGCTTATTTTTGAGGTAGGGCTTATTTCTTAACCCCCCCACACCCCGAAAATCCCAGCTAAAGAGAGCTACAAAGTTTCACAACTTTGTAGCAACACAAAATCGTGATATCGCCCAGAGAAAACGCAGCGATATCGCACAGAATACACCTGCTATATCGCTGCAATTTTCTTGCAGCAATATTGCTGTCACCAGTGTGAAAGAGGCATTAAAGGGGTTACCCAGGCAGCGCCCACCGGGATATACCAGATTGAAGCGTAAGCACTGCTCTGACCCCTGTGTAGTGGCTGGCGCAGGTCTCATTGTACTCAATTGGACTCCAGCCTGCAATCACAAGCGCAGCTCCCATTGATTTCAGTGGAAGCTGCACTTGCAATTACAAGTGCTGGCCGCTACACAGAGATTGGAGCAGAACTTCTGCTTCGACCGTGTATATCCCGGCAGGCGCTGTCTGAATGGCACCTTCAAGATTGGAGTCGTAGACTGCAGAGCCAAATATGTTAAAAGGAACATATTGCTGCATGACCACACAACTGTCATATGCGCTGGCCAGAACACCGGCTGCTGGTTGGAACGTATAAGCCCGAACTGTTATTTAGGGCAGGGGTCCCCAACTCTAGTCCTCAGGGACCACCAACAGGTCAGGTTTTCAGGATATCCTATAGCAAGAACACCTGTGGCAATGTCTGAGGCACCAACATTAATTACATCACCTGTGCAATACTGAGGAAATCCTGAAAACATGACCTGTTTGTGGTCCCTGAGGACTGGAGTTGGGGAACACTGATTTAGGGCACAAAAAGATGGCCTGGTGCAATATGGCTCCACCGCTGCATACTGACTTTCTTCCCTCGCTCATCAAATCCCCAGATTACTATGGCCATAGAAGGCTATACAATTTGTAACCAAGTTTTGGAGATTCCTATTTTAAGGAGGTGGAGGAGCTCACCCCTTAGAAGTTATGAGCAGCGTTGTCACTCCATTGAGTGCTGGAGGATGGATATACAGCTGCTTCATGATGCAGGTAGTAACATAGTTAGCACGTCATCCACCCATAGATTAAACACTGCAACTCTCCGGGCTCAACAGCCTCTCTACTTATTCCCCCACTACAATATAGAGCTTCCTCTGTTCGCCCCTGGCTCTTACTAGTGTGTTACAGCAACCCTACCAATGCCCCTGTGAAGGAACTCTTAGACAGAGGATTTTACTCTTTGTCTCTGGACACACAAATCAGACTAGATCTCCCACACCTTGGTTGGGTCAACTTTGGGCATTTTCCACCAACTGAAAACCATATTCCCCCATTGGAAACACACCTAATTTTGGGGGGGTATATCTGCAGCGGCACGTAAAAGGTTCTTGCAAGTATAGCTAAACTTGGACTGGCTGACACATTGGTCTATTTCTGGAGAAATTAACATTCCTATTAAGAACTGACTGGGTCAAAGCCTACAAAAAGAATTTAAGAGTTAAGCACTTTTTCCAAACCTGGAAACTCATAATCCAAATATTTCCTGTCCGTATCAAATCCGGAATTTATGAATGTCTCATACCGCTACATGGTACCTTGTATAAACCATAGCGAACAGACATTCCATGTGACCTCTGCGCCTTAACAGTTCCGTAACCAGATACTTGGAGAGTCTATCATCCAGGGTGGTCTTGCTCTGTAAATCCCCTCCTCATTCCTCCTTCCTTTACTGTAAGTCTCTATAACAATAAAATGTAGAGTAGATTTTATAGATTCTTCACAAAACTTCAAGAACTTTCATCCACAGCTGACTGATTGCCATGTCCATGCAATTTACTCACTAGCTTTAACCTAACTGAACTCCGGTCTGTCTTTAACTTAGTAGGCTTCTTTCTGACACTGCTTATAAAGAAGAACAAATTGGATTCTCAGCCCCTTGAGCTCAAGATGGAAAAAGACATCGCTTCCTTGGATAGTATTTCTTGGCAAGCAAAGAAATGCGCACAAAGTGAATGCTCAGCATATCGTGGAGGTACAAGAAGTCAAAGGCCTAAATCACAAAGTCCATGGGTCTGATGCACTAGCTAGGAAACCATTGCTGACAACTCCAGACTGTGCATGGAAACCTCTATGGTATGAGCTTCCCAGTCATATCAACATAATGTGTTCCTTTTTATTGCAAACATCTAGAAGAGGGTCGTCAAACTCATTTTCACCGGGGGGCCACATCAGCCTTATTGTAGCCTTCAAAGGGCCGATTCTAATTGTATAATAAGGGCTCGTTCACACGATCGTGTGCAAATATGCAACAAATTCCAGTGGCTGAAAAACACGGGTGTATTTTCACGACTGAACTGTGCTTATGCCTATGTAAACGAGCCCTAATAATGACCCCCATAGTGGCCCCAGTGGTAAGTAACCCCCATAGTAGCCCCAGTAGTAATAGTGACCCCATAGTGGCTCCAGAATAAAAAGTGTCCTCTATATTGGCCCCAACTAGTAATAGTGACCCCCATATTGGCCCTAGTAGTAATAGTGACCCCCATATTGGCCCTAGTAGTAATAGTTACCCCTATAGTAGTCCCAATAGTAATAGCAACCCCCTATGCTGACTAGCATAGGCGTACCGGTAGGGGGTGCCGGGGTCGCAACGGCGACCCGGCCCTTGTGCTTTAGGGGGCCCAGAGGCCGCCCTCCAGCATATACAGGTTACTTTCACTTTGCACTGTCGGCGGCCGCTTGCTAAGTTAGTGCGGTCCAGCCGACAGCACAAGCCGGAAGGGGTGGGCCTTGGAGAGAGGACAGGGAAAGAGGAGGGGGTGGGGGAAGGAGCAGAGAGGACTTACCGGCACAGCACAGCAAGGCATCGAGTGGCCCAGGGATGATGTCATCTCCCTGCTGCTTCCTTCCTGCTGACACTGCATACACCTGCTCTCCTGAGCAGAGTAGTAGTCTGGGCACCAGGGTATGTATCTATCTATCTGTCTGTCTTTCTATGTGTCTGTCTAACTATCTTGCCTAGTCTTATATCTATCTCCATATCTATCTAATCTATCTCCATATCTATCTCTGAATCTCTGAATCTCTCTCATATCTATGTATCTATCCATCTATGTATCTATCTCTCTCTCTTAGGCCTCATGCCCACTTGCTGAATCCCGCAGTGAAATCCGTACATGCCCGTGGACATGGAGAGAGAAAATACATTATACTCATCTCTCCGAATGCTGCGGGGCTCCCCTTTGTGCAGGCCAGATCTTCCTTCTTCCGGTCGGCGGACGTGCTTGGCACGCCAGCAGCGTGCCACGTGCATGCGCAGCAATATTTAAAAAAATTTCCTGTTCTCCCGCGTATCCGTGGCACAGTACAAAAACAGCTGCGGCTGTGCCACGGATATGAACGTCTTCCATAGGTCTCAATGGAAGCCGCGGGAGCCGTCCGTGTGGCAGATCTGCACGAAAATGGAGCATGCTGTGATTTCTTCCTGTGCGTGTGACCTGCTCGCTGGGAAGGAATCCCATCTGCATGCTTTTAGCTGCCCTACCGATGCCAATGCATCCCTATGGGCAGTAAGATGCACGGATCTCCCGTGCGGATTTTATAAATAAAATCTGCACGTGGACATTGGCCCTCAGGCATAGATACGGGGCGAGGGGGAAAGAGGACCTGGGGGGGGGGGGGGGGCCCGAGCTGAACTTTTGCACCCAGGCCCCTGAGCCTTTAGGTATGCCCCTGCTGACTAGTATATAGCCACCCAGCTCAACCCAGCCCAGTTTGGGGGAGAGGTGACTGCTAACAAACATAGTCTGCACGTGTGAACTGATACCAAGGATGACAGCCGTAGATAAGTGCAACACACCATTCAGGATTACAGCCCCTACTGGCAAAGCACTGGATTGCCCTGTATCACCACAGTGCGCCACACTACATCTAGTGGCGCAGAAGCTGTGTTTTGGAGTGTACACTCCTTCCTTAATTCTAAGACATATATATAATTGGACTATTCACCATTGATAGGGGAGCACATACCCTAGTTTTTCTATGCATGTTCTGATCCTTTGGTCCATTTCTAAATAGATCCCATTCGTAGTGCTACATGAGCTGCCTGACAGCGCTCCCACTCCATCCTACCTCCCTATACACCTCCTCTTACTTGTTTGTGTTGGTAAAATGTTGAATAAAACCCATTTAATGAAAAAAATCTGTTTGATTTTAGCAACGTCTGGCATCACCTCCGCCTCGCGAGACATTCCCGCATCCCTTCCAGAATGTCAGGCCCAATAGCAGAACTAACTGTGAATTTAGTTGTTGGAGGCTTGTATGTAGCTTATATGTAACAACTAATTATAGAACCAGAATGGAATCGACAGGGGAAGATCTGGTTTGTGTATGAAAGAACAAAGCGCAATATCTTAAAAGATTAAGATTGTGTCGGCTTTCTTCTGAGATACAGCGCATCAACATTGCGATCCAACTCCCTTTAGAAATCCTGTCACCTAGTGCTGTCGTAGGGAAGAGTAGTGGAAGAATCTGACAAACAGAAATCTAGATGCGTCCTGTCTGGGGTATTGCTTTGAAACTCTGGGGGAGAGGCTGGTGGAGACCAGAGATGTAGAGATACTTTCGAGATGCGTTTGGGATGTTTCTTCTTTCTTCTTTTCTCATGGGAAACCTTTTTCATAGCAATAAAATGCAAAGTTGAATATGTTATTCACCAAATATGTTCATCTGATGGAAATACTAACTTGTTTCCATAGAAAAGTAAGCAGGGGGCTGATTATGCAAGTCTTATACTTTATTCTACAGCTTTTCTCTGCATAGCAATGGCATAACACAGGGCTGTAACACATTAAGGAGTTTTAACATATAAATGTAACTTTTCACAAAGTATATTGTTAGAACAAGACAAAATCCATAAAAACATTAAGTGGACCTACAAAATCCATGCAGTCTGTAGTTTGGTCAGGTTCAAAACCGATGGTACAGGGCTAAAGTAGAGCAGTGTTGAACACTGTGCATCTTGGATATGGTAAATCAGTTAGACATTAAATGAAAGAGGGTCTTGATTTTGGTAAAGTGTAGATACAGGGGGTGGACAAAAATATGGAAACACCGCATGAAATGCATGCCTTAAAATCTGTCTCTACATGTCTTAGGGCTAATGCCAACAGCCGGATTTTGGCAGAAATCCTCGGCCTAACACCGCAGCTATTAGGTTCTATTGAAATTTATATCTGCGATATTCCGCTGGCGGAGTCCATCACGGCCGTGGGCATAAGCCCTTATTGAAATATGATTTAATATTCCATGTAACTTCAGTGGAGGTAATATGACACAGATGCTGCCGGGCAGATGTTCACATCTGCTCGAGCAATGAGGTTCCATTGGTCCGGGGTATGAGCCACTTAGCTTCTGTTACCAGCTGGCTCATAAAACCACCAGGAGCAGGGCAAGAGGTGAAGTAAACACAAATTTGTTGGGAAAGCTCTCAGTCAAGCAGGGGTCAAAAGGGTAGCTCAGTGCTAATGGTTAAAATCCCATGCATTTCGTATGGTGTTTCCATATCTTTGTCCACCCCCTGCAACTCTCAGTGACTGGTAAAACACAACTCTGATAAAAAGATAACTCCAGTTGCAGCATTTTAAATCTAGGCATCTCACAGTTAGGCTTCATTCACATGGGCAAGAGTGATATCTGGTTAAGAAACTCGGCCCCATATCGCACTTGCCTAAGTGCAATTTTCATGTCAATGTGAAGAGTTTTTGATTTTAAAAAAATCTCATTGCATCCTTATGCATGTAATAGGATCGCAAGTGTTTCCCATTGGCTTCAATTAAAAACGTCATAATGCACTCACATGCACATTGCACGGCATGTGAGTCTGTGGGATGTCTTTTAAGGTCCCATTGAAAATAATGGGTGAGGCATTCCGAGTTGATAGAAAAAAAAAATCACTCATGTGAATGGATCCATTCAAAGGAACAGTTTCATATTCGTGCGAATTTTGTGCGCATCACATAAATCTGGTGTGAGAATATCATTCATGTGAATAAGTCCTTAGAATGAAGGAGCTCCCTCTGTCAGCGCTCTCCCACTATGCGGTTGTAGTTTGACTTTGGATTGTTATGGCAGCCAGGGGCCATCTATGGAAGCCTTCTAGGCCCTGCAAAGGCATGGTATAACAAGCTGCCTGTCAGTGCAAAACTGACTGGTATAATAGACTTATACAAGTATTCAATATTCCCTTATAAAATCCTTAATTGTTGAATAAAAAGTTACAAATTTATAAAAACTAACCACCCCAATTTTTTTTTGTCTTTTTCCCTTTACAGGTTGCTTTATCGTGTAAGAAGATAAAATAAAAATGCAGCAGAAAACCTACCTAAGTAATAAATTATAAAATTATTGCACTGTAATTGCCGTGAAATAAAAAAAATGAAGCAATTGCAAAATTGCTATTTTTTTTTAGTCCTTTTTTCCAAAAAAGACAAAAGGTGATCAAAAAGTTGCATGTACCCCAGAATAGTAGCAATGAAAACATTGACGCATCTTGCTGAAATCATATTGACCCAAGGGAGTAAATCTAGCTATCGCGTATAATCCGGACGCGCTGGATCCATAACCTGAAATATTACTGCAAATGCACACCCAACAATGGTAAACAAAAAAGATACCCACAATGAGGGAAATGCTATCTTTAAAGAACCTACCCAGTGAAGGGACCTGCCTATATGTAGGTAACTCGCCCTGAGAAGGGCGAACCTGACCACGTACCTAGGAGGATACCACAGCAAACAAGATGTAACAGATATAAACCGCTGTACTTTGGGGAACCAGCTCCAAGCTCTAACTTTCTCCACAGCGAGTGGAAGACTGAAAATAAACTGCACCCAAGCCAAGCACCAGGCCAGGCTGAATAGTCCTGACAAATTACCCACAGGTGAAGCCAAGCATGTCTCACATAATACTACTCCCAACAGAGCCAGAAGATAGAGAAACACACACAAGACCTGCACCAGACTATCTAGAAAGGAAGCAGTCCCAGAACCGCCGCAACAGTAGCATTCAATTCATTCAGTTGTACCACTTCACAATATAACCCCCCCCCCAAAAAAAACCCCGAAAAAAACCCAAAACATTGTGGAATTACAATAGAACTATTAAAAAATACAACGTGTTCTGCACAATACAAGTCCTCACACAACTGCATTGATGGGGAAAAGTAAAAAAACATTATGGATCAGCGAAAACAAGGAAACAGGCTGTGCCCTTAAGGGGTTAAAGCTGTGAAATCTAAACATGTCGGAACGGCCTTTCAATGTTCAATGTCCTGGTTGATAGAATATAAAAGATTCTTTTCTGAAATGCGCAGTACTGGTAATTGAGATAAGAAAAGCTATTCATCTCACACAAACATACCAGTGACTTACTACAAAGTAGAACCAGACGCATCATCACCAACCTCATTTACATTAAAAAAAGTGAAATAAAAGAATTATTATCCTGACGGCCTCTCTCAGACTCGGGGACAATTAAAAACAAGATACATTTTCACATGAATGCAGAAATCCTAATTACCTGTTACCATCAGGTCTCCGGTGCTTCTTCCTTTGCTCATTTAGCTGATGTAATTGTGTAATGACTCAAATGGGTTAAATATTGCAGTGAAATGACACAAAGCTAACAGGACAAAGCAACATCATTGATGGCTAAGTGGGGCTAATCAGCGTTTGCGTGGGCCGTGATGGTCTGAGTGACATCCCCAAGGGGCAATTTATATCAGCAGGCATGCAGTATTATCAGCACATCTGGAGATCACACATGACTGGAGCCTCCAAAACCTCAACATCTGGACATCATTCCTGGAGCCATTTGATTTTTTTCGACTTAATGGACTATGGACCAAAATCTGGAACTGGGTCGTAGGCATCCTTTATCATAGAAGACAAGAAGTGGCTTGTCTTCCTTGCGGCTTTCACAACATCGTGCAATAGAATAGAATTACAAGTTAGGCTTGATGTCTAGACAGGTTCCAGATTATCAGACATTATGAATTATCGGATTGCCATAGAACACTTGTGAGGGTAAAAATCCAAGATATGTCAACACTAAATTTGCTTCTCTGTAGTCAAAGGACAATTTAATCTTGAACCTGGTGAAAATATTCTACTACCTCTAAAGGCAAAGCACCATTCTTTTTACATTCAATGTTCTTTCCATAGAAATGTCTCTTTATGCAAAGACAAGGAATAAAAGCAACACATAAGCGCAGTCTAAGGCCGCCTTCTCATGTGCGGCATTGCTGTGAGCATTCCACAACGGACTACCCGCAGCAATTCCACAAGATTTCCGTGGTGGTCAAATCCGTACTAAAATAGTGCAGATTTGGCTGTATTTTCACTTGTGGAACAGCTGCGGAATTCAATCCTTGTGTTTCAAGGCCTGATTGATGTGGGCAACAAAGCACGGGGCCCACATGATCGTGACCAAAGGAATGCATGTGGGTTTTCTGACAACTGGCCCTGAACTACAGGGAGGATGACAAGGCCCTACCTGAGCAGGGACATCGCCCTGATAAAAGGCGGCCCAGCGGTCTTCGGAACTGGGCCCTAGCTGCTCCTAGGAACCACGCCACCAGAACAGGACACATACACATGCCACATGACAGGGACAGAATAACAGGACACACAGAGCCAGAAAACACAGCATACAACAGCCAAAATGCAACCACTAGTAACAGGTGATAATCTAAATATAAAAACCAGGTATTAGTTGACATTTTGATCAAAACATTGAAGTTAGCGGGCCACTTCATGGCTTTTGGCTATACCGCTAGTCCCTACACTAATCAGGAGTCCAGATGCATCAGATACAGTTCACACAGCAAGCTGTACAGGACAGACAACAGCACACAAGTCACACCGCAAGCTGCAACGCAACCTTACTTGCAGCCACCACACATAGAACCTGTTCACACCACAAACAGAGACAGAATGAGCACAGAACAGGACTTTCCACACCAGACTACAGCAGGTAGAGCATACAACACGGACTCCACCCAGAGCTCACATGCACACATATGAAACACCACAGCAAGTCTACCAGTGTCCTCACACCAAGGGAATAGACAGTCAGCCACCGAGCCAAAATAGTGAACTGTGTCAGGGAGCCACCATCTGACACACAGACGAGACATAAGACGTTTTGGAGGCCGCACCTGTCAGGGGAAGGGAAGAGGAAGTCTGCATATGATACAGACAAGGACTACAAGTGTTCAAACCATCTTTGGGAAGCAGAGAGACACAACAGACCTGCACACAAACACAGCTCTTAGTGGGCACAAAACAGATATATTCAAACAGTACAAAGACCAGCATCAACTACTGAGAGATGCAGGTTTTTATGTGCTGCAGACTAAAGGAGATTGGCTGCTGGAGAATACCACACCCAGCCAGCTCAACTAACCCCAACCTGTGCAGGTGTGCTCCTGGAACCCAGTAGAACAACAGATCCCAGCCAGCACAACCTAACAGCACCAGGCCAGAAAGAGAATGATAGGAAATAAATAAAATAAATACAGCGGTGCCTTGTCTTGCGAGTGACTCAGCTTGTAAGCTTCTTGACTTGCGAGCAGGCTCTCTCCTGAACTTTTGCTCTGATTTAAGAGCAAAAACTTGGGTTACGAGCCTGCGTACAAGTTAAGAAGCTTGCAAGCTTATACATAGGGGGCTGGCTCAAGGGGGGGGGGGGGTGTCTAATACTTACCTACCACTGGCACTCCGGTCCTCGCGATGGCCTCTGGCGCTGCTGCAGGCTGCCCCGTTCTCCTCCACGCCAACAGAGCATTTCTTCCTGGAAGCGAGGCTTGAATACTTGAATACCCAGCCTGCAGCAAGCTAATGCTCTGATTGGTTAATCCAGAGCCATGTCAGCCAACGAAAGTTGGCGCTGGATTAACGAATCACAGCCGTTCAGTGATGTTATCGAATGGCTGTAATTGGTTAACCCAGTGCCGGCTTTCATTGGCTGACGCGGCTCTGGATTAACCAATCAGAGCATTAGCTTGCTGGAGGCTGGGAATTCAAGCCCCACTTCCAGGAAGAAATGATCTGTTGGTGTGAAGAAGGACACGGCAAGCTGCAGCAGCGACGGAGACCCATGTGAGGACTGGAACGTCAGTGGTAGGTGAGTATTGATGTTTGTTTTTTTACATGTAGTGTAGTTAGGGTTTTGGGGAGGTCCGGAACTTGTTTCAATTCATTTCAATGGGGAAAATTGATTGACTTACGAGTGTTTTGGGTTAAGTGCTTCGTCATAGAACGAATTAAACTCTTAACCCAAGGCACCACTGTAAATCTTATTTGTGTAGCGCCAACTTATTCCGCAGCGCTTTCAGGTAATTTATTTATTACCCACCAAGCTGGGTACTCATTTTACCGAACTTAAAGGATGGAATCAACCTTGATTCGGCTACCATGTGGGATTGAACTCACCAACTCTAAGGTCATAAGTGAGAGCTTAGTACTGCAATTCTGCTGCCTTAGAACTCTGCGCCATCACGGTGTGCGCTCATTACTGATATGAGATGTCAGGGATAGTGGGGCAGATTGCGCTAATAGTCAGAACAGCTGGTTGGCACCTGAAAAACTTGCCCCACCCAGTGGCCCCAGATGGTCTCCAGGGAACGGTCCATCGGTTAGGTATTGCTGGCTAGTCCATGGAATAAGTCTATGAGAGGTGCAAAAATACACAAGGGGAAAGTTATGACACTGCGCAAAACACAGGGGAAAGAACACGCTTTACATAGCCTGGAAATCCACGGCAAGGGTGTGTCATGTGCGCATGTGAACTGGCGTTGCATGCGCAAAAAGTACAGTACTATGTGCCGACATGCACGAATCACGCAAGTTATGTACCTCCTCAAACCTCATTCATGTGCAAATACGCTGCACTGCAGTGAACATTTTTGCGCATACATTCATGTGAAGCTGCCTTCAGTCGACCATTGATCAGCATTGTTGCTTACAGGCAGATGAAAGGGGACCTTTCTTCCCTAAAACACATTTTTTATGCACATTGCTCATTAAATTGTATCAGACGTTGGAAGCTATGTACTATGTGAGCTGTATTACATCATGTGTCCGCATGACATGAGGATGGATTCTTAACCTTGTATGTAAACTCTGTAGACTATTTGCAAAGATTTTAAAAATGTTAAAAGTTTGAAACCCAAGTACTGGAAAGTTAGGCTTCACTTTTCTTATGTCCTTGTGAATACATGGATCTTCTAAACTTTAGAGAAATGTTTTTATACTTCGCAAACAAACACATTCTGCAGCCATCAGGTCAGGTTAAATCAATAAACTTGGCTTCATTATGCTCCGGTCTGAAGAGGTCGTCATAACAGAAAACGTATAGACCAAATCGATTAGTCCTATATAAAAATATAGACCTCAGTTTGTAGAAGTTTGGAAAATATTACTATTGCTCACATTTTTCGAGGCTGTGCCAAGAGAGTCTTCTCCCCCGGGACAGCAGCCTCAGAACCCTACCTGACGTAGCAGTGTTTAAGCCTTGGCTCTGCCATCTGCTCGGAGGTAATTTGCATCACTCTAGTGGCTTCCAGAGTGGTGGGGTGATTGAAAGAGAATGCTTTTAATACATTCATTTTTATTAAATATTCAGCTCTTCCATGGGGATTCTTGCCAGTGGGGTAATTTAGTAAAATAGCTACTGCTTTTAATAAATCCTCAAGCTAGAACTGAAAACAACGCTCTACTTCCTGCTCCTCATTACCATTTAACTACATATTGACAGCACCGAATTGTAACTGTAATGTTGACAACGGCTCTTTTCGTGAACAGCTTTCATAGTATAGAAGCGGGAGGCGCGGGAAAAGGCGGCTATAGGCGCCAGGGAATTTCTTGAAAATGGTTTTGATGATTTTCTAATGTATTGTGGACTAAAGTTAATGCTATAGCAATGAAAACTTTTTGGAATTCAAATAACCCTACTTGTCTAAGACCTATTAAGTCCCATGATTAAATCAAGTAATAAAGGGGATGGGTTGTAAAGTCTAACTGCAATACTTTAAAGAGAAAATGTATAAAACTTGGATTCTTGGGTGCCACTTGCATTGAGCAGTTCACGGACACACATTCATCTGATACCTGCCATCGCATCATACCCATCCAGGGTGCACAGTGATCTCCAAATGGCTCTCAATGGACCTCTACCTGGGACCCCAAGTACAGCAACTTAAAGGTATTTGTCTTTCAGCCACACCCAGCCAAGTGTTGGCTTTTTGGGTTAAACATCCTAATTACCCCATAATGCCCCAATCTCATTTTACCTCCAAATTTAAAGGAGTCTTGATCGCAATAAGGAATTCTGTTGCATTTCAGCCCATTTAAGAACATATAGACCCACAAGGCAGATACATTATAATAGTCTGTTCCATAAATAATTCCATATACACATTAGTTACAATTTATGCTCCAAACAGAAATGTTTTATCCATAGAATATTCTACATACTCTTTAAGTGTA
Organism: Eleutherodactylus coqui; assembly: GCF_035609145.1. Classification (NCBI taxonomy): domain Eukaryota; kingdom Metazoa; phylum Chordata; class Amphibia; order Anura; family Eleutherodactylidae; genus Eleutherodactylus; species Eleutherodactylus coqui. The sequence continues at coordinate 242,886,860 of NC_089841.1, read as the reverse complement.
AACGGGGTAAATTAATTATTTGTGGGGATTTTAATGCAGTTTCAGATGAGTGTATGGATATCACCTCCGGATTGCGTAGACGTACACAGTCCTTAAACAACATATGGTGGAGAGAAGAACTTTTTGTCGTATGGCCAGCTATGCATGGCTCCGGAAGGGATTACTCTTTCCATTCAGGAATTAACGTTTCTTGTAGACAGAAATTGACTCTATCTTTCCCAAAAATCGACAGCGATCACCTGGTCTGATCAGTCTGCGATATCCTTAACACTAGTGGAACAATATAATCAAGCTCCAACATACATTTGGTGTAGTAGCGATTTTTTTTTTTTTTGTTATCATAGACAAAAGGACTAACCTGGAGTGTGATCTGAAAGAGTACTCTCAATAGCCCCTCTGACGTAAATCACCCAGTTTTGTGGAAAAAAAACATTATTTCTCATAAAATGTTGGGGGACACTACTATGTGTATCATTAAATGTAATAATCCATTGCGGGTTTTCACCTTTTGTGCGTCTTTGTAGGTAATGTTTTTGTCATATATTTTGTATGTAGAAGTACACCATATTCTTTGATTGCAAGATGTCGGAAAAAGTAGACATGGTCCTTCTAGTTTTCCCTTACTTTCTTTCATTTTTACTTTCCTTGTACATTTATGTTCCTTCCAGATTCTCTTACATTCATTTACTGTTGATTTCCCAACCACATCTGGTGGAAGTTAAGCAACTACTACTACTTCCCCTAAATAAACTCAGATTGTGCCCCCTTGTTCTAGTGTTTAGCTTCCTAATAAATACACTTCCCTCCTTCACCTCATTTACACCTTTAACATATATAAAGGTTTCCATCATGCCCCCCTCTTCTTGTTTTCCTCCAAGCTATACAAGTTAAGTTCCTTAAGTGTTTCCTGATAAGTTTTGTTCTTGAGACCCTCCAACATTTTTGTAGCCCATCTTTGGACTTCTTCTGTTTCATCAATGTCTTTCTGTATGTGAGGTTTCCAGAACTGAATACAGTATTCCAGAAGTGGTCTCAGCAGAGCTCTATGCAGCTGGATCACAATCCCTCTCTTTCTACTGGTTACAGCTTTAGCTATGCAGCCAAGTATCCAACTTGCTTTCCCTACTTCCTGACCGCACTGTTGTCCATGGTGTTCAATAATGGATCTGTTCTTTTAAATCAAATATCCTTCAGTGTTTGATGAGGTAACCATATACAAGACTAATATGATTTGCATGAGCTACATAGTTATAATACTAAACAAGTCAGAATAGCTTTGCAACACCTCGCTGCAGGGCACACAGGATTAAAGAGAGAATCTCAACTGTCAACTTACTGGAGTTTTTTCTCTTTACATAAGGTGTATACACAGAAACGTAATTCAGGATGCAGCTCTAAGAAAGCAGGTGCAAAATACTAAGATTCACACATATTGTCCTATCATTCTTCTGCGTCATACAGTCCATTCATATCTTATATGTATGTGAAAATCAATTTGAAGACACAATAGCACCTTCAAAGTGGCACATAGATACTAGAAACCATGTCGAACCTAAAGACTACCAGGTTTAGAGAAAATGTTAGTTGAAGCCCCAGGGTGAAATATTTGATGAGGGTTTCTCCAGGTTAACTTAGTGGGCTGTCTGGCAATTTAAAAAGTGCTTACTTGGTTGCAACATACAAAAACTGAAAACTTTCTAATATACTCAATTGATTCATACCTATTTGACCCATGAATTGTGTGTGTGTGTATATATATATATATATACCCCAGATGGCCAGATACTCTGCTATCCTATCCCCTATCCTGGTTCGAAGCACAATCCAGTTTGGCATCAGGGCTATAACAAAAAGAATGGGTCTCCAGCTGCCTCATCTGCCACGTATTACTGCACTATTTTTGTACTGTTGGAAGCACTCCCCATGTCTGTGTCTTGCATGTGAGTAGCTGAAGGGACTGTATGATGTGTGATGGAGGCCGTGGATAATTGAAGAGTTACTAAAATCCAACAATTAAGCAATAAGGACAGCGCCTTGGAGTAAAAAGATGCATTGAAGAAAAAGCGGAAAGAGGACTTACCTAGTGTCCACAACCCGATTGTGATAGTAGACCGCCATGCCTTGAGACCCCGCACATAAAATGGATATTGCAAGTACAACACTCCGTCAGAAAGACATTCAATGTGGGAGAGTCCAAGAACACTTAAAGGGTCTCAGAAAGAATATGCAAAATAAGGAATCCAACAAATGCAATTTTCCACAAAACGGGATTTTCAGTGGTGACTTTGGATACTATAGAATAAATTGTGATCTTCGCAGTGAATCTTTTCCAGGTATTTGAGTAATTTTGGCTATTAAATGTTGCTAAAATAATTGGTAGAGTTGAGCGAACATACTCTGCCGAACTTGATGCTCGTTCGAGCATTAGCGTACTTGATGGGGCTTGTTACTTGAATGAGCATCAAGCCGTGTTCGACCCTGCCCCAGGTTTTGGCTCCCCCCACTGTGACGTGCCTGTTTTGGCCCCTCCCCGCCGCGACGCAGCGTGTGTCATTGGCAAATTTTTTGGCTGGCTGGCTGGCAAGAGAGAGAGAGAGAGAGAGAGAACCTAGGGGGAAAAAAAAGCTCGGCACCCGGCGTTCCACATACAAAAATGCTCGAGTCTCCCATTGAAGTCAATGGGGTTCATTACTCGAGTAGAGCTCTTGAATTTTACAAAAAGTTCGACTCGAATAACGCGGACCCGAGCATTTGGGTGCTCGAACATCTCTAATAATGGGCATGATGAAAATTACGGAACCACTCTTGCCTCAGTTTCTTCGGAAAAAAATGGATATACAGTAAGCACTTTGAAAAACACCTTCAGTTGTTCCTTCTACCTCCCCTTTAATCCAGCCATTATTAATACAATTATATAAGAAGGCATCAAAACAGACATAGAAGGTTTAAATACTCCTACTAAATTCCTTTCCCCAGTGTCAATGAGTAGGCCAGAAGTGAGCTCTAATCCTCCTGACTGCTAAGGTCTCATGCATCCAGCTGTTTTAGGGAGCCATGTGCCTATACTTCACCTCTGTGTGCATCAACAAAGGTACACATGGAGTACATTTACTCCAAGGAGAGAATGGTGTGCCTTCCTGAGACACCATATTTTGGCACACCAAGTGCCTACTGGTCTCCGATACCCTTAAGGATATAAGGGAGTGGAGAAGGCTACTTTGGGAGAGTCCCCTTCTTTAAGTTATGAACAGCACCACCACTCCAACATTGTGAGGGGAACAGGTCTGTTCCCCCTGATGATGTGTGTGGTGATGTAGCTAATGCATCATCCGTTAATAGGTTATGATACTCCGCCTGTCCCAGCAGATCAGGAAAGATGGCAGCTGCTTGGATAATGACCAGTGATGCAGCTAATGCTTCACTCATAGAGAGGAAGGAGAGGCAACATAATTTCTGAATGTGACACCATAAGTATAGTGCAGCCTATACCACATTCACCCCCCCCACACACACACATTGGGGTTAACCACTACACAACCCCTGCTATAGTGGCTGCAGCAGCGGAGGAATGCAATATATGTAAAGTGACCAACCCAGCTGACAGATTCTCCTTAAGTACTATCATTCAGGTAGTATCTGTGTCCTTATCAATTTTTTACGTTTCTTTTTCAGAGTTTTATTGATCTTACTACACAATAGAATATGTTCTTGACCCTTCAGCCTTATCAGCAAAAACTTCAACTGCAACACTTATCAGCAAAAAGTATATTAGCAAAAACTTCACTTTCAGCTTAGTGAGTGATAACGAAATTGACATTGGATGACATATATGCTAGTAACAGGTGAAAGAGGCATTAAAACACCCCCCCCCCCCACAGGAAAAAAAAACTAAAGAGTATCATAAAAAGATTTATAAATCCTCTTTAGCCACATTACAACCCCATTATAACCAAGCTACTTCTTTCTGTAATATGGACATTGAGGGAAAAAATGGTTCGGATTTTGATGTGGATCTGCACTAAAGTCTACCAGATGTGAACACATCCTAAAGATAAGCTATAGTGTCATACACCTTAAAAGGGATCCATAGAGCTATTGAGCAATAGTCTATTTGCAAGGCAGCTGAGCAGAAAGTGGCAAGTATTTTATTTTTGTTTTCTTTCAATCATACCTTTCTTTCATTTTCTAGATTCTGGCGAGTTATGAAATTGTCAATCAAGAGGAACAGATGAAATGCCAACAGTGCTGATGAATGGAGGAAGGACAAGCAGGATACTTGACAACCTTTATTGGGCTATGCCTTACAGAACCACCACGGTTCCTTCATCAGGCGCTTACAGAGACAAACCAGCAGAAGACAATTAAAAATAGAAGCAGGATATTGCCAGCGTCTGATATAATGGTGACGATCATTGATCAGTGAGCGCCAATGTTAACTTATACAATAAAGCTTCCTAAAATGAAACATTGCTATTATGATAAAGGAGTGAAATAAATTAATAGAAAAGTGAAAGAATTAATCAATGATTAATTAGATGGGCGGATGAACTAATGGATAAATTCATTAACAACCAAGTAATGAGGAATAAAAATGGATAAAACATACTGATTTGCTACCCAATAAATCAATAGGGTAATCGTAATGACATAACTTAAAATGGTCAACAAATCGAACTGGCAAAAGATGAAAAGGATTGAGGAGAGAGAACAAAAAAAAAAGAATGAGTACACACAAAAAAATATTTTCTTCCCATTTCTCTTGCTAAAAAAAGATATAGATATGTATATATATAGTGAAAGGAAGTAAAAATATAAGAATCATAGAATGGTAGAGCTGGAAGGGACCCCCAGGCTCATCGGGTCCATCGGGCTCAGTGCAGGATCACTAAATCATCCCAGACAGAAATTTGTCCACCCTTTGTTTGAGCACTTCCATTGAAGGAGATCTCAGCACCTCCCATGGTAACCTGTTCCACTCATTGACCTCCCTCACCGTCAGAAAGTTTTTTTCTAATATCTAATCTGTGCCTCCTCACTCACAGTTTTATCCCATTGCTTCTAGTCTTTCCTTGTGCAAATGAGAATAGGGCTGATCCCTCTGCACTGTGACAGCCCTTCAGATATTTGTAGACCGCTATTAAGTTCCCTCTCAGCCTTCTATTTTGCAAGCTAAACATTTCCAGATCCTTTAACCCTTCCTCATAGGACATGATTTGCAGACCGCTCACCATCTTGGTAACTCTTCTCTGAACTTGCTCCAGTTTGTCTATGTCTTTTTTAAAGTCGGGTGCCCAGAACTGGACACAGTATTCCAGATGAGGTCTGACTAAGGAAGAGTAGAGGGGATAATGACCTCACATGATCTAGATTCTATGCTTCTCTTAATACATCCCAGAATCTTGTTTGCCTTTTTTGCTGCTGCATCACATTGTTGACTCATGTTCAGTCTATGATCTATTAGTATACCCAAGTCTTTTTCACATGTGCTGCTTAGCCCAATTCCTCCAAAGAAGGTAAAGGTAAGAAGCTAAGTGCTTTCAATCAGTTCATTTAGTCCATTGGCAGACAGTGTATTCATTTTATAAATCCAAAAGGATTCCCTTTGCTATAGTCTCTGGAATCTATTTGGAATATGGACTGGTATTAATTCAATTGGAATGACCCATAAATACTTAGGATGTGACTTATGGACTGCAGAAAAATGACATGTCTTGACATGTACTATGTAGTACAAAACCATTTGCTATATTTAATCTATGCTTATTCAATCTAATACGCAAAACTTGCATGACCAATATATACTGTAGGTTACAAGGACATTGAACCAAATTTATAACAAGATTCGAACTGCAATTTAAAAAGAGATTAATCAAAAAGTTTTGGTCCCATGGGATATTATCTGGCAGCACAAACACCTGTGGCTACCACACCTAAAGGAAGCTACCAGGGAAGGGAAAATACCAATGGGCTTACTTTGTGTCCTCCTAGTTTCCTAGGAGGTCATCAACCCTACAGAATCTGGTAACTCTGAGCCGTTTGTTTAGGAAACTAATGAAGCGCAGCCCAATGAAGACTGTCAAATATCCTGCTCATACTTCCTCTGTTCAGCAGCACTATTGGCATTTCACCCATTCTTCTTTACTCATTCTTGGGACCTGTCTACAGTGATCCAAGTGGAGCCGGGCTGTAGCTGTCATTTTATCTGTGCTGTGAGCGCTGTTACATGGGCACCCCCAGGTGAGCACATACACTACTCATACCTTTTTCTTCGTCCTCAGTGATACCGGTGTTATGGGAGCACCATTTTTGTTTTCCTCTTTAATGAAATTGTCAAGGTATTTCTACATTTTCTGAGACAGGTTATGCAATCTTTTCCTATCATAGAAGTCTGATGCTTTACAGAAGAGCTGTGAAAAACATTAGAATAAATTAGCACGAATGATGTATGAAAGCAAAACAGCTAGAAGAGAGGGGGAGCTGTGAAGAGAAGTCAGACGATAGCGCTTGCAAGTTCCTTTTAGTGCAGCAGCAAATGTAACTGCAGTTAGGAAACCAATATGTTTCCATTTACATTCTACGTCACAATAATAAGCCAGCTGGATTCATTCATGTTATTGATGTAATGGCCAGATATTAATTGTTTGTTGATCTGTATTTAAACCTTCCTCCTTCAGTAAAAAACTATTTTAATTCTAACTTATGTGATAATAATCAAACTACTAACGACCACTTGTCCGTTAGTATGTATGTCTGTGGGTGCTTCTCATACTCCGCCCCATGTGTCAGGCTGCTTAATGCCCGGATACTTTTTTTAGTTTTTTAAAAAGGCTCAATTAACTAAACTTTTCTATGCAGAGACATCCCACAAAAGACATATACTGTGTGGTATACTTTTTGGTAGCCTATAGGCAACATTGCATACCTATGCAATGGCATACTACTGTCAAAGATATAAATTAAGCAATCCTTCCAACATATGTGTCATGTATGTACTTGACTGGGGTACGACAGCAAAGGCTTGGTTTATCACACTCATTCTTGCATTCATTTTCCACTAAGCTTGTAAATTGAGCATAAATCACACGCCAACACAGTCCTTATACACCCAGGTTCTTGTTGTACCACTCGTGGCATACAAGGTCAGAAGTCCCACCTAAACACTCACATGCTGCTCTTCAGCAGTCAAACGGTTATCATCACCAAAGGCTGAAATGTTCAAAGCAACATGGACTAAGCTTATTAAAGTTTTAAGCTTTAATTTTTAAAAAATGAAGTGCTTACAAAATAGATAAAGAGAAGACAAAGTAAAACGACATACAAATAAATACAGAATAAATAAATGAAGAAACCCTTACAGGGCATTCTAAAGTCTTTTGAGGGTGGATGGAAAAATTGAACACATTCCAGTTACTGAGCTGCCCTCCTCAAATGTGATCCTGTCCCAATTTTCAGCATATCTCTTATATTTTCCACCCTGAACTCTAGGTGTACACCCACCCCTTGGTTCATTAAGCAAATACCTAGACCTAGAACCGGACAGTCAGGTAAAATAGAGCAGATCTAACGAATAATTAACAGTTCATCTTCTTATTCTTCCTCTTCACCCACTTGTTGATGAGGACTGCTTGATTTGGATCGTCCAATTTCTATTTAGCTTCCTCTCGAACCACTTAGCCACTCTGGAGTGTCAAAGGACACACTCCTATGCAAGGTAAATAGCGGTCCCCCAACTGAGTTCCTTTCAGCAGTAAAAGTTTTCTTCACCTTCAAGCTGTTTTATCAAGCCTGTGTGAGGTTACCTAGAGTCGAGCTAAATTATCCTATGTTAGCTCAGGTAGTATGAGGAACAAAGTTTTTACTACCAGTATTTGGAGGTTCCCTGATAGAGTCTATCCTGCCTGTTTACTCTGGGGTTGCACACTTGATCAGCACACTGACCAACTAATATTTGGTTATCTATGGTCCCTTGTGTCTGACTGATGCGGTTTCCCATGAGTTTAGTCTGGCTTATGACTGGCTGTTTGGGGATCATTTGCTCCATTATCCCTGACCATTTAGTTGTATAGTGTATTTATATATTGTTTATCCTTTATTAGCAACCCTTGTTTTCAAATTTATTCTATTAAGTTATTTTTTATGGGTGTCCCCAGTGAACTTCTTCTGTAAGTAGTGTTTTTTTTTTCTTAAATCATAATAATAACTTAAAAGTAAATTTTACATCCTTTTTTCAGCGTGTTGTATATTGTTACGTTATTAGGCAAATCAATATTAATTTCCTAAACTCTCATTACTGTTCTTTTCTGGAATTTTTAATTATGCGTTTAGTGCTACATAGTAGGTTTCTTTTAAAAAATCTGAGAAATGTACTAAATTAAGCACTTGACAGCAAAATGAGGCAATACTCTGCTACCTGCTGGTAGAGCCGGATCAAATAAAGGAACTCACATTAGGTTTTTGCACGTTGATATAAGTGACCTCATGTTACTAATATTTCCATTTAATATTCTTACTATAACACCTAGAAGAAGGCCATTGTATCCTCAATACAGACTGTCTACACTGAGAATGGATTATATAAGGCTGGGAGTTCTTTATTCTGAGTTCCTATCCCTTAAAGACGTTGACATAGCTGATTTCGAATTTTGATTGCTGGGTCCGTCCTTTGTATAACTAGTCAAATTCTTACCACAGATGTTTAAAGGAGTTCTTCAATAGTAGAAACAAATTGTATGGGCAGTGAATGGCCTAAAATAAAATAATAATAATAAAGCGATACCCACCAATCAGATGCCCTGACTCCTGTCCAGCTCAGGAACCCCAATATCAACTGCTCAAGTCCCGGAAGAAGCTACAGTGGTCACGTACTGTTCATTGTACACATGACCTCTCAGCCAATTACTGGCTTCAGTTATGATAATGCTTCAAGCTACATTATACAATTTTTTTTACTCTTAGAAAACACCTTTAGTATTATTTTGTTCTAGGCTGTGTGATGACACTGTAAGTCCAAATACCTGCTAGGGCTTTATTGACTATGACATTTGATTGCATGTTAGAATGGAAATTGATACAAAAAGAAAGCAAAGACACTGAATGTTCCCAGCATAGGTACAGTTGGAAGCATAGTTCACAAGTTCAAAGTAAAAGGAACACTGGCTACGTTACCTGGAGGTGGCCGTAAGCAGAAGTGATCCCCAGATTACTGAGGAGGTAGGTGGTTATACACCCTTAAGTGACTGCAAAAGACCTGCATCAAGATTTGGTGGAAGCTGGCACGGAAGTTTCCATTAACACAATAAGGCACATACAAAACACTGAAGGTCTTCATGCCTGAACTCTAAAGGGCCTATTTAGATGGGACAAATGTGCGGCAAGCGATGCCCAACACTCGTCCCCCCATGTACCCGCTCCCGTGCTGCTGCACAAGAGCTAGTATCGCTGGCTCAGTCACAGAGTGACCAGCAGTGGGGCAGGGTGGCTGCATGAGATTTCTCTCCTTGCGTTTCCCCTCCGCTCTCCATTGACTTAACATAGCAACCGTTCAATATTGAACAGCTGCTATTTACACTGAACTATGATCGTTCAGCTCATCGTTCATCGTTTATGCAGCATATACGATGGACGATGAGCTGAGCGCTGATCGCTCAGTGTAAATAGCAGCCGTTCAGTATTGAACAACCACTATGTTAAGTCAACGGAGAGGGGCGGGGGAGCACAAGGAGAGAAATCTCCTGCAGCCGCCCCGCTGTGAGCCAACAATACTAGCTCCTGTGCAGCAGCATGAGAGCAAGTATGTGCAGAGACAAGTGTCGGGCATTGTTTACGCACCATGTCTCCCATCTAAATGGGCCTTAAGACATACATCTCTATTGACCCAAAACACGAGAAAAGTAATCTCCAATATACTAAAAACCATATAAATAACCTCTCACAGCCAAATTAACAAAAAGATTAAGAAAAAAGTTTTGGATCTCAGTATATGGCAATGGAATGTAATTTTTTTTCAAAGAGGATCTTCATTTTGACTTTGGAGCACTCCTGCCCCATCAGCTATTTTTGGCTCCCTCCAGCAACTAAAGATGGGCCCATATACGGAGCAGGAGCGCTCCAAAGAGAAAGCATCGGTGCTGTTTAGAAAAAAAAAAAGTTTTAAAAGTAATAAAACATAAAAGGAACTACCTAAATTTGGTATCCCCATAATTGTACTGACCCACAGAACAAAGCTCATATGTCATTCTTACTGCACCATGAACTCCTAAAAATTAAACTAAATCGAAACTTTTAATCTTACTCCACATAAAAATTTGTAAACGTTTTTCAGTATATTATCTGATACATTAAATGGTACCATTAAAAAATATAACTTGTCCGGCAAAAAAAAGCCCTCATAAAACTGCATCAATGGAAAAATAAAAAAGTTACGGCTCTTATGAAGCAGGGATGAAAAAATTAAAATAAAAAAGTGAAAAATCTCTAGCCTTGAAGGGGTTTTACTAGTGCAGGAAGGAATCTTCATTTAAAAACCACACAATCAGTTTTATGCTTTCACGGTTAATGTAAATCAGGGGTTTATAATCTACTCTATAGCAAATCAATCACTATAACGTCAAACATGTCACTTGGTGCTAGCGTGTGATGAAGGTTTCATGAAATATTTATTTGAGGGTGTTATTAGTATCCATATAAATGTCAGTTCTGCTTAAGGCTAAGTAGTCTGTTAGAACCAATACAGGTGATCACTCCTTAGTTTTGTTTGCAGTATTCAATTGTTTTCTTGTAAGAACAAGTAACATTACATTTCTCGGAGTAATATATATCTATTAGTTTGTGCAGTGTTCTTATTGCTTTGTTCTTGTATATTAGAACAAAACTATTTCCATAACTTGTCCTTTTGGGCGAGGATTGTTTATCATCACGGATAATGTTGAAATATGTTGTCCCATCTGGACAACCCTTTCACTATAGGAGGGAGTGTAGCATAACTACAGAGAGGCCACACTGACCACTATCCACTGCCCCTACATTGGCCAAGTGACCATCAGAACTGAACGACAGAGTACTAAAAGTACTGCTCTGGTGTGATGAGTGCATAATATACAGTTGTTAGTGAAATGAATATGACTCCATGTTCTATTCTATGAGTAACGATTTTGTGAGCAAGTAGCCATCTTCTGTGTCATTCATTTTATACTTTTCCTTTTACAGGATTTGGTAAAATGTATTGAAAAATAAGAAGGGACCTCTATGATTAGAACATTCCAAGGCCTTAAATTGAATGTCTCGGGTTATTGCACCCTGTGTAATTATATACAACAATTATTGTTACAATTAAAGTACCCTTTTGTTCAAAGAAGTTAATCATGTAGGATTCTACTGCGTCTGCGCTGTTTTCCCTTCAGCAATTTAGATGGTAAATTCCTTACCTTGCATGTTTATGTTTCTTTGACCAATGGTAATAAAGGAATTTTAATAGATTTGAATTATTGTAATTAGATCTTGTGTTTCTATAAAAGCTACTGTCTGCCAGTCAATAAACAGATAACTTTGATCACGCTAAGAGTTGATGTGGTGATAGTTATTCTCCTGAGCTAAGGTTATCCTAACATTGAATTTGGACCCCAATTACATATCGTATAGCAAATATTGGTTTGCACTAACACAATGTACACCATGTAGTTTTTGGGGGAGAAGGGCAGATATGAAGTGGACTCAATAGCAAGCCTACTTCATACCTGTTGGATACCAGCTGACACCTGCCAGCGACATTTGCGATAGGAGTTAGCTCCATTCATGGCCATTTAAACTACTCAGACAGACCTCACAACCATCCTGGATTCTGCTCCACTTCCTCAGTGCAGTTACTGAGGTATAGTGGATAAAGGAGGTGCGATGACATGACAGTCATATGACCATTGCAGGTCATTCATCATATGATTCATTGGCAGATTGCATTAGAGGTAAGGAAGAGAGGAGCTCCATTCACCTCTAAAATCACATATAGGAAAGCGAAGGGGAATAATGCCAGTGGAAGAGGCATGACTAGGGAGCAAAATGCTGCTTGTGGGGGGAGTTCGACCTACTACAACTCCCAGAATGCCATTGGTTTTCAACTGTCAGAGCATGCTAGGAGTTGTAGTTCTATCAAACTGTAGGTCCTCCATCTGTTGAGATTTTGATAGAACTACAACTTCCAGTATGCCCTGACAGTTCCGGACATGGCTGGAGTTGTAGTTTTACCATTATCTTGTGAGTTGATAAGGCGAAGGACACAGTGCCGTATTTTGGCCTCTGTTCTGTGTCCATGATACAGAAGTGCGCCCCAGCCTGACTGCAGGTCTCCTGAGCTAAACTAGGAGCATTGTAAATTCCTATGATGCTCAGAGTTCAAAATATGGCAGTGTCTCACCGGTGATAGGCTAAGACCACACTATTCAGCTGGCTGCATGTGGCCAAGCTATACCCACTGCAGTAGCCAATGGCAACATGATTACTGGGAGCAGGGGCGTAGCTATAGGGGATTCAGAGGATGCGGTTGCACCTGGGCCCAGGAACCTTAGGGGATCCATAAGGCCACATTTCTCCATGTAGGGAGCCCAGCACTATGAATAAAGCATTGCAGTGTAGTTGGGGACTCTGTTACAGGTTTTGCATTGGGGCCGAGAGGCTGGGTGTGGTTCTTCCTGCTAGCCAATCTCCTGGGTCAGCATAGGGGTGTGGCCTGTCCTAAAAATAATTGTCCCTCTTGTCATTTCCCAAAGGTTGAGAAGTATGCACTCAGATGCCACAGCAATGCTAACTATGCCATATAAGCATTAGGAAAGAGGGGGCACACTATCGTTTCATCATCTTTCTACAATGCAATTTCAGCATGCTGATGGGTTACCATGGGAGCCCTGGGCTTCATGAAGGCTTCTCAGGCCTGTGGCCCACCATACTATGCAATTTACAGCAATACAGAAGTAATGCAGTACATTTTAAAAATGCTCAAGTGATCACCTGTTCATGTCCTTTACAGGAACTAAATTAAAACATTTCAAAAAGTTTAATGAAATTTAAAAAAATATTAAGTTGTGCCTCTATTATTCTTATCTAAACACTAAATCTAATCACTAAAATAAACATAATCGGAATCATTGTGTCCTTAAATGTCTGAGCTACTAATATATTGCACTGTAAATCCCGCACTGTGAATGCTGTAAAAAATACCGCCAGAGGGAAACAGTATACATAATATTAAACGCTGCCTACAGTATCTATCTGCTGGGGGTTGTAGTCCTAATTAATATGCAGCTAAGCGTTACAGCAGGCTTGTGCAAAATTGTTTCCTGGATCTGCTGTCTCTGTTACATCAGCGCCGTCATCCCGCCAGAGGGAAACAGTATACATAATATTATACGCTGCCTACAGTATCTATCTGCTGGGGGTTGTAGTCCTAATTAATACGCAGCTAAGCGTTACAGCAGGCTTGTGCAAAATTGTTTCCTGGATCTGCTGTCTCTGTTACATCAGCGCTGTCATCCCGCCAGAGGGAAACAGTATACATAATATTATACGCTGCCTACAGTATCTGTCTGCTGTATCAGCTCAGCATTTTAAAAAAATAGAAGCAAAATACTTAAGGCCTACTACTGGCTTTTGGCCACTTGACTGCTTCTGCGCTGTGAATTCCACTAGCTCAGTCATACGCACCTATGTCTCACTACAGGCGTGCGCAAAATTGTCTCCTGGTTCTGCTGTGCATTCCGTAAGGGAAGTCAGCCTCCAACCACAGGCCAATAAGCGGCACATTTAATTACAGCGTTCTGTTTCTGCACTACTGGTAATACAGCATGCTGAGGGGTAGGGGTAGGCCTAGAGGACGTGGACGCGGGCGAGGACGCGGAGGCCCAAGTCAGGGTGTGGGCACAGGCCGAGCTCCTGATCCAGGTGTATCACAGCCGACTGCTGCGGGATTAGGAGAGAGGCACGTTTCTGGCGTCCCCACATTCATCTCACAATTAATGGGTCCACGCGGTAGACCTTTATTAGAAAATGAGCAGTGTGAGCAGGTCCTGTCGTGGATGGCAGAAAGTGCATCCAGCAATCTATCGACCACCCAGAGTTCTGCGCCGTCCACTGCTGCAACTCTGAATCCTCTGGCTGCTGCTCCTCCTTCCTCCCAGCCTCCTCACTCCATTACAATGACACATTCTGAGGAGCAGGCAGACTCCCAGAAACTGTTCCCGGGCCCCTGCCCAGAATGGCCAGAAATGGTTCCTCTCCCACCGGAGGAGTTTGTCGTGACCGATGCCCAACCTTTGGAAAGTTCCCGGGGTCCGGGGGATGAGGCTGGGGACTTCCGGCAACTGTCTCAAGAGCTTTCAGTGGGTGAGGAGGACGATGACGATGAGACACAGTTGTCTATCACTCAGGTAGTAGTAATTGGAGTAAGTCCGAGGGAGGAGCGCACAGAGGATTCGGAGGAAGAGCAGCAGGACGATGAGGTGACTGACCCCACCTGGTTTGCTACGCCTACTGAGGACAGGTCTTCAGAGGGGGAAGCAAGTGCAGCAGCAGGGCAGGTTGGAAGAGGCAGTGCGGTGGCCAGGGGTAGAGGCAGGGCCAGACCGAATAATCCACCAACTGTTTCCCAAAGCTCCCCCTCGCGCCATGCCACCCTGCAGAGGCCGAGGTGCTCAAAGGTCTGGCAGTTTTTCACTGAGAGTGCAGACGACCGACGAACAGTGGTGTGCAACCTTTGTCGCGCCAAGATCAGCCGGGGAGCCACCACCACCAGCCTCACCACCACCAGCATGCGCAGACATATGATGGCCAAGCACCCCACAAGGTGGGACGAAGGCCGTTCGCCGCCTCCGGTTTGCACCACTGCCTCTCCCCCTGTGCCCCAACCTGCCACTGAGATCCAACCCCCCTCTCAGGACACAGGCACTACCATCTCCTGGCCTGCACCCACACCCTCACCTCCGCTGTGCTCGGCTCCATCCACCAATGTCTCTCAGCGCACCGTCCAGCCGTCGCTAGCGCAAGTGTTGGAGCACAAGCGCAAGTACGCCGCCACGCACCCGCATGCTCAAGCGTTAAACGTGCACATAGCCAAATTTATCAGCCTGGAGATGCTGCCGTATAGGGTTGTGGAAACGGAGGCTTTCAAAGGTATGATGGTGGCGGTGGCCCCGCGCTACTCAGTTCCCAGTCGCCACTACTTTTCCCGATGTGCCGTCCCAGCCCTGCACGATCACGTCTCCCGCAACATTGTACGCGCCCTCACCAACGCGGTTACTGCCAAGGTCCACTTAACAACGGACACGTGGACAAGCACAGGCGGGCAGGGCCACTATAACTCCCTGACGGCACATTGGGTGAATTTAGTGGAGGCTGGGACAGAGTCAGAGCCTGGGACCGCTCACGTCCTACCCACCCCCAGAATTGCGGGCCCCAGCTCGGTGGTGGTATCTGCGGCGGTGTATGCTTCCTCCACTAAACCACCCTCCTCCTCCTACGCAACCTCTGTCTCGCAATCAAGATGTGTCAGCAGCAGCACGTCGCCAGCAGTCGGTGTCGCGCGGCGTGGCAGCACAGCGGTGGGTAAGCGTCAGCAGGCCATGCTGAAACTACTCAGCTTAGGAGAGAAGTGGCACATGGCCCACGAACTTCTGCAGGGTCTGACAGAGCAGACCGACCGCTGGCTTTCGCCGCTGAGCCTCCAACCGGGCATGGTCGTGTGTGACAACGGCCGTAACCTGGTGGCGGCTCTGCAGCTCGGCAGCCTCACGCACGTGCCATGCCTGGCCCATGTCTTTAATTTGGTGGTTCAGCGCTTTCTGAAAAGCTACCCACACTTGTCATACCTGCTCGGAAAGGTGGGCCGGGTCAGCGCACATTTCCGCAAGTCCAAGACGGACGCTGCCACCCTGCGGACCCTGCAACATCGGTTTAATCTGCCAGTGCACCGACTGCTGTGCGACGTGCCCACACGATAGAACTCTACGCTCCACATGTTGGCCAGACTCTATGAGCAGCGTAGAGCTATAGTGGAATACCAACTCCAACATGGGCGGCGTAGTGGGAGTCAAACTCCTCAATTCTTTACAGAAGAGTGGGCCTGGTTGGCAGACATCTGCCAGGTCCTTGGAAACTTTGAGGAGTCTACCCAGATGGTGAGAGGGGATGCTGCAATCATTAGTGTCACCATTCCTCTGCTATGCCTCTTGAGAAGTTCCCTGCAAAGCATAAAGGCAGACGCTTTGCGCTCGGAAACGGAGGCGGGGGAAGACAGTATGTCGCTGGATAGTCAGAGCACCCTCCTGTCTATATCTCAGCGCGTTGAGGAGGAGAAGCATGAGGAGGATGAGGAGGAGGGGGAAGAGACAGCTTGGCCCACTGCTGAAGGTACCCATGCTGCTTGCCTGTCACCCTTTCAGCGTGTATGGCCTGAGGAGGAGGAGGAGGATCCTGAAAGTGATCTTCCTCGTGAGGACAGCCATGTGTTGCGTACAGGTACCCTGGCACACATGGCTGACTTCATGTTAGGATGCCTTTCTCGTGACCCTCGCGTTACACGCATTCTGGCCACTACGGATTACTGGGTGTACACACTGCTCGACCCACGGTATAAGGAGAACCTTTCCACTCTCATACCCGAAGAGGAAAGGGGTTCGAGAGTGATGCTATACCACAGGACCCTGGCGGACAAACTGATTGTAACATTCCCATCCGACAGCACTAGTGGCCGAAGGCGCAGTTCCGAGGGCCAGGTAGCAGGGGAGGCGCGGAGATCAGGCAGCACGTACAGCGCAGGCAGGGGAACACTCTCCAAGGCCTTTGCCAGCTTTATGGCTCCCCAGCAAGAATGTGTCACCGCTCCCCAGTCAAGGCTGAGTCGGCGGGAGCACTGTAAAAGGATGGTGAGGGAGTAAGTAGCCGATCGCATGATCGTCCTCGGTGACGCCTCTGCCCCCTACAACTACTGGGTGTCGAAGCTGGACACGTGGCCTGAACTCGCGCTGTATGCCCTGGAGGTGCTTGCTTGTCCTGCAGCTAGCGTCTTGTCAGAGAGGGTGTTTAGTGCGGCTGGGGGAATCATCACGGATAAGCGTACCCGCCTGTCAACCGACAGTGCCGACAGGCTTACACTCATCAAGATGAACAAAGCCTGGATTTCCCCAGACTTCTCTTCTCCACCAGTGGACAGCAGCGATACCTAAGCAATACGTAGGCTGCACCCGCGGATGGAAGCATCGTTCTCTATCACCATCAAAAACGGGGACCTTTTTGCTTCATCAATCTGTGTATTCTATTCATCCTCCTCCTCCTGAAACCTGACGTAATCACGCCGAACGGGCAATTTTTCTTAAGCCCACAAGGCTCAGTCATATAATTTTTGTAAACAATTTTTTATACGTTTCAATGCTCATTAAAGCGTTGAAACTTGCACCTGAACCAATTTTTATTTTAACTGGGCTGCCTCCAGGCCTAGTTTACAAATTAAGCCACATTAACCAAAGCGATTAATGGGTTTCACCTGCCCTCTTGGTTGGGCTTGGGCAATTTTTCTGAGGTACATTAGTACTGTTGGTACACCAATTTTTTTGGGCCCTCGCCTACAGTGTAATCCAATTAATTTTTTGCCCACCTGCATTAAAGCTGACGTTACATCAGCTGTGCTGGGCACTGCAATGGGATATATTTATGTACCGCCGGTGGCTTCCTGGCACCCACCCATGCTGTCGGTCCACACGGAGTTGTAACTGCATGTGTCCACTTCTAAAGAACCCCAGTCTGACTGGGGCATGCAGTGTGGGCCGAAGCCCACCTGCATTAAACCTGACATTAGCTTTGCTGTCCAGGGCACTGCAATGGGATATATTTATGTACCGCCGGTGGGTTCCAGGGAGCCACCCATGCTGTTCGTCCACACGGACTTCACAATAGGGAGTTGTACCTGCCTATGTCTACTTATAAAAAACCCCAGTCTGACTGGGGCATGCAGTGTGGGCCGAAGCCCACCTGCATTTAATCTGACGTTAGCTCTGCTGTCCAGGGCACTGCAATGGGATACATTTATGTACACCCGGTAGGTTCCAGGGAGCCACCCATGCTGTGGGTGCACACAGAATTCCCATTGCGGAGTTGTACCTGCCTGTGACTATTTATAAAAAACCGCGGTCTGACTGGGGCATGCAGACACCTTGACAGAATGAATAGTGTGTGGCACATAGGTTCCCCATTGCTATGCCCACGTGTGCAGCTCCTGATGGCGGTGGCACAGGATTATATTTCTCACTGCTTCTGTATAGCATTGTGGGCTATCGTCCTGCCCCTTTTAAAGAGGGTCGCTGCCTAGCTGCGCTAACCCTCTGCAGTGTGTGCCTGCGGTTCCTCCTCATGGCAGACGCACTTATAAATAGACATGAGGGTGGTGTGGCATGAGGGCAGCTGAAGGCTGCGCAGGGACACTTTGGTGTGTGCTGTGGACACTGGGTTGTGCGGGGGGGGGGGGGGGGGGTTGGGCAGCATGTAACCCAGGAGAAGTGGCAGCGGAGTGTCATGCAGGCAGTGATTGTGCTTTGTTGGAGGTAGTGTGGTGCTTAGCTAAGGTATGCATTGCTAATGAGGGCTTTTCAGAAGTAAAAATTGTTGGGAGGGGGGGGGGCCCACTCTTGCCGCTATTGTGGCTTAATAGTGGGACCTGGGAACTTGAGATGCAGCCCAACATGTAGCCCCTCGCCTGCCCTATCCGTTGCTGTGTCGTTCCCATCACTTTCTTGAATTGCCCAGATTTTCACAAATGGAAACCTTAGCGAGCATCGGCGATATACAAAAATGCTCGGGTCGCCCATTGACTTCAATGGGGTTCGTTATTCGAAACGAACCCTCGAGCATCGCGAAAATTTCGTCCCGAGTAACGAGCACCCGACCATTTTGGTGCTCGCTCATCTCTAGTATCGATATAATGATACTAACCTGCAGAATAAAGTAAACATGTAATTCTTGTTACATCATGAATGCTGAGTTCAAGCACTTGACTATCTTTTGCAGTCTCATTGCAATTCATTCAGGAACTTTCAGAATCCCTGTTCTTGTGTGGGAGCCCCCATCAAACAAATAGTTATCCCCTATCATGAAGATAACTTTATTGGGTGAGACTGTAAGAGGGGTGCTCCCTTCTCACAGGTGAGCGGCTCGGGCTGATCTGTGAATAGCATTCTCCATGGGACTCCTGCTGGGGAAAAGAGTCCAGCCGGCCATGACAGAGCAGCAACAGAGAGCGCCATGTTTGTAAAGCATTGTGTAGTGCTGATATGAGAAGACTTCACCCCTTCGATGATGTCAGGGGCTGAGAATGGCTACTATACCAGGGCTATGTATGAGGTCTAAGCCACCACCCTTGGGTTAGGTCACGGCCATGTATAAGGATAGATAAGATACTGCATGACAAAGAGTGCAGGACAGACTAAAAGAAGCTCTGATAGCAGACATTGTGGCAGCTGCTAAAATGGAGTGGAACAAGCAGCAGAGTATCCATGACTCCCTATTCTTAAGAGATCAGGAAGCAGAGACTTGGTTAGCCTACAGATGAGCTGCGAGCCAGCAAATGGTATTGGGACTTTGAGGCTCAAGTAGAACAATTTGCAAACACCTACACTATGAAGCCGCTGCAGAGAGGAATAAGGAGTGATAGATTCAAGAATATTTTGGGCCTGGAGGAACTCCGTCAAAAGTTCCCAAAAACTAGAGAATGACGACTGGAACTGCTGACCCTCTGGAGTGGACCAGGAACAGTTTGGGATATGGAAGAGACTTCTACATAAGGTTGTAAGTGAGTTTCAGCCTCGGTTCAGTGTGCGTAGAACTGGTCATTCGCAGGCCTATGACGGAGGGAAGCGTTCATTGGTAGGAGTTGTTACGATCGTGTGGGCAAACTAAGCATGGGGCCCACACGATCATGACCAAAGGGGACTGGGTACTCACACGAGTTTCTGGCATACTGACCCTGTGCTACAAGGGGGATGACATTGCCCCAATAAGGGTAGCCCAGCGGTCTTCAGATCTGGGCCCTAGCTGATCCTAGGAGCCACGCACCAGAACAGGATGCATTCACATGCCACATAAGAGGGACTGAACAACAAGACACAGAGCCAGAATACACAGCATACAGCAGCCAAAATGATTCCACTAGTAACAGATGATAAGCTGAATATAAATGCCAGGTACTAGTTGACATTTTGTACAAAACATGAAAGCTAGCAGACCACTTCATGGCTCCTGGTTATACTGCTAGTCCCTACACTAACCAGGAGTCCAGGAGAACCGGACACAGTTCACACAGAACGCTGCAACAGGACAGGACACAGATAGCAGGTCACACAGCAAGCTAACACAAAATTGACAGAATATAAACATACAAACGGACATGAACCAGCAAGACACAGATCACACAGCAAGCTTCAACAGACAAGGATTCATGACTGCTCACCCTGAACACCAGGCAGAAACTGACCAGGAGCTGGGTTTATATGTGAGCACAGACCCGGGAGATGGGCTAGCAGGAAGAATCACACACAGCCAGCTCAATCAATTAACCCTGTGAGGTCTGTGCTGCTGGAAGCACAGTAGTACAACACGTAACAGGAGTGTTGTTTAATATGTTATTTTGTGTGTGAGGCTTATGATATAAGGGCGCAGCAAGCCCACCTGCATTACTGAGCGTAAACATGATGTCACCGGGTACGGACCTTAAAGGGGTTGTCTCGCGAAACCAAGTGGGGGTATACACTTCCGTATGGCCATATTAATGCACTTTGTAATATACATCGTGCATTAAATATGAGCCATACAGAAGTTATTCCACTTACCTGTTCCGTTGCTAGCGTCCTCGTCTCCATGGTTCCGTCTAAATTCGCTGGCAGCTTGCTTTTTTAGGCGCGCTTGCGCAGTCCGGTCTTCTCCTTTCAGCACGAGCCACTTCAGTGTGCTCCCCGCTACAGCTCTTCTGCGCATGCGCAGACGAGCTGTCACTGCTCGGGAGCGCGCTGGAGCGGCCATTCTGTACCTTCCTCTGTTAGAGGAAGGTGCAGAAACTGGAGCTGCCCAGCGGAGAAGCCCAGCCCAGCAGCCCAGCTGTCCAGCTGTCCCAAGAAGCCGCCAAGGTAAGTGATGGGTCGGGGGGTGATCTTCACTAACAGGTGAAGGTCCCGGGCCACAGCGGTAGGTCCCGGGCCTCAGCGGTAGGCCCCGGAGCCCAGCGCTGGGCTCCGGAACCTAGCGCTAGGCTCCGGAACCTAGCGCTGGGCTCCGGGGCCTAGCGCTGGGCTCCGGGGCCTAGCGCTGGGCTCCGGGGCCTAGCGCTGGGCTCCGGGGCCTTCGTCTGTTGTCAGGGTCTAGCGCTGGGGAGCCGGGAGCGTAGCGCTGGGGAGCCGGGAGCGTAGCGCTGGGGAGCCGGGAGCTAGCGCCGGTTACCTGCTGCCTGGCGGTGGGTGACTGGTCGGCGGCTGCGGTGGGTCCGGTCGGCGGCTGCGGGGCGTCTGGTTGCCATGGAGACACAGCTGGTAGCGTCTCGGGAGCGCGCACAGGACACAGATAGCAGGTCACACAGCAAGCTAACACAAAATTGACAGAATATAAACATACAAACGGACATGAACCAGCAAGACACAGATCACACAGCAAGCTTCAACAGACAAGGATTCATGACTGCTCACCCTGAACACCAGGCAGAAACTGACCAGGAGCTGGGTTTATATGTGAGCACAGACCCGGGAGATGGGCTAGCAGGAAGAATCACACACAACCAGCTCAATCAATTAACCCTGTGAGGTCTGTGCTGCTGGAAGCACAGTAGTACAACACGTAACAGGAGTGTTGTTTAATATGTTATTTTGTGTGTGAGGCTTATGATATAAGGGCGCAGCAAGCCCACCTGCATTACTGAGCGTAAACATGATGTCACCGGGTACGGACCTTAAAGGGGTTGTCTCGCGAAACCAAGTGGGGGTATACACTTCTGTATGGCCATATTAATGCACTTTGTAATATACATCGTGCATTAAATATGAGCCATACAGAAGTTATTCCACTTACCTTCCGTTGCTAGCTTCCGTTGCTAGCGTCCTCGTCTCCATGGTTCCGTCTAAATTCGCTGGCAGCTTGGCCTAGCGCTGGGCTCCGGGGCCTTCACCTGGGCTCTGGGGCCTTCGTCTGTTGTCAGGGTCTAGCGCTGGGGAGCCGGGAGCGTAGCGCTGGGGAGCCGGGAGCGTAGCGCTGGGGAGGCGGGAGCTAGCGCCGGTTACCTGCTGCCTGGCGGTGGGTGACTGGTCGGCGGCTGCGGTGGGTCCGGTCGGCGGCTGCGGGGCGTCTGGTTGCCATGGAGACACAGCTGGTAGCGTCTCGGGAGCGCGCACGTCGGGCTGCAGCAAGCGAAGGGAAAAGAGCCGGCGGCCATCTTGGGGAAACTTTTATAAGTTGCTGAAACGCTGGAACGGTAAGTACAAACCAGCTAGAAAAGTCATTTACAGGGGGGCTTAGTAATGTATGCTTAATTAGGGGGATTGGGCAAAAAAAAAAATTCACTGCTTCCTCGAGACAACCCCTTTAAGTGCATTGTTATAGTAAACATCTACAACATCAGTAGAAAAACCGCATACCCTATGGGGTGATAAGATCTAGGCTACATGTAGTAAATTCAATAATGGCCAAAAACCAGATGATATGAAGCAGATCACTTGCTGTGGTCCTGTCCAGAACAAATTGTGAAAGTAATGCAAATGGTAAATGCCAATTTCTGTTATGTAACATTTAAGTATTCACGCTCTCCCATGGAGCGATAACATGCAAACCATTTATTTGAAATGAATAAGCCAAAAAAGAAATATGGGCTCACCTCACCAGCAGTATCTTCCAGTGTTGCAGGGAGATCTGAGATTCAACAGGAGCTCCGTCCTCAAGCATCCGACGGCAAACGGCTAAATTCCATATAAATAAAAATAGAAGTGGAGAGGAACTGCTACCATTAAAAAATGTCATTCTTTATTAATTAAAAAAAGCATACAGCTCACAGGTTTGCGCTGAACGCGTTTCGGCTATAGTAGCCTTTATCAACCAAAGGCTACTTGATAAAGGTTACTATAGCCGAAACGCGTTCAGCGCGAACCTGTGAGCTGTATGCTTTTCTTACTTAATAAAGAATGACATTTTTTTAACGGTAGCAGCTCCCCTCCACTTCTATTTTTATTTATATTTGAAATGAAGTTTGATTTTCAAAAAAAAAAAAAAATGCGTGTTGCCTCCGCCTCCATCCTGTCACTGCTGCGCCATACTCACCACCTTCCCAGCTTATAAGACAATGCCTTTCTATGGAGTTAAACCAACGCAAAAAAAAAAAACAGCGATTCACTGAACTGGCCTTTTTGTACAATTTTTCACCAAGTTGTAGGGGCTGCCTGAAGAACTAAACGTAACCCTCTATCCCTTTTCTTTGTATAGGTCATCAAAAACTGAAGAATGCCTAAAATGTGTCAGCCTCATATGAATCTTTTATTTTAACCTCTAAACTTGAAGGTCCAGAGAATACTTTGAGTAGGCAGTTACTCGAAAAAAGTGATGCTCGATGGTGAAATAGCCCTAAACGAGTACGTTCGCTCATCTCTAGTAGGCAGTTATTTTATATCTACAATTGACCTATGAAAGGGGGTTTTCTGGGACTATATTATTATGATGGACAAAATATTATGGGCTTAAAATGGTGAAAAAATAAAAAAAAATATGTATACTTGTGTACTCCAGTGGTTCCCTGTCCAGCACCTGAGCCCTGGTGGCTGCCAGTTGGAACCTAGGACAATCACCACTGATGCTTGTAATTGACTGAGCAGTCATATGCACAATAAGCAGCATGTGACCAATCACTTCTTCCAGGTGTTGAGCGGCAGGCACCAGGGCTCAGCCACTGGACAGGTAGCCACTGGAGTAGGTGAATATCCTTTTGTTTCTTGTAAATGATTTTTTTTAGTTTTTTTAAAACCAGAAAACTTTTTAACTGTACCACAAACAGTATCCCACTTATGAAGGACTACGGTAGATACTATACTGAAATGGGAATTCAATTAATAAATGTGGGGGTATGCCATACTGAAGGTTGGGAGGGGTTACGTTACTCCTTAAGGAGAGCACCAAGAAGGTGAGTGAGGAGACTTATAAGGCCATCCATGCTCCTTTGGGTAATATGCAAATAAGGGAGATGGAACAGTACCTCTGCAGCGCCACCTATTACATTGCAGCATTCCTGCAAATCAATGCTTGATCCTTTAGATGGCTTGGTTTCCATTTCCCAATCATTGCTCTAAAGATCTGTATAAACCAGTGTTTCCCAATACATCCATGGTTTTCATGTGTACCACAAACATGGAAGACATCTTTCCTAAAGAATGCCAATAAGAAGTTCACATTAGCCAGAAGATGTCTCGCATTTCATCAAGCTGTCATCTGTTTTCCAGAAAAGAACAATTGTAAGAAATAACTTTTATATTTTAATTATTTTGTTGTTGTTTTTCCTAAAAAATGTTCAAATCGCTAATTCCATTTCCAGTAGATGTAAGAGGTTCACAGTGAACTCATTAAAGCAATTTTATCTGTGCTTGCAAACACTCTGAATGCCATCATTTAATTCAGCACTTCATTAATAGCTTCACCCATTCTCTTACAGTAACCTCATAAAAATGGATAGGCATGTCTACACTGATTTACCACTTCCAATCATATTAAGTGCAGCATGACACTCATATGGATGGTCAAGGATGCGTTTTAGGACACTGACAATAAACCTAAGAGAAATTAAAACCTCCCATTGTGGTACGACGTAAATCTATAAATCAAGGAGATACTGGAACTCTGCGGAGGGCAAATACCGGTAGCTGCCACTGTCCAAAAAAAGAAGGGCACTATTAATTAATCTGCTTG
Source organism: Eleutherodactylus coqui (assembly GCF_035609145.1). Taxonomy (NCBI): domain Eukaryota; kingdom Metazoa; phylum Chordata; class Amphibia; order Anura; family Eleutherodactylidae; genus Eleutherodactylus; species Eleutherodactylus coqui. Next base: position 242,861,909 of record NC_089841.1, on the reverse strand, counting down.
CCTATAGAATGATGAACAGTATTTGTAGGACTGGTGAATGTAACACAGATGTATCGTAGCTGGATATAATTGGGGATGGAGATTCCAGTGCATTGTAATGATTAGTTAGTAATAATTGATATTAGCTGTTGAAGTACAGATCAATTGCTAATGACTCTTCTCTACAGTATTTATTATACTGTGCTCAATCTGAATTTGCCTTGTGATTATTTATCGGAATTTCCAGACATTGTTGGATTCACTTCTTCGAACAAAGTCTTTCACTTCTGTGAACTTCTCAGTGTAGCCATAAATACTTGATTTCTGTCTACGGCTGATCTTTTTACCTGTTCTGAGCAAGTACTTGAAGTATTCGATCTTGGACCACTGATCTCCAGAATGAAAGGTTTTTATCGACAGCTCCAATGTCTTTGGCCAGCTACACACCAGCGTGTTACTGCTGTGTAAGCGGGTATTGATGTGTATGCCTACAGTTTTCATTCTTTTGTATTTCTTTTTATACTTTTTTCTTAAAAAGTTTTCATGGGCTGTGGGATGTGGCATAGAGTACGGGGCAGCTCTTGCGAGAGGGAGTGAAGCGAGTATATAAGATCAAGGGTACAACGTTTGCACAGGTGTGTGTCACGCAGGTCTAAAACCGAAAGGGCAGCAGGAAGCTAATACCCATTGGCTACCAGAGAAAGTATGGACCTAAGCCATGAAGGTCCGGTTGAGTGGGGCTATGACTGCTAACAGTGACATGGTCTCTGGAAAGCCAGCTGAAGGTATTTGAGACAAGCTTTCTTACTGGGACCACCATCAGTTGGACTAGATTACCGGAGCCTAGTCTAGTACTGTCATTATGCAGGCCATAGTCGCTGCCTCGTTGGCATTTGGGACATATATTCCATCCGAAATGCGTCAACTGAATCTGCTTCCATATGAACGGTCTACAGTTTTTTAATTAGATTAAACAAATGCCTGGTTTAAATGAACTTTCCTGCTGCTGGGTTACATTTATTTTTGCCATTAACAACTTAAAGCATATCAACTATAGACATAAGCTTCACACTACGGTTTATCTCTTACCTCCTTTTCTGTCAGCTGACCGTTTGTAAAAAATATGGTGCAACCTATGTACATGTAATGTACAGTAGTGATGTCATCCCCATCTAGTGACTGACGTGCGCACTACACTGCTTAGTTCAATATTATCCCACTAGAATGTGTGCATGAGAAACGTCCAGAAACAAACTTTCTGTGAGTTTGTGCATCATGAGTTCCTGTTGACTACAGATCCTAGTAGAAGCTCCAAGAACACCAAATTGTATGTATACCCAACATCTCCATCCGTTAGCTTCTCTGAGTTACGAGGTAGTTTGATCAACTTTGCAGTCTAATTTCTACTAAAACAAATCAAATCCATCTTGTTCAGGCTCTTGTAGTTGCTTTTCCCTAGACACAGAATGTCGGAACCCAAAAATAAGAGGTACCAAAGGGGTGCACAAAAAAGAGAAATAAAGCAAGAGAAAATGAGGAAGCTTGATGAATTAGAAAGACACAGTCTTTTCCTACTTGGTTTTTCTTGTAAGTCAACAGAGAATCATTTTGAGACTTCTTCAAGTACATCTGCCAGCGAAATGATGGCGGTAGATCTTCCCCCTGAACAGATTGCTAAGGATGACAATACAGTTCAATTACACAGGATAGCTGAAACTAAGCCAGAAATTCAGTTAGTCTGGTTTCACAACTGCATAGGAATCTATGGTTGGAGGTTCTGCCGCAGATCCGGCTTAAAATACCAGAAGAAAGAATGCTGTTCGGTTCCATCCTGAGACGGAGCTGTTCGGCCACAGGGATTCCCCTTTACTGCCCCCCAAATGGAGCAGGAAAGTGAAACCCCAAGCGTAAATCTGAAACCACCCTTACTTCATGAAAACAGATAACCTGGAACCAGAATATTAAAATGACATTGGGTTATGGCAAAGCATTACCAATGAAGTGCAGGATTTTTGATGTAACAGAGACCCTATGGAATGTCAACACTTTGATGATTTTTTGGCCTCAAGCAGGCAATATGATGTAGGTTGAAAAAAAAACTTTGCCCTGTCATGATCTTTTGAGAACATGTAAGTGGTGAACAAATCAAATCCACAACTGTTTCCCAAGCATTCCATTTGGTGAAACACATAAAGACCGAACTTGATTTTCAGATGGATTTTCTGATTGGAAGATGGTCTACAAGCGAATATTGCCAAAATACATTAACCTGCACACTACATTTGAAGCATAGCTGAGTTTGGTTAGAGTTTGTGCTGTAGGAAGCTGCATTGCGGCAATCTTTTTCTTCTGACTTGTGCAAGCAATGTGGGGAACAGGGTATCGCCCTAATGACAAAACCCCTTTAACATCACAAAGAGAAATTTTTGATAACTAAGAGAGAAAGGCAAATGAGAAAATGTATCTGCACTACACCGATGAAAGCAGGCGTGTGGAGGTAAGAATAAGACCTCACGGCGATGGCGGCGCGGAAGAGGTTGAACTTCAAGGAGGAGAAAAATTCAAGATTGAAATGTACCTATCACTACTGGATAAGTTATGCGCAGAGCTTTCCTATTGTGTGGAAGCACATAACAAAGTTCATTCTCTGTTTGGATTTCCTGTTGAGTTCTCATCGAAGGCAGATGCCAAATTAAAAAGCTGCCAAAGATTTAGAGAGAATTATTCTGAGGACATCGCGTTCGAGTCTGGAGATGAAACGGTTCATTCCAAGTAATTCATATCGCAGTTAGAAGATTTAGAAGCTGATGAAACAGCGCCAGCATCGTGAGCGCACAGACTCATGTTTTAAAAATATAGTGCAATCAATGTTCCAAATGTTACAACGGCGTTAAGAATTTATAGGTGTCTCATGATCACGAATGTTACTGGTGAAAGAACCTTTTCGAAGTTAAAACTGCGGTACAATTGTCATCAATCTTCAATAACACAAGAGTGGCTGAACTTATGGCTATCATGGTCACCGAATGATTACACTTGGGGGGGGGACATTTTTTTTCCATGGTGGAATTTCAGAGCTTATTCTGGGTATTTTTGTGTGACTGATTCCGAAAATCTTTTTGTTCTAGTTTTTTTTAGATACTTCTGATGCCATTATCTATTTTTGCTTACTACTAGAGATGAGCGAGCATACTCGCTAAGGACAAATACTCGAGTGAGTATTGTCCTCTTCGAGTACCTGCCCGCTCGTGAGAAAAGATTTGGGTGCCGACGGGGGTGAGCGGTGTGTTGCGGGAGTGAGCAGGGGCGAGCATGGGGGAGAGAGAGCTCTCCCCCCCGTTCTCCCCCCCGCTCTCCCCCCCGCTCTCCCCCCCGTTCTCCCCCCCCTCTCACCCCCGTTCTCCCCCCCGTTCTCCCCCCCCTCTCACCCCCGTTCTCACCCCCGTTCTCACCCCGTTCTCACCCCGTTCTCACCCCCGTTCTCACCCCCGTTCTCACCCCCGTTCTCACCCCGCTCTCACCCCCGCTCTCTCTCCCTCTCCCCCCCGTTCTCCCCCCGCTCTCCCGCTCTCTCTCCCTCTCTCTCCCTCTCCCCCCCATTCTCCCCCCGCTCTCTCTCCCTCTCCCCCCCATTCTCCCCCCGCTCCCTCCCCCGTTCTCCCCCCGCTCTCTCCCCCTCTCTCTCCCCCTCTCTCTCCCCCCCCGTTCTCTCCCCCTCTCTCTCCCCCCCTCTCTCTCCCCCCCGTTCTCCCCCCCTCTCTCTCCCCCCTCTCTCTCCCCCCGTTCTCCCCCCCTCTCTCTCCCCCCCCACTCTCTCTCCCCCCCGTTCTCCCCCCGCTCTCTCTCCCCCCCCGTTCTCCCCCCGCTCTCTCCCCCCCCTCTCTCCCCCCCCGTTCTCCCCCCCGCTCTCTCCCCCCCGTTCTCCCCCCGCTCTCTCCCCCCTCTCCCCCCCGTTCCCACCCCGCTCTACCCCCCCCCCCCCGTTCCCACCCCGCTCTACCCCCCCCCCCCGTTCCCACCCCGCTCTACCCCTCCCCCCCCTGTTCCCACCCCGCTCTCCCCCCTCTCCCCCCGTTCCCACCCCGCTCTCCCCCCTCTCCCCCCGTTCCCACCCCGCTCTCCACCCTCTCCCCCCGTTCCCACCCCGCTCTCCACCCTCTCCCCCCTCTCCCCCCGTTCCCACCCCGCTCTCCCCCCTCTCCCCCCCGTTCCCACCCCGCTCTCCCCCCTCTCCCCCCCGTTCCCACCCCGCTCTCCCCCCTCTCCCCCCCACTCTCTCCCCCCCACTTCCCCCACCCCCACTTTCCCCTCAATTCCCACCCTGCTCTCCCCCGCCGGCACCGAAATCTTTTCTCACGAGCAGGCAGGTACTCGAAAAGGACAATACTCGCTCGAGTATTTGTCCTTAGCGAGTATGCTTGCTCATCTCTACTTACTACCATTTTTCCTCGACAATAGGTCTTCGGCGGAGGCTTGAAATGTAAGGCCTTCCCTGAAAATAAGACCTAGCTAACCTGCATAAAATAAAAAATCAATACTCACCTGGTCCTCGGCATCCCAATGGTCTCCGACGTCACTGAATGGCTGTGATTGGCTGCTGGCGCTTGATTAGCCAATCACAGGGCTTGCTTTGCTGGAGGCTGGGTATTCAAAGCCCTGTCACCAGAAGAAGCTGAGATGGCAGATGGGGAGGACACAGCAGTTTGCTGCAGTACCGCCGGAGACCATCGCGAGGGAACGGGACGCAACCATAAGATCAGTGTATGAAGATGTCCAATGTTTTATGCAATTTTAGAAAACAAGTAGCTAATGAAGGAGGGTATTGAAATAAAAATGTCACTGGGCCTTATTAAATAGGGCAAACATAGTCATGCAGCGCTCTTCATTCCACCAACAGCCGATGCATTTGGCAGCTGAAGCCCGCCAGGTCTGTTTACTCGCAGTAATTATGCTTGATTAGATTTTATTCTGTATAGTACCTTCCAGCAGGATTGTAAAAAAATCACGGATTGATACGTAACATATAAAACATTTACTGCTATTTCCTTCACATTTATTGCTTCACATAAGACAAAGTGAATTCAGTGGAAAACAACAACAAATCAATGAAGAAATAATAGCCCACTTACGTTATTATGTGCCTTAAAATTGCCTGCAGACCATTATCACTGGGACATTTATTATACTGCTGTTACACATTTGTTAAAGGTAACCCAACCCCGAGACCTGTCAAATAATTGTGCAAGCGTGACAAAAAGTTTGCAATTGTAAATCCAGTTCAATGTCACGGCTGAAGTCACGGCCTTTAACCTGTTGGCAATGTAAAAATAAATTCTGTTACGATAGAGATATAACAAGCAGCCCTAATGGCGGCCACAATGCGGCCAAGATCCATGTTAGCATGTAGTCATTGTGGTTTTAAGCCCTTTTCTGCTGCAGCACTTTTAATCTTTTTCATTCTTATTCTTTTCCTCCCCACTTCGAAAAAAAAATCATATATTTTTTATTTTTCCAATGACGAACACGAGGGGTTCATTTTTGCAGGAAGAGTTGTATTTTTGGTTTAAAAAGTGTTTATTCAAGAATTCACGTATCCACAGAAATTGATAAAGTTAAGGGGTTCTTCAGATGTGCTTGATTTAGTCCCATTATGATAATCACCGCCACACAAGACCATTGATTTCAATGGTTTCATTTTTATTAATGGCAGTTTTGCCCGTTAATAGAACAAGCAAGGAAAGATAGGACTTGCCCTATCTTTCTCGCACATAGTTAATATTATGTGTGGGAAAGATAGGGCAGGACCTAACTTCTAGTAGTTTTTTCAAACTCGCATGCAATGGGGCAAAGTTTAAATGGCCCGAAAAAAACCCCAATAATAAAACCCTAGTTTAGTCACAACTATGTTTCCAAAATCTGTAAATAACGTGCCACATGGCCATTATAAAATGTCTCGGGAGACCTTTTTCTGATTCTAGACACAACTAATATATTTTGTATAATACAGAAATGCCTCACCATAAGGTTAGAAGCGGACACCCCCACCATATATGGAGCATTGTACCAGAGGCTGTAGAACTAGAGATGAGCGAGCATACTCACTAAGGCTAACTACTCGAGCGAGTAGTGCCTTATTCGAGTACCTGCCCACTCGTCTCTAAAGATTGGGGTGCCGGCAGGGGGCGGGGAGTGGTGGGGGAGAGCGGGGAGGAACAGGGGGGGGGGGGATCTCTCTCTCTCACTCTCTCCCCCCGCTGGCACCCGAATCTTTAGAGACGAGCGGGCAGGTACTCACATGCCTTAGCGAGTATGCTCGCTCATCTCTATGTAGAACATATTGGAAACTGATGGGAATAGCTTGTGTAATTTAGAAGGGGTCCTATACCACTATGATATAATTTTATGATTAAATTCCTGTAATATGCTCAAAACCAATATTTTGTGTGTCAGACGTGGCGTGGAGATCCTCCAAACAAATCAATTTATCATCTTCCGTAAGCTCTCGAGGTATTATTTAGGGGAATGGTCTGGAAAACATATAAGATTCTGGGAAGAATAATTATCTTTAATGCACTAATCCTGCCAAACCATGAAAGCGGGATTTTACTCCATGCCTTTAAATCTGATTCAAGAACATGAAGGAAAAAGTTTATAATTCAATGCAAATCCTTGATCTATGCTTGCAGGAAGCTGAATCCCCAAGTATTTGATAGACACATCCCTCCATCTAAAGGGAAACATCTCTTGAAGATGGTCTACCTCATTCGAGGATATAGTGATATTTAATATTTAACATTTTTGAGTATTAACTAAAATTGCTGACTAATAAAACTGGCGAATTTCTGTAAAATGATAGGAAGAACAATCCTAGGGACAGGGACATAAATCAATCAATTGTCTGCAAAGGGAGATAATTTATGTTCCTGTCCCCACTACTCATAGTCCCTGTATCTTAGTGTTTTGTCTAAGAACATTAGCCAAGGACTCTATAACCAAAATATATAACTGGAAAGGAAGCCAATAGAGACCCATTGACCCACACTTGAGCTGAGGGGCAATGATAAAGTGACATGATCTAAGCTAACATTCTCGGACCCAGGCCTATTTTTGCAAAAGTTGCCTATAGGAACTCCAAATGGACCCTTTCAAATGCTTTTATAGCATCTATAGACAAGAGAAAGAATGGGGCCCCTAAAGATTAATGACAAGGTTTTTATGCTCTTGTCCTTTTCAGATGAGACTTATCCATACTTAATTGTCTCCTGAGGAGCCCGGTAGTGGGTGAAATGAGTAGGATAGAGTTGACCATTATTGGGACTGAATACTAAGGTCTCTCTTTGTAAAGACAGTGCAGGGCCGCTCTTGTCAGGGCGATCGTCCTGCCTACCAATTATTATGTTTAGGGTGTAATTAACAGCAAGAGCATCATAGTGATAGTATACTTTGTCCCCTCTTACATCCCACTGATTGGATGACTGACTACACCAATGCCTGAAGTATCATGGAAGCAAGTGGGATAGAATTTCTACATGAAGTGAGTTCAATCCTTTTAGACGACTGTCTACTCCATGTGGTATTGTAGTGGCCCAGAGTGTTCTCCAGAGTAGACACACTAACATTTGTCTTGTTAGACCTGTCTATGTGCTTCCCGGAGGCATAGAAAGTACTGTACGTTGGAGTAACCTTGTTTTCCCCTTCCTAAGCTAAAAAGCTTAGTGCTTGCAATATCTGGTTGCCTATTTGCTATATGTAATGCCTCCATTGATTGGTGGAAGAGCCCAGAGCAGGAAACATTTGTATGGGTCTCTATGCAGAGGGGGAGGAGAGCAGGAGAAGTGCGGGAAGAGGGAGGACATGGAGGAGGAGTTGGCATGGAGTTGTGAGGAGAGTCTGGAGAGAGAGAGAGAGAGAGAGAGAGAGAGAGAGAGAGATGCTGCAAATTACAACTATTGATTTCAAAGCTTAAGTAAAACTGCATGCTTCTAGTTTACTACTAAAAGATAACTGGACTCATCTCAAATTATTTCAGCATTGTCTACCAGAGTTCAGATTTGGAGTATTGGCGTCACCCGTGACAAAACCACTGTTCACTTTAAACGTATTCTTATACGCAATTTGTGCAGAGCCCCCCCTCCGTGACAACCATCATGCACTCCCCGTGGTTTCCCCCACTTTGGCGCGCTCTGCTTGGCCGTTGAAGTATTGCAGTTACTTATGTTACTTATACTAATGTAGTAATTTACTTGTCGTCTTGTGGCTTTCTAATGGCAATGGCAAAAGATGTGTTTTTCCTGTGCCTGAAATAATGGCAAATGAAGTATATTTTTGTTTCTATTTGCATTTCTGGTACTATATCTACAGTGAAAGAGGCAATTGCGCTTAGTGTATGTACTACTACTGGTCATTGTGTTGATCACATATGAAAATATTTTAAGTAATTGGATTAAAAGTTAAATTTTATTGTAATTTTCTTCACCCTTTCCTATTCAGAAATGGAGGCTCTACTAGTGGAGGTGTCCAAGGAAGGGTCGAAGTCGATGTTAAAATCACTGCCCAAGATTATATTAGAACCATCTGCAAATCAAACGAGGTCCTGCAGTATCCTAGTCCCAAAAAGAACCTGTCCGTGATTGTAAAAATAAAGCTTAGCGATTGTGTACGCAGAGTTAGGATTTAAAAGAAAAAATATCTCCACTTGACATCTAAGTTTGTGTAGGGTTAAAAGATTTGTGGAACACTACTGCTGCTCCACAGGCTTTACAGCTTGGATGGAGAGCATGATACCCAGTTGGATAGTATTTATTGATGCAACTAGAAACACCAGAGGCCACAACATGCGTTTTTTGACACACGTCTATCAATATTCTCTTTTTATGAAATCTGTATAGAATTTGGCTTATTGAAGCCTCTAGCATTGTAGGTGCAGAATGTTAGGGATACCATTATCCTTAAGGTAAGTACCTATTATGTAAAAATGGTCAGGACATCACCATGGGGGGCACTGGGTGAAATAAGAAGAGAGAAGGATAAGAAAAATATGGGAGGAGAATAAAAAATCAACTAACAAGAATAACAAAACCACAGGTTCTTAAAGAAGCAACCCCACTATGTTAATAATAGTCGACTTATGTTGCTACAACACATGACACTATGCATATAGACCTGAAGAAAAGAAGGCCCCACAGAAGACTGAAAGGGATATATGATTGGAAAACATCCAAAATCTAGAATAACCATACACTTGCCTCCAAGTATGAAAGCAGCATCTTTGCTCACCAGATAAAGAAATGTCTCGGTCTGTAACAGCCCCTAAGGTGCATGACCTGAATATGAGAAGCACGTGTTCAGCATCTGTGGAGCGGGCCCACAGCCGAGGAGATAGTGAGGTGGATTGAGGCCTTGTCATGGGGCTCTAGCATCTCCTCCCATGGGGGTAGCACGGGACACAACTAAGTTACTGCTGGGGGAGTTTCATGGGGGAAGCCTAGTCTGCAGTTTACCTTAAGTCCTTGTCACTCGTTACACCGCTATTTTGTCCTCTGCAGTGAATCCATAAGATGAAAAATAAGTAGTCGATAAAGCTCGTTTACTGCAACAAATGGTTACAGCCTGAAGCAGAAGCCAGCAAGACACCGGTGTAAACACAATAGTGTGCAACAGAGAGGATTTACAGGATAACAGACGAGTACACAGTCCCAGTTATCTGTGGGGTTCTGCTCCTTGCCACTCTCTTTGTCTCTCCAGCTCTCTACCAGTCAACACTCACATTTGGAAGTAGCACTCAGCGCAGAATGGTGACTCTTCTCACTCTCTTAGTCCTCCACACTAGTAGCAAGAAGGCCTTGGTGAATAGGGCCTAGAGCACATATCGGGCCATCGCTCAGCCTCTTCCAATCCTCGGGAACCTCGTAAGACGAGGCACAGTTTCTTCTAATCACTAAAAGGCTCTCACTTTCCCAGACTCCAACCAACTTGCAGACTTCTCTCTAGACTGCCTCCTGCTAACTCTCTCAAGACTCACTGGCATACACCTAGCAAACACATATATAGAACCTGATCATGTTTCACACAACAAGATACATTTTTCAGACATAACCCAGATGTTAACCCATCAAGTGCTGCAGAGGTGCAATACACATCAACTTCATACACACAGAAGACACTGACAATACAATTGCACAAGACAAACACATTCATACTTATGGAGGGGCCCTGTTAACTCTGGGCCACTACTGGTGCATCCTTAAGATGGAGGAGATAGGGTCTACCTTGGTGTTCCTCTGTGCACTGGATCTGGCAAGTTGCCATTTCTCTGCAAGGAGTAAAATAAGAGGAGTAGCTGGGTTCAGCCAGTCTGGAAGAGTAATCATAGGCAGCTCACAAGTAGCCAGGAACTTAGGAAGGCCCCACAAAGTCTTAAACACTATAGATTTGCCCTTCTGCTTGGCTACAAGATGAAAGGGATACCCTCTCCAATCTCCTTCTTTAAGCAGTAAGTAGAGGCTGTAAAGCTCTATGCAATTGGAGAGTCGATCTTAAGTGGTATCTTACCATAGAATCATAGAATTATAGAGTTAGAAGAAACCTCCTGGGTCATCGGGTTCAACCCCCTGCTCAGTGCAGGATCACTAAATCATCCCAGACAAATGTCTGTCCAGCCTTTGTTTGAACACTTCCATTAAAGGAGAACTTACCACCTCCCATGGTAACCTGTTCCACTCACTGATCACCCTCACTGTCGGAAAGTTTTTTCAAATATCTAATTTGTGTCTCCTCCCTTTCAGTTTCATCCCATTGCTTCTAGTCTTTCCTTGTGCAAATTAGAATAGGGCTGATCCCTCTGCACTGTGACAGCCCTTCAGATATTTGTAGACAGCTATTAAGTCTCCTGTTAGCCTTCTTTTTTGCAAGCTAAACATTCCCATATCCTTTAACCATTCCTCATAGGACATGATTTGCAGACCGCTCATCATCTTGGTAACTCTACTCTGAACTTGCTCCAGTTTGTCTCTTTTTTTTTTAAAGTGGGGTGCCCAGAACTGTATACAGTATTTCAGATGAGGTCTAACTAAGGAAGAGTAGAGGGGGATAATTACCTCATGTGAGCTACACTCTATGCTTCTCTTAATACATTACAGAACTTTGTTTGCCTTTTTGGCTGTTGCATCACATTGTTGACTCATGTTCAGTCTATGATCTATTAGTATACCCAAGTCTTTTTCACATGTGCTGCTGTTTAGCCCAATTCCTCACATTCTTTTTGTGCTTTCTTTATTTTTCTTGGCCAGATTTAGGACTTTGCATTTCTCCTCTTAAATACGGTACCATTCTGTTAGTTGCTGCCCACTGTGCAAGCTTTTCTAAATCTTTTTGAATACTCTCTCTCTCTTTCCTAATGTTAGCTATCCCTCCTAGCTTTGTGTCGTCGGCAAATTTGATCAGTTTCCCATCACTGGGCCTAGGACAGAGCCTTGTGGTGCCCCACTTGATGTATTCTTCCACTTGGATGTGCAGCCATTTATGACCACACTTTGAGTACGATCATTCAGCCAGTTGTAAATCCACCTAACAGTTGCCTCGACAATCCCATATTTGGTCATTTTTTCAATAAGTAGGGTACGAGATACCTTGTCAAATGCTTTACTAAGGTCAAGATATACTATATCCACCGCATCTCCGTGATCAATCCAGTAGGTGATTCTGTCATAGAAGGAAATTAGATTAGTCTGGCATGCCTTGTTTGTTACAAAGCCATGCTGGCTCTGGTTAATTACTCCATTTTCATCCAAGTACTTGCATACATGTTGTTTAACCCCCTAAGGACCAAGCTGTTTTGTACCAGACACTTTTAGGGATTTTACCCATGTGGTGGTTTTACTGCCCTATTTTGTTTCCTTTAGGTACCAAAATGATTCTTGCTGCGTTTTTTTCCATGACATATAGGGTGATTTTTCACTATTTTTTTCACAGATTTTTTCCCCCGTTTTTTAGTTTTATTGGGGTTAAAATGCTATAAAAAATGATTTTTTAAAAAGATTTATAGTTTTTTTTAAAATTTAGTATATTTATGCTAAAATAAAGTATAGAACGGGTTCCTCTATTTGTTTTGGATGTTTTGATATATAATATGTATGGTTTTGGTTTGCAGGGTGCATACAGCATCGTCTTTGGGTTATTTTCTTTCTTATGCATATATTGTTGTATTCTGTAACTCTTATTTACTTGTGTATGTAATTATATTTTTTGCTATCTGTGTCCCCCAATAACAGCATATAAGACCTCTGGGGGACTTTTTTTTTTCATTTGACATTTTCCCACTGTAGCTGGGGCATCATAGGAGCCCTAGTTACAGGGGAAAACAACCCCTGTAGTGACATTAGTCACTGGCAGAGCTGGCCAGGGTCTAGTATGACCCTCCAGCTCTGCTGTAGCAGGGAACCCTGTTGGTCACATGACCCCATGGCGACCGTAGTGAAAGTTACATGTACTTTCATTTTGTAGTACACAGCGCTCATTGAGCGCTGTGTTCTCAGGAAAGGAAAAGGCAGAAAGGGTTAAAACCCCCGCCTGCCTTCTCCTCCAGATTATTAGCTGTTACTAAGAACTGATAACCTGTTCTGCCTCTGATTGATTGCAGAGACAGGAGGCTTAAAGCACAGCCATAATTTTAATATCGGTGGTGTTTTAAGCCTAGGACCAGGGGCCGTACATTTACTGTGCCTGGTCCTTAGTGGGTTAATAATTTGTTCAAAGATCTTTCCCAGTATAGAAGTCAGGCTCACAGGCTGTAGTTTCCTGGATCAATCTTCTTCCCTTTTTTGAATATGGGGACAACATTTGCCCTTTTCCAATCTTTTGGGACTTCTCCTGTTTTCCAGGAAATTTCAAAGATTATGGCGAGTGGTTCAGTAATTACCTCCGCTGCTTCCTTTAGTATCCTAGGATGTAATTCATCTGGACCTTGGGACTTGAATTTATTCAAGTTAGCTAAGTGTTCCCTCACCATCTCTCTGTTTACAGATGGCCTGCATTCCTTTATTCCCCCAATAGCACAGGGAAGATCAGCTGATGTTTCATCTACTTTCTGAGAGAAAACAGATACAAAATAGGAATTTAAAAGTTTGGCCCCTCTCAACATCATTCTTATCCGAATCACCATGTTCATCTTGTAGGCATCCAATAGCATCTTTGACTTTTCTTTTGCTTTTGACATACCCCCCCAAATCCTTTTTTATTGCTTTTGGCCTCTGTTGCAAGCCTCAATTCATTATTAGCTTTAGCTTTTCTGACACTTGCCCTACAGTTTCTGCAGATCGCATTATATTCTTCTTTAGATATTCCCCTCTCCTTCCATTTGATAAACATATTTTCTTCCTTTTTATCATGTTTGCAAGCTCTGTGTTCATCCATCCTGGTCTCTTTAAATGCTTCCCATTTTTCCTTCTTTTAGGGATTGTTAATGATTGTGCTTTGAGAATCTCATTTCGCAATATTTCTGTTCTTGGACATTTCTGTCCTTAAGAACATCCAGCCATTGGATTCTTCCTACCCTCTTTCTGAGTTCCTTGAAATCTGCCTTTCTGAAAACCTTGAGGTCTGAGTTTTCTCAGATCTTCCTCCACTTTTTATACAAAATTCATGGATAGCATGATCACTGCCTCCTAGAGGTCCCAGCCACCTTTATTCCCTCAACCATTTCCTCCCTGTTGGCAAGAATTAGGTCCAAGATAGCAGATCCCCTTGTTTTCTCTTCTACCTTTTTGAAGATAAAGTTGTCAGCAAGAGCAGATAAAAATTTATTGGTTCCATAACTTTTACCTGGGAGAGATTCCCAAGAAATGTCTGGATAGTTAAAATCTCCCATGTTCACCAAGTCATGCTTTTTTGAGAGCTTGGCCATGTGATGTAGAAAGAGTTCATCAATAGCTTCTGCTTGTCCAGGGGGCCTTATGTACCATATAATATGGCAAAAATGGAAAAAAATGCAATTGAACCATTTTCCTTATTTTTGCCAGGGTGGGGGAGGGGGGGTTATAATGTGCATGTTCTATTTATTCTGTGGGTCAGTAAAATTACAGCGATGCCAAATTTATGTCTTTTAAACATAAAACTACTCACATATACATATTTTTTTAGTTTTTGAAAAACTTGCTTACTATCAACATCTTTCGCTCCTCCCCCCTATAATTTTTTTTTTTTAGCTGATCGGGTTGCGTGAAGTTTACTTTTTCAGGGTTTATTAATAACATTTTGGGATTCAGTTGACTTTTTTATTGCTTTTTATTACATTTAAGTGTAGTCAGGGGTGCACTGAAAACCCAAAGTGGCCCTGAAAAAAATTATTCATGTTGTAGGTGGGCTAAAACAATCAGTAAGTGAGGTACATAGGCAGGGGTTAGTATAAACATAGGACAGGTATGTACAGTATGCCCATGTATGTGGTATTCTGAATACCAAGTCATGGGGTGGGCGCCACTCCAGCCTTTACCTGCCTGCATCATGTAGTCTGACAGCTCTCTCTGTACGCACAAACAGGGAGAGAACTGTCAATCTTCATGATGCGGGCAAAGAGAAGCCGGTGTGTCGCCATCCCCTGATTTGAAGTTGCATTCCGAGTAAAACCTCAAAATATATGATTATTCTGAAATGCAATGGCATTTCAGAATAACACATACATGGGTGAAATGTATATACTTTGCACTGAATAAAGACCAGCACAAAGATCAATATTAATAATAACTAGCTGATATACCCGGCTTCGCCTGAGTTAATTTGGTACTGGTGTTTATCTGGTGTTCACACGGAAAATCTTATGAAGTCGTGGTTACTTTAGAGATACCGAGGAAAAACATATGTTCACCATTTTGCATGGTTCTTTGCGTTACCCAGGAAACACCACGGGAGGTAACCATGTGACGTTTCCTTTATATAAAATGACATCAGGAAGTGAGAGAATTAGATTCCATACGTAAAATTTGGACGCTAATTCTTTTGCACTTAGAATTGAATAATCGAGTTTGGACCCATTAACTTTTCCAATTTATGACATAAACAATGCCCGTGCCAAATTTCAAGTTTTTATGACATCGGGAAGTGAGAGAATTAGATTTCGTACGTAAAATGTGGACGCTAATTCTTTTGCGCTTAGAATTGAACAATCGAGGTGGGACCCATTAACTTTTCCTATTTATGACATAATCAATGCCTGTTCCAAATTTCATGTTTCTATGACACCAAGAAGTGAGAATTAGATTCCGTATGTAAAATTTGGAAGCTAGTTCTTTTGCGCTAGAATTGAATAATCGAGTTGGGACCCATAAACTTTTCCTATTTATGACATATTCAATTCTTATGGCAAATTTCATGTTTCTATGACATTGGGAAGTGAGAGATTTAGATTATGTACGTAAAATTTCGACGCTAATTCTTTTGCGCTAGAATTAAACAATCGAGTTGGGACCCATTAACTTTTCCTATTTATGACATAATCAATGCTCATGCCAAATTTCAAGTTTCTCTCACATCGGGAAGTGAGAGAATTAGATTCCGTACGTAAAATTTGGATGCTAATTCTTTTGCGTTTAGAATTAAATAATCGAGTTGGGACCCATTAACTTTTCCTATGTATGACATAATAATCAATGCCCGTGCTAAATTTCAAGTAAGAAAATTAGATTACGTACGTAAAAATTGGAGACTAATTCTTTTGCGCATAGAATTGAATAATGGAGCTGGGACCCATTAACTTTTCTTATTTATGACATAATCAATGCTCGTGCCAAATTTCAAGTTTCTATGACACCTGGAAGTGAGAGAATTAGATTCCGTACGTAAAATTTGGACGCTAATTCTTTGGCGCTTAGAATTAAATAATCGAGTTGGGACCCATTAACTTTTCCTATTTATGACATAATCAATGCCCGTGCCAAACTTCATGTTTCTATGACACCGGAAAGTGAGAAAAATACATTCCTTACATAAAATTTGGACGCTAATTCTTTTGCACATAGAATTGAATAATTGAGTTGGGACCCATTAGCGTTTCCTATTTATGACATAATCAATGCTCCTGCTAAATTTCAAGTTTCTATGACACCGGAAAGTGAGAGAATTAGATTCTGTATGTAAAATTTGGACGCTAATTCTTTTGCGCATAGAATTAAATAATGGAGTTGGGACCCATTAACTTTTCCTATTTATGACATAATAAATGCCCGTGCCAAATTTTAAGTTTCTATGACATTGGGAAGTGAGTGATTTAGATTATGTACGTTAAATGTCGACGCCAATTCTTTTGCGCTAGAATTAAATAATCGAGTTGGGACCCAATTACTTTTCCAACTTTGGAGATAATCTATGCTTGTGCCGAAATTCATGTTTCTACGACATCGGGAAATTGGAGAACTTTTGGCTAGTCTGTCAATCAATCAGTGAGTGAGTGAGTGAGTCAGTCAGTCAGTGAGGGCTTTCGTCTTTATATATATAGATAACACTATATGAGGGCCAAATAATGCTTCCAGACCATGACCACATAATACCAACATACTGTTACTGAAAAGAAAACTACACAAAGACCAATATTACCCCCATACAGTGATCATATAGCAGTATAAATGAGTTTTACATAGGCGCTCTGCAGACCATATAAATAATTACAGTACCATTCTGTCCAGTGGTCACAGTTGACGTCCTCTCTGACTGGGTTTATCCCTTTTCATTTCCATCTCACCCAGATACCATGATGTTTTCTCCTAGTCACAAATTGCCTGCAGAATTCCACACACACATCTTTGAGTCCTAAATTTTCCAATCACCTGGTTTTGTTTTCAAAACCTCTACATAATTTACCCAGCCACAATGCCCTACTCAGTAAAAATGTCCCTCCTGGCCCAAATTAACTGATAATGCCCCTTATGGCCTCCATTAACTGATAATACCCCCACTGCCTAAATTGATTGATAATGCTCCTCATGGCCTCCATTAACTGAGAATGCCCTTAATTATCTCTATTAACTGCTCCCATAACAGTGCTAGTAACCCCAAGACAAGACCAACCTGGTTCTAATGAGCATTACTACAAACCCTCTAACAACATCATTTACAGAATGTAGTCCACCACACATGGTGTCCTGCCTGGAGAGTAGTAAAATTACATGTCGCTGTGTCAAGGTCATGCTTATGTATAGCTAGTTACATTACCTTTTAAGCAACTAGCTGCAGCAACTTGTAAAATACGGTTTAATCAGTGAATACTTTTTTTATTTTACACAATACAATATACATTTTACATGCAGCTATTTAATGAAATGCCTGGCGTTCATTCACTTTACTCATTCAGGCTTTTAAACTCCCGCTTCTTGCATGATAACACAAGTTCTTTGGATTGCCTGAAGGTTTATTCTAGTATTCCAACTTTTGTAAGTTACTCTGGAATAAATGAACAGAATTATTGCTTATTTCTATAGTCCTTATTCCCCTCCTAGTCAGAGCCTGGCACCCTTCCTAGACATTGATATTAATGTACAACCGCATGGCATTTACTGTTTGTTCTGTAGCTGCTCCTAAAAACGCTCTGACAGGGTTGGTTTACTAATAGATCATCTACGAACAATTATTGTCTAGGGATTTAAAATTCACACCTGTATAGTGACAACTGAGAGTGACGGATGATCTTGAATAGCTACAGTACCTGTCAAATGTTTTCATTCTATGGTTTTTACTGTTTTTCATTTTTATTTTCTACATGGTAGAGTCATATTGGAGACCTAACAACTGTGAGAGACAACACGTGGCATTAGGTAGTAAAGAAAATTGTGTAAAACAAGTCACAATGTTTTAGATTTTACATTCTTCACAGTTGCCCCCTTTTCCTTAGTTGACAGCTTTGCCTACTCTTGGCAATCTCAAAGTTAGCTTTATGAGGTAATCACCTGGAATTGATTTCCAAGAGTCTTGAAGGAGTTCACAGAGGCGCTGAGCACTCCTTAGCTGCTTTTCCGTCACTCAGCTGTCCAACTCATCCTCAACTATCTCAGTTGGGTTTAGATTGGGTGATTATGGAAGCCATTCATCTGACACAACATTCCATCACTCTCCTTCATGGTCAAATAGCTTTTCCATAGCCTGGAGGTGTGTTTATGGTCATTGTCTCCTCTTGAAAAACGAATGATGGTCCCACTAAGTGCAAACCAGATGGGATGGCTTGACGCTTCAACATGCTGTGGTAGCTATGCTGGTTAAGTGTGCCATGAATTTTGCAATGGTGTCACCAGAAAAACACCCTCATACCCCTTCCTCCATGCTTCATGATTGGAAACACAAATGTAGAAAGCATCAGCTCTAGAGATGAGCGAGCACCAAAATGCTCGGGTGCTCGTTACTCGGGACGAAATTATCGCGATGCTCGAGGGTTCGTTTCGAGTAACGAACCCCATTGAAGTCAATGCGCGACCCGAGCATTTTTGTATATCGCCGATGCTCGCTAAGGTTTTCATTTGTGAAAATCGGGGCAATTCAAGAAAGTGATGGGAACGACACAGCAACGGATAGGGCAGGCGAGGGGCTACATGTTGGGCTGCATCTCAAGTTCCCAGGTCCCACTATTAAGCCACAATAGCGGCAAGAGTGCCCCCCCGCACTGTCAGCATAAAGATCGTTCTCCTCTGCCACAGCTGTAACAGCTGTGGCAGAGAAGAACGATGTTAGCCCATTGAATTCAATGGGGCCGGCAATACAGCAGGTTCCACTGAAAGCAATGGGCTGCCAGCGTGCGCGGGATGAATTGTCGGGAAGGGCTTAAATATAGAAGCCCTTCCCTGCAATTCATCCAGAAATGTGTAAAAATAAAAAAAATATACCGTATATACCGGTGTATAAGGCGACGGGGCGTATAAGACGACCCCCCAACTGTCACCTTATACGCCGGGAATACAGCGGAGCAAAAAATAAAAATCATTACTCACTTCCCCCGGCGTTCTGCGGTGCTGCTGCAGGATGTCGCTCCCTCCTGGTCCCCGGCAGAGCATTGCTTTCTGGACGCAGGGCTTGAAATCCCCGCCTCCAGAAAACACACATGCCTTCAGCCAATCACAGCCAATGACAATGATGTCATTGAATGGCTGTGATTGGCTGACGGCGTGTGTTAGCTAATCACAGTAGCTTTCTGGAGGCGGGGATTTCAAGCCCTGCATCCAGAAAGCAATGCTCTGCCAGGGACCAGGAGGGAGCGCCGCAGAACGCCGGGGGAGGTGAGTAATGATTTTTTTTTTTGACACTTTCTTTTTTTTTGTATTACCGGCGTATAAGACGACCCCCGACTTCAGAGCAGATTTTTCGGGGTTCAAAAGTCGTCTTATATGCCAGTATATACGGTATATACTTACCTTGTCCCGGCAGACGGAGTTCAGCGCGGCCGGCCTACAGTGGGTGTGAAGGGGGTGTGAGTCAGACCTGCCGCCTGATTGGCTCAGCGCTGAGTCTGACTCACACCCCCTTTACACCCACTGCCGGCCGCCGCGGCTGAACTCCGTCTGCCGGGACAAGTTAAGTATATATATATATATATATATATTTTAACACATTTCTGGATGAATTGCAGGGAAGGGCTTATATATTTAAGCCCTTCCCGACAATTCATCCTGCACACGCCGGCAGCCCATTGCTTTCAGTGGAACCTGTTGTATGCCGGCTCCATTGAATTCAATGGGCAAACATCGTTCTTCTCTGCCACAGCTGTTACAGCTGTGGCAGAGAAGAATGATTTGTCTTCTATATGTTCTCAATGGGGTCGGCGCTGCTGCCGCCGGCCCCATTGAGCGCATATAGAGAAGAGAACAGGAATCGCAGATCGCAGATAGGTGCGATCTGCGATTTCTATGGCCTAAGAAGGACCGTTGGGGTTCTTGAAGCCTAAAATCACTCCTAACGCTCTCCCTATAGCAGCTCCGGCATCAACAGCACTTTCCCTGAACTATGTCAGAATGCATCTGTGGCGAGCCACACCTGATCTCGCCAGCCACTCACTGCAGGGGGGTGGTATAGGGCTTGAACGTCGCAGGGGGAAGTTGTAATGCCTTCCCTGTCTTTCTATTGGCCAGAAAAGCGCGCTAACATCTCAGAGATGAAAGTGAAAGTAACCCGAACACCACGTGGTACTCGTCTCGAGTAATGAGCATCTCGAACACCCTAATACTCAAACGAGTATCAAGCTCGGACGAGTACGCTCACTCATCTCTAATCAGCTCACTTTCTGGAACTAAATATCTCAATTTTTGACTCATCAGACCAATGTACAGGTTTCCACTGTTCTAGTGTTCATTCCTTGTGTTTCTTGGCTCAAGCAATTCTCTTCTTCTTGATGTTCCTCAGTAGTGGCTTATTTGCAGCAATTCAACCATAGAGACCTGATTCTTAGTCTACTTTGAACAGTTGATGTTGAGATGTTTCTGGTACTTGATCTCAGTGAAGCATTTATGTGAGTTCTAATCTAAGGAGCTATTAGTTTAAGGTTTCTGACTCTAATGAGTATCCCCTCTGCAGCAGAAGTAACTCTTGGTCTTTCTTTCCTGGGGCAGTTCTTGCAAAAACTAGTTTCATCATAGTGTTTGATAGTTTTCATGATTGCACTTGGTGATACCTACAAGTTCTTGAAATGTTCTTGATTGACTGATCTTCATTTCTTACAGTAATGATGGACGCTCATTTCTCTTTACTTAGTTGAATGGTTCTTGTCATAATGTGCATTTGAACTGTAATTGAATAGGGTTAAAGACTGTATGGAATTGTATACCAACCCAACCTCTGCACAACACAACTGATGGTCTGAAACACATCAAGAAGTAATTTAAGACGTAATTCCACAAATTACTGTAACTCTGGACAAGGGATATCTGTTAATTGAAAACCATGCAGGTGATTACCTCATTAAGCTGATTGAGAGAATGCGAAGCTGTCAACAAAGTAAAAGGGGGCGACTTTGAAGAATCTAAAATATATATATTTTTTTTTCTATCTAATTCATGTGCGCCTTCCATTGTTTTTTTTTTCTTCAATATGAATCTACTATGTAGTAAAAAACATGGAATGAAAAGGTGTGATCAAACTCTTGCTTGTGCTTGGTATTGTACATGGTAATTGGTAAATCTTATCCATTTGTTCTTAATACAAGTGAACCATCCGAGCCAGGCTAAAGGGCAATTATTCTGTTGGCCCCTCCCCAAGCAAGAGGACTGACAAAGGTTTGAGGTCTTAAGAACAGTTAGATTTCCTCAGATTTAAAATTATAGCAAACGGAATGATTCAAGTGATGAAATACATCATATAATCACAAAATTCAATGCACATTTGGGCTAAACGTTAGAGGAAGTGACAATCTTTGCCAAATAGGAAGAAGTGAGAGATGATATTGCGAAGGGTGGAATGGGAACCCAAAGTGGCCCTGGAAAAAAAATTACAAAGTGGCCCCATGTTATATGTGGGGATAGGAGGGGAGAAGCCTATGCAAAGTGTAACGCTCGCCACAGCAAATTTTCTACAAAGCGCAGAATACGTTTGAACTAGAGGTATATATTAAAATGACACCTATTGTTTTTTATCCCCTAAGCCTAAATGATATAAAATGAACATCAAAGACTTGTTTGTCTTAAGCCTCTACAATGGACATTTATTTCATGGGTCCTGTGCCTGCATTATCACCAGGAGATCCCTATGTTGACTGACAGCTGGACTTTTGCTATTATGGCCAGGATCAGGGGAAACTGATAAGTAAACCCTAATCCCTGCCATTTAACTTCCTAGATGTCGTGGTCAATAGTGACCATGGCATCTAGATGGTTAGACAGAAAGAGGGGTTCCCTCAGTCTCCATCGACCAACCACAAATGCAATCATAGGATGCTGATGGGTAACCATCACAACCAGAGGGCTAGAAAAAACCACAGCATGCCACAGTTGTCTGGCTATAAGGATGAACCTTTAGCACAGCCTCAAAGATTGCTTTATAGTTTTAGGTCTCATGCCCATGGCCTGGTCAGCTGTCCAGCTGAGCGCTCAGCCAATTACAGCTAGTGCTTAGCTATTCATGAATGAATGAATAGCTAAGCACTAGCTGTAATTGGCTGAGCACTAGCTGTAATTGGCCGAGCGCTCAGCCAATCAGCACAGTCCTTTCAGGAGGTGGAGATTTTTAAATCCCCGCCTGCTGAAAGTGCTGGGCAGCAGTGCCAGGGAGCCAGCTGGAGGACGCGTCTGAGCGGCGGAGAGAGGAGTTAATTTTTTTTTCTTTTTTTAACCTGTTAATGATAATTTTCAGGGAAGGGCTTATATTTCAAGCCCTTCCCCGAAAATCATACTCCGGGGCTTGCCAGAAACCACTGCTTTCAATGGGATCGGCAGCATTGGGGTAGCATGCTTCACTTCTGCCACAGCTGTGACAAAAGTGCGTGGTATTCTCCCTATGTTTTCAATGGGGCTAGCACTGCTGCCGATGGCCCCATTGAGAACACTCGCGATGTTCCAGCGATTTTCCAGCGTTTTTCTTGCGCTGTGAGGCAAGTGTTTTCAGTTGCTCTCGCAGCGCAAGATAGAAAAAAACGCCAGTGGGTGTCCACCCTGTTTTTAACTTAAGTCAATGTGTTAGGGTAGCCGCGGTCCCTCAAATAAAGTTGCATTCCTCAGATAAGGGCGTCGACCGCTCCATGACCCTGGGCGCCGCTCAGTGAGCCGGTGCGCAGCTGATGCTGGTCACTTCCTGCTTCTCCTGCATCAGCGCGCGCCTACACCTCCCCTCTCCACAGTTCACAGTGCCGGCTGAATGTTGCTGTGTCTGCCTGCCTCCTGACACAGTACAGCAGCTGAATCCCCAAAGTGCCAGCTGAACGCTGCCTGCCTCCTGAATCCCCACTGTAATGCAAAATGTAAGTACTGTAAAGAAACGTTTGCAAGTAAATACTGCAGTCCTATGTCAAAGCACAGATAACACAGTGATAATCTTTTTATTATAAAAGTAAACAACATTACAGGGCGTAATAACAAAAATAGCAAAATAACAGAAAAATTTGCCAAATACAATCGCAAGAAGCATATATACACACACATTTACAAAACAGAAATATTTGCAAAAATAACAGAAAATAACAGAAATATTTGCAAGAAATAATAGCCAAACATTCATATTTACAAAATGTTACAGAACCGTACAGGAGTGAAGAACCGGTCTGACCGCATCCCCAATCTCACACATCCCATTTACACACCAAAATTTACATAACATAACATAACAAAACATATCACAACTAAAACAAGACAACCTATTCCATAATCCTGTTGTGCTGCATATTCCAACCTACTAAACAGAGAAAAAACACACATTAATAAAACAAAAAAAAAAGAAAAAAAATTATATATATGTATATATATATATATATATATATATATATATATAAAATCCCCTCTACCCATCCCCTGTTCCACTGCCAATACCTGCCAATCATGCTTATGAACATAGTTTAGTTTTTTTTTTTTAATACACAGAACGTAATACTAACCCCCCACAAAAACTCAACATAATGAAACATGATGCCACCCACGAAAAAACCCATAAACACATAATACTACCCACAAAAAGATATAATGCATAATAATCCACAGCCTAAATATACAGAAAAAATAAATAACAAAAATATAACTGTTACCTCCAGCCCTGGTTCAGGTCCCGTAAGCCTTTTATTCAACTTTTAACTTAAAACAAAACAAAAAGCTAGGGTGAAAGAATCCAGACCCCCACCGGGAAACAGTTCTCCAGGCTAGGGAACCCCAAAGCAAAAACCCCTTCAAAGGAAGGCTGCTCGAGGCCTACCCAACCTTTCAAACTCCAGAGAACGCACCTTCACAAGGTCACCCAGAATATTCCTACTTACCTCGTCCTCGAGGAGGATTTTATGCTGCGTCAATAGTAAACACCGTGCGCTCCATGTGTTACTTACTAAAAATAAAGTGCAGCGGTCCCTGCCACCCAGATCTCTGAATGCTCCATAACACCACTCGGCGTAGGTAAGATCAGCCAACCAAGGCCAACCGATGCAAGCCCCTACCCTCTTGTATACCTCTATATTAAAGGGACAATGAAGCAGGAAGTGGTCCATGCTCTCCAGAGTGTTGCCACACGCCTCCCGGGGACAACCCCTGTCCTCGGTGTTCTTGTGCTTCAAGTTGTCCCCCACATACAGCTTACCATGGAAGCAGTGCCAGGTCAAGTCCCAATATTTTGAGGGAATTCTTACTGAATTTAACAGAAACAAACCCACCCTCAAATCCCCACCCGAACAGTCTCTAAGGGCCAATGGATTCTGAAAGCGGATTGCCAAAACCCTCTGGTCCAGCACACGCCTGGCCAGCGTCCTGACTTCCCCCACGGTCAGCCCCCATTGGTGTAAAACCTTCAGAACCAGTGCAACGTAAGCCGGAAGATGTCCGTGCGGTGTGCAAAAGTCCTTCACACGCCCTCCTGTCTCCCACTCCTGGAAGAACGGACGAAACCATCCCTTACAGGAGGATACCCACGGAGGAGCCCTCTCTTTTCAGAGGTTTGCGATATTAGCTTTCAAAAAGGTATTCACGAGGAATACCACTGGGTTGACCATACCCAACCCGCCTAGTCTCCTCGTATGGTAAGTAACCTCCCTCTTGACTGGGTTTAACCTATTCCCCCATAACAGCTGGAAGGACAGGCTGTAGACCCATGACCAAAGAGGTTCTGGCAAAATGCAGACACTTCCCAGGTACATTAACAAAGGGAGCAGGTAAGTCTTGATCAAGCAAACCCTTTCTCTCAAGGTCAAAGACCACCCTTTCCATTGATTCACCTTTTGAGCGGCATTCCTCAACCTGCCTTCCCAGTTTTTCTCGGGATAATTCCCTTGGTCAAAATTGATGCCTAAAATTTTAGCGGAATCTTGGGGTTCTGGGAGAGCTTCCGGAAGATCAAAAGCAGGATCTCCCCCTCCCAGCCAGAGACTCTTCACTTTTTCCCGATTGATCTTTGACCCGGAGACCTCAGAGTAGCGGACAACTTCCGACATCACCTACCCCGCCTCCTCATTAGAGGAGACAAAGATAGTAACGTCAACAGCGTACGCCACTGTCCTCAAGGCCGGGTCTGACACCCCCGGGTCCATCCTCACCCCCGCCAACGGTCCCCCATCAACCCTTCTGAGGAAGGGATCAACAGCGAACGCGTAAAGCAAGGGGCTCAGAGGGCATCCCCGAAGGACTCCAGACCTGACTACAAAAGGACAGCCAACCCAACCGTTCATGAGCGGGAAACTCGCGGCCCCTGAATACAATGTTTTTAACCATTATACGAACCCCACTGGCAGACCGTAACTCAAAAGGACAGACCAAAGGTACTCGTGGTTTACTCGATTAAAAGCTTTAGCCTGATCCAGGGAAAGTAAAAACCCCTTCCAGAGACCCGCCCTGCCCTGCTCCACAGCCTCCCGGACACTCAGCATGGCGCTAAACGTGCTTTGACTGGGAACAGAGCAGTGCTGAGCCCTAGAAAGGAGCTGGGGTGCAAATTTCACCAACCTACTGAACAGCACTTTTGCCAGAATCTTTCTGTCCGTATTGAGGAGGGCTATGAGACGCCAATTCTCAATACGGAGCAGATCTTTACCCTTTGACAGAATAATTAGGGCCGACTTCCTCATTGACTCCGGCAGAACGCCCGAGGATAGACATTCATTAAAAACCTCAGTCAAGAGGGGAACCAAAATTTCCTTAAAGGCTTTATAAAACTCAGATGTTAAGCCGTCTGGGCCTGGCGACTTTTTGGACCGAAGCCCATCAATCGCCAGTCCGACTTCCTCTTTCGTAATTGCTTCTGTCAAAACGCCAAGAGAGGGGTCTACTCCTTGTTCGGGAATGGTTTCTGCCAGGAAAGTTGAGATTCCGTCCTGATTAAGCTCTTTCCCACCCAAGAGATGCGAGTAGAAGGATCTGACGACCTCCAGGATCCCTGATCTGAACCTTTTCAGGGAGCCCATACTGTCTAGCAGACCCGTGACCAATTTACAACTTACTGACATCTTACAGTTCTTGTAGGGGTCAGGCGAGCGGTACTTCCCAAAGTCCCTCTCAAGAACCAAAGATGCGTGTCTATCATACTGACATCTCTTGAGCAAGGATTTCACTCTGGAGATCTCCTCGCGGCTACCTCCAGTCGAGCCCAAACGCTCGAGTTTCCTCCTCAGGCTCTGATACATACGCTTTCTGATCAGGCTTCTGAGGTTGGAGATCTGTCGGAAGAACCTTCTTACCCGATGTTTGAACATCTCCCACCACTCTGACTTACTGCTGCATAGGCCCAGTAGCGGTTTCTGGCTCTGAAGAAAATTCTTAAAGGACCATCTTATTTCCGCTTCTTCCAGGAGTGACGAATTCAACTTCCATAAACCTTTGCCCATCTGAGGGGTCTCTGTGACATTCAGAGAAAAAAAGAATCATACAGTGGTCGGAGAACTCCACCTCCACCACCGATAATGGTGAGGAGACGGCTTCCTCCTTTAAATAAAACCTATCTCTCCTAGACCTGCAATAACTGCCTCTAAACCAAGTGAATCCCGTGCGCCCTGGGGTGTGCCGAACATGGACATCCACAAGGCGTGCCTCACTAACTACGCTATTTAACGCGACGCTATAGCTGGTTATTGGAATCTCCTCTATCACAGAGCCTCGTGACATTATTAAAGTCTCTTCCAAAGACCATTTGCCGGCTTGTAAAAAGGTAAGGCTTAATTCTCATAAAGAGGTCTTTGCGCCCCCCCTTTGACTGGGGTCCATAGATGTTAATAAGACGCAACTCTTGACCTCCCATGAGAATATCCAAGATCATGCACCTCCCCATTTCCAGCTCGATAACCCGTCTGCATTCTACCTGTGCGATCTTAAAAAGGACCACCACCTCGCTATACGGCTCGGCCGCAAGAGACCAATAGGAGGCTCCGCACCTCCACTCACGCTTGGCTTTGTACACGACCGACATATCTGTCAGCCTGGTCTCTTGCAAAAATAAAATGTCAGCTTCAACTCGGCTGAGAAAATCAAGAGCCGCAAACCTAGCCGCATCTGACTAAATGCTGGCAACATTAATGGATGCCAGCGTCAACAGGGTGAGTGCCACCATCATTGGTGATCGAGCTGAATGGCTTTCCTCTTACACTCCCCCTCCTCCCTGTCGGAAGAAGAGGTCTCTCCTTTGTTTCTTTTTAGTGAAATTGAGACATCCATATCACCGCTCATCATAACCTTCACCTTCCGGCTTCATGGTAGCCCCCTTCCCAGAGGAAACCAGGTTACCCACAGAAAGAGACCCAGCATCCCCCGGGGTTCCTTCCTCAATTATCTCTGCCACCACCTCCGGCACCGCACCCCCAGCCTCTCCCCCTGGCAGGGAAGAGGAGGTGTTATCGAGGGCTTGGTACCGGTTAGAGAGGTCGACCGTAAGGGAACCGATAGGGCCTTTGTTTGGTATCTGCACCAGAGTGAGTAGGACCGAGTCATCCCACTCTAGAGAGGAAGAACCCCTATTTTTCTTTCTTGTTCTTCCCTTACCCTTTTTTTTCTGCTCTTGCCATTTCTCGTTTTCCTCGTCCGCACTTTCTTCACGGGAGGATCTGGCAGAACTGGCAGCCACCTCCTCTCTCTCCATCCTTCTGGTTTCCTCATCCACATCGCTATCCCTTGGGGCCTCAGCAACTCAACTCCCCTCCTGCCCTGGGTGGCCAGACACCCTGCCGAGACCCTGTAGCTCTTCCTTCTCCCTGTTGCCACCAGCTTCGCCCCCGGAGCGACGGGCCCACTGACCCTCCGACTGAGCTCGGACGATGTTGGCAAAGGATAAGGGACAACGACTGAATGGGTGCCCTAAAGCACCACACAGGTTACACCGAATGCTGCCACAGGATGAGGATGGGTGGTCTCTGCCCCCACACAGCGCACACACCAGCACCTTACACTGTGCACTGAAATATGTGGGGTCCCCACACCTGTGGCAGACCTTCGGCTGCCTCTGGTAGAAAACCAGAATCCTGTCTCTTCCCAGGAACGCAGAAGAAGGGATGTGGGTAACGGAATTACCTGCACGTTTCAACTTTACCATGAAAGTCCAGGCCCCTGACCAGATACTGTGTGCGTCCCTGTTTTTCTGGGGAGGATGGAGAATCTCCCCACCGGCCCATCCAGGTCATGATGTCAACATAAGAGAGACTCGTTACTAGTCAGAACGATCACTCTTTTAGTGTCATTCTGGCGGGAAATTGCTTGAACTGCAAAATCCCACCACTCGGGCTCCGTCTGAGCCAGCTCGTATTTTGACCAGAAGAGCTCGAGCCCCTCTGGTCTCACAAAGCTAACATCAGACAGAGAGGTCCCAAAGGGGTGGATCAGGACAAAGATGTCACTCACCCTGAATTTCATCCCGAGGAGAAGCTCCACCACCCTAGTATGATTAGGGCAGGCATCACTGCCTCCCCATCGGAGACGAACCACATTTCTTCTGGACCCCCCCTGCCCGGCTGTAGGAAGCGACCATGCCTCTTCTCCCTGCCCTTGCTCTCGGAAGGCCCCTGTGCCAAACCTATCTATTCAAAAGGATAGGTCGTGCTTTTCACCCTCTATAGTGACCGACCTCTCTCCCCTTTTTAAGGCCGATAGGAACAGCTCGTGTGACCTGGGGTCCCTGAAGCTGGGAGGTGAAGGTCCCCCACTTACCCGGCAACACGAGCGCAGCTCCTGGGAGCAGTCACCGCCGGGGTGGCAGCTGGACCAGGGCCCCCACTCCTCCCCAAACTACCAGACACTCCACCCTCACTTGTGACTTTTGTAAATTTATTATCACCTTTATCTCCCTCAGATACTCCTCCACCAGCAGACACCCCAACATTTAATCCTGAATTATTTAGATTCCCCACACCCCTAGACTCTCTCTCACGCACACCACTCGCTATCATGTTGCTCCCTTCATCCCTTACACACACCTCCATGCCTTCCATACTCTCACGCTCATCATTCTCCCTATTCTTTGTGACCAGACCGGTAATGGCCGGAGGTTCCCCAGCCGCTCCCCCCATGCCTGCAGGGGAGCAACCCAGGGTGGGTTTCTTAAATGTAGTCCCCTCCAAGCCTCCAGACCCACCCCCCCCCCCTTAGCACTGGGGGGAAAGGGACTTCCAGCCACACACTCAGGACCTTTGGCTCCGCCCCCTGCCATCATACTCTACGTAACCCCAGCAAAGGAATTCCGACGGAAGCTTATATAGGAACGCTGACTGGAAACGGACCCTCCAGCAGTGCTCCCCGTCTTCATATTTGTCATAGGTGCTTGTCTTGGGTAACCAGTTTTTTGGGGGTCCACCGCAGGGCCCTTATTGGGGCCACCCGACGCCGGATGGCCCCCCAACCTCCCAGGATGTTTGGGATCACCCGACGCCGGGCTATCCCCTTTATCCAGGCCCACCGCAGGGCCTTTCTGGGGGCCACCCGACGCCGGATGACCCCCCACCTTCCGTGAACTTTTGGAATCACCCGACGCTGGGTGACCCCCCTTACTTAGGCCCACCGCAGGGCCTTTCTGGGGGCCAGCCGATGCCGGATTACCCCCCCACCTTTTCCTCCATCTTCCCTGAACTCTTGGGATCACCCGACTCTGGGTGACCCCCCTTACTTAGGCCCATCGCAGGGCCTTTCTGGGGCCCGCTGGATGACCCCCCACCTTTGCAGCCTTTTTTGACATTTTACCTGGATCATCCGATGCCGGATGACCCCCACTCTTAGGAATCTCGTTGTCAGACACCAGCTTCTGCCCGTCACCCTTCCTCTCATTACAAACCAGGGGGGAGGGGTGTTTGGATCAGGATGCCTAGCACTCTCCCCCTTCCTTTGCACTGAACTCACATTAGCAGAGTCCAGGCTGGGTCGGACCCGGGGGCTATCCATGCAGCTACCTCCCTTCCCTGGTTCAGAGGCTTGCCCTGGGAGGCTGACATACCTGTACTCTACCTGGGTGATCTTTTTGCCACTTTTCTTCTTTTAAGCCTGGGGGTCTCGCTCAGGAAGGTCATTGCCAGAATAGAGACCCCCCAGGCCTCCAGGGGATTCCAGGTGTCTTATGTACGCCATTAGTTGCCCCCCCGGGCCGCTGTCCTCACCGTCTTCCTCAGAGGAGTCCGAGCTTGAAATAATAGTAGCTTGCCCGGCTGGAAGGTCACTGCACAGGTACTGCTGACTGTCCGCTGTCTGCAGTTCTCCAGCAGGGGCCTGCTCCATGTTGGAAACTAGGTCCTTCATATCATCACAGACCCCTGCCAGAGCCGGCTGAGACTCTTCAAACCGGTCAAAATTCCCCAACTTCTCAGCAAAGGGACCTGCACCCCTGAAGATGGCCCCTCCTCTCAACCAGGGTGAGGATCTCGCTTTCCAATTCCTGGACGGCCTGGTTGTATTGGGCCCTCCTTGACCCACCTGAATTGTTGGCCAGGGACCTGGCTGCCTTTAACTCCTCCTGGAGCCTTCTGATGGCGCCACCGGCCTCACGGTACTCCTGGGTCCTTGAAGCAAGCCTGGCAGCAAAGACGGTAACGTCCTCCTGAGGCTGTAGTCCAACACTTCTCGATGGTAGGACTGGGGTCTCCCCCAGAAGTACCTGGCCTGGCTCCAGGAGGGCCTTTGCTGGAAGTCCCAGCAGCCGAGGTCCCAGAGGGCCGCCATCCCTCTCCCTGGCTAGCCTGACGGCTACCTCGGGTGGTCTCCAGGAGAGGTGCAGTAGAGACATCGCTGCATCTCCTGCTAGATCTCCTCAGCCCCTCCTGGGTAGCCGGTTGCAAAGCATCCCCATCCTTCGCCGGCTGGCTCCGGAGAGTGGGGGTAGTAGTCTTCCCTCTAGCCATAGCCCAGGACCTCACTCCCCCCTGGGTAGGAGAGAGCAAAAGTCCCAGGCCCTGGAGGAGAAGGAGAGAGGCCTGGAGCTGCAAGCACCTGCTCACAGGTGAGCCACACCCTGCAACAGGAAGTGAAAGGGTGTGTCCCTGCAGTGCTATGTCAAAGCACTGTATGATAAATGTCCAAAAACCTGTTAAATGTTAATTTATTCTTTACAGTTGTGTTTTATAGTCATTCAGTATTGTTATTGTTTTTGGTGTTAAAGATCAGAGTTATTCTCTATTAGAGATGAGCGAGCACCAAAATGCTCGGGTGCTTGTTACTCGAGTTGAACTTCCCGCGATGCTCGAGGGTTCGTTTCGAGTAACGAACCCCATTGAAGTCAATGGGCGACCCGAGCATTTTTGTATATCGCCGATGCTCACTACGGTTTTCATTTGGGAAAATCTGGGAAATTCAAGAAAGAGATGGGAACGACACAGAAACGGATAGGGCAGGCGAGGGGCTACATGTTGGGCTGCATCTCAAGTTCCCAGGTCCCACTATTAAGCCACAATAGCGGCAAGAGTAAGACCCCCCCCCCCCCCAGCACTGTCAGCATAAAGATCGTTCTCCTCTGCCACAACTGTAACAGCTGTGGCAGAGAAGAACGATGTTAGCCCATTGAATTCAATGGAGTCGGCAATACAGCCGGCTCCATTGAAAGCAATGGGCTCCCGGCGAGCGCGGGATGAATTTTCGGGAAGGGCTTAAAAATATAAGCCCTTCCCTGAAATTCATCCAGAAATGTGTAAAAACGACGGCAGTTCTCCTGTGACTAACCAGAGGCAGCTCATTCAGCATGCAGGGATTTTAAATCCCCGGCTGCTGAATACTACTCAGAGCAGTTCAGGAGAACTGCTGCCGGCCGCGGCTGAACTCCGTCTGCCGGGACCGCGTGAGTATATATATTTTTTTTGTTTTTACACATTTCTGGATGAATTTCAGGGAAGGGCTTATATTTTTAAGCCCTTCCCAAAAATTTATCCCGCGCTCGGTGGCAGCCCATTGCTTTCAATGGAGCCGGCTGTATTGCCGGCTCCATTGAATTCAATGGTCAGTGCTCGTTTAATCGAGACGAGTACCGCGTGGTGCTCGTCTCGAGTAACGAGCATCTCGAGCACCCTAATACTCGAACGAGCATCAAGCTCGGACGAGTATGCTCGCTCATCTCTATTCTCTATTAAATGGGGTTTGGTGTGTTTTTTGGAACGTCTAGAACCAATTACTTGGATTTACATTAATTCCTATGGAAATAATGTCCTCAACTAACACTGATTTCTACTAAAGTCCATTGCTTCCGGACGGATTAATGACGTTAGTTGAGGTTCTACTGTATATATATTCAAAGAACAATCATACTCACCTGCTCCTGGCCTCTGCAGTCTGTGTGGTACTTTCGGTCACCCACAGACTTTCAGTTAGTGCGATCATATGATTGCTAATATACAGAGGTCAGGATCGGCATAGATGAGTATAATTGTTTTTTTTTTAAATGCAGTTTAAAATCCACCCTCCACCGACCCCAGGACCTGCTTGAACTTTCCCTGTGGGTTTAGTGGCCAATCCGCCCCATGATATTATCTACCGCTCTGCAGTGTTAAGTTGAATAAGAATTAACTAGAGTTAGATCTATATGATGTGCCATATATGAAGCAACCATACCATATGCCTTAGTGTTACCACCAGCAGGGATTCTCATGTTTCATTGTCCTCTCCGGCCTTCTACCCTGTGGTTGGATAGATGCAGCACAGTCAGCGGCAGGCAGTTTCCCTCGTGGTTTTCTTAGGAAGTAAATCAGCTTTTATTTGAAAAAAAAAAATTTTTCAATTTGAGAAAATATTCCTAAGGGCTCATGTCCACGGGCAAAATAAGAATTAAAATCCGCAGCAGATTTTAACTCTTCTCCTGCCCGCGGATCCGCACCCCATAGGGATGCATTGACCACCCGCGGGTAGATAAATACCCGCGGATCGTCAATAAAAGGTATTTTAAAAAAAATGGAGCATGGAAAAATCTGGACCATGCTCCATTTTCGTGCGGGTCTCCCGCGGGCTTCTATTGAAGCCTATGGAAGCCGTCCGGATCCGCGGGAGACAAAAATCGGATTTTACTCACCCGCTCCGTTTCTTCTCTTCGCCGCGGCGCCATCTTCTCTCCGTCGCGGCCGGATCCCTTTTCTTCGGGCCGGCGCATGCGCGGGGCACGTCACCGACGTCATCCTGCGCATCCACCGAGCCGAAGAAAGAAGATCCGGCCGCGACGCAGAGAAGATGACGCCGCGGCGAAGAGAAGAAACGGAGCGGGCGAGAGGTGAGTTTATTCTTATTTATTCTTCTTTTCAGCGCTCATGTCCGCGGGGCAGGAGGGGCCCGCTGCAGATTCTCCATGGAGAATCCGTAGCGGGCCTGATTTTCCCCGTGGACATGAGGCCTAAAGCCGTGTCTATATGGAGATTTAGCATCAAGGTCCTGTGCTGCCCCCTCCTTCATTTTGGAAGAATGGCGCAGCACAAAAATGAGAAAAGATCAAGGCTATAGTGACACCGTATTCTGCATTATATATGGCAGTATTCCTTTGTATGAAAAGAGAATTAGGAAGATGCGAGTGACATAGTGAGCGGACAGAACATCAGAGGGGGGAGCTCGCCCTTATTGTTTGAGTTGTAATATTTTGTAATTTAAATGTTTGAGATAGTTTCAGTATTTTGGTGGTTTTCTAATCACTAGGCTGATACTATTCATAGAAGATCAACCAAGTACATCAATAAGTAATGAAATTATTGAATTATTAATTATGAATTAATTACTATCAGCGCAGATATCAGTGACTGCAGACAAACAAACTGTTGCTTGCTGATGTCAACTTCATAAATGCATCCATCCGTACGTCATGGATATATGACGGCTCTCAGTGTACGGGATCATCATGTTCATAACATGGGCAAAAATATGGTTTCCACAAGATCCCCACTAGAAAAGTATCTGTGATTGACAGCCACCCTTTTGCACTGGTTCCAAATTAGGGAAAATGTAGGGTTTTGATCCTGGCCATATAAACCCCTTTAGCTTTTCGACCAAGATTGATGCCAAGTAATGAAAATCTATCTTGTCTCACTAATTACCCAGTAAGGGTACCTTTATAAGGAGCAGCGATCACTGTCGCTCAGAAAAGTCATCAAACCGTATGAAGGACAGTTGTCCATTGGCTTTTACACAGAGCGAAGAATGGTCATTCATTGTTTGCCGAGATATCCTTCATAGGGGGGATATTCATGCAAATTTGCTCACAAGCTGTTAAAATACTAATGACTGGGACTTCATACCAGATGACTTTTGATCAACTAGCAACAATTTTTTGGTAAGCTGAAACAAAAAGACTAGAAACTTATCACTTGTGAACCTTGTCAGGTGGCCATGTTAACACTGAATGACTATTGTTTGAATTTGCTCTTTCAAGCAATTAATTGGCCAATAGTTGCCCCATGTCAAGGTACTTTAACCCCTTAAAGCTGTAGGATGTAAGTTTACGTCCTGGCTGGGGGGCACTAACGTAGCAGGACATAAACTTACATCCTGTTGATGGCACAAGCTCAGAAGTGAGCCCACACTATCCTGTAGCATTAGCCGGCTGTGACTGACAGCCGACTTCCTGCTGCAACACTCCCTCCGTGGCTTCTTGTGCACTCCGTGATATAATTGCGGAGGGCCAATGGGTTGTTATGGCGATTGGATGCCATACACTGGTGTCCGGGTCTGTAATGGTCTGTGAGCACTATTGTGAGCGATAATGTGTTGCAGTATAGAAGTACTGCAATGCATTATCATAACTTTTGTGATTTAAGTCTCCTACAGGGACATAAAAAATGTAAAAAAAGACTAACAAAAAAACCCTTTTTTGCGCACTCTCCCATTTTGTATAAAAGACTAAAATAAGTTAACAACCCACATATTTAGTATAATGGTATCCATAACGACCTGTGCAATAGATTGAACACACTATTTATCCCGGATGGCAAAAATTATTTTAAAAAGCCCTAAAATGCAGGCACGGCTCTCATTGAAAACAACAAGGGCTGTGCCTGCAGTTACAAGCGCCGACCACTACACAGAGGTCAGCATGGAGACTTCCGCTGCTTCCGTTTCAACCTCTGTGTTATTGCAGTGCTGACAGCATGTGCCAACTCAGTTGATCAGTCGGGGTCCTGAGTGATGGACCCTAGCCAATCAACTATTGATGACCTATCCTGATAATAGATCATCAATAGTAATTCACTGGAACCCCCTACTGTGGTGTTCGGCAGCCTGTGGTAGGTACTGTGACATTATAAATTATTTTTGGAGTTTGATGTTTCAAGTGCACCGAAAAAGTATTGATTTTCTGAACTCAAGTTCATATAGTTTTGCAAGAATACTGTGTTTTTTCACACATATTTAGGTTATCTAAGAAATGTGTATTACTATAATTTATTTCCAAAATGAACACTTGTGTAAATTGTAACATTTCCAAGGTGGATTATTTTCTCTCTCAGCCTACAATAAGGTACTTGTGAATGCATCTCCTGGATGGAAACACTATGAAGATGATCCAATGTAATAGCCTGTTGTGTCACTTCAGTCATTTATACATTTAGATGAAAATCGTGTGTATCTACCTCTGCAATTTCAAATCTCATCTCTTCCATTAGCAACAGATCATTGTATCTGTCAATCAGAGGAAAGAAATAGGATGCAAGAGCCGAGGATGCAAAACCGTTGACCTTTAATGTCATATTCATTGAGATTACATACGGAGCGGCTAGCAATAGACAAATATATGAGGAGCGTTCCTTCTCTTTCTAAGGCACATGACGGAAAAAGAACTGGTCCAATCATGGGATTTTTGACAGGTTTTTGTAAAACATATCGTACTCTAATCTGCATCATGTGGAGGTGGCAGAATCTCGGAGCGGAGTTCTGGAATTTGTCTTGGATTAAATTAAATACAGTCTATGCAGAAACCCATATCTTCATATAAAAATCTGTATTTCTTCAGTCATCATGTACTTTTATATTGATGACCAAAGGGTACCAGTAATAAAAGTCCTTACATAAGTTATAGTGATTTCCTCACAGCATGTAGCATTGGATAGAATTGTGCCAAAATTAAAGCGGTTTTCAAGGAAAATATTATTGATTACCTATCACCAGGATAGGTCATCAACACTGACGTAACTATAGAGGATGCAGGGGATGCAGTTGTACCTGCGCCCAAGAACCTTAGGGGGCCCATAAGGCCTGTCTTCTCCATATAGGGAGCCCAGTACTATGAATGAAGCGTTATAGTTGGGGCCCTGTTGCAGGTTTTGCATTGGGGCCCAGAAGCTTAAGCTCTGCGTTAAGGGGTCAAGAGAAGTTGGAGGGGGCCCCAAGATGAACTTTTGCACTCAGGTCCATGACCTTTTAGTTACACCCCTGGTCATCAATCGTTGATCAGCCAGGTTCCACCACTCGGGACCCTGACCGATCAGTTGAGTGGGCACATGATGTCAGCACCACAATAACACAGAGGTCGGAGTGGAAACTTTCACGCCAACGTCTGTGTAGTGGCCAGAGCTTATAACTGCAGGCATGGTTCTCATTGAAATTAATGGGAGTCGTGCCTGCAGTTAAAGCACTGGCCACATTCGGGTCCTGTGATTCAAAGAGTGACTGAGAGTTTTCAGTCATCTGAAATGTTTGTGCCATCATCTTGGTCTGGAAATGCTTCAGTGCTGGTTCCACTTCCAGTTCTTCTTTTTCTTCCTCCTTACTCTGGTTTTCCAGTTCCATGAGGTCTTCATTTGTCAGCTCCTGGTGGTGAACAGAAAAATATTCATGGAAGTCCTGTTTCTCAAGATGAAGGTCAAGCTTCTCACAGATGCCTACTACCGTGTTTCTCCGATAATACCTGCCCTGATAATAAGACCTACCTTGATTTTCGGGGGAGGGGCTTACCATATAAACCCTCCCTCAAAAATAAGCCCTTACTAGACTACCTGAAAATAAAACAATACTCACCTATTAGCCGGCTTTCGGGTCCCTTGCTTTGGTCTCCGTCGCTGCTGCAGATTGCCGTGTTCTTCTGAATGCCAGCAGAGCATTTCTTCCTGGTATAGGGGTTTGAATACCCCGCCTCCAGCAAGTTAGTGCTCTGATTGGTTAATCGAGCGCCGAGTCAGTTACTCAGAGTTGACGCTCGATTAAACAATCACAGCCATTCATTGAAGGACATCATTGGCAGAAGTGGTGTGTCTGCTGCCATCCTCTCTCCTCCTGGATTCCCTCTCAGCCCTTGTCCAGTATCTGTTGTCTGTCCTACTCCTCCTGGCTCTCTGATACCTGAGTTTGCTGTCCCTGCTACTGGTATCATGCAAATCAGCCATGATATTCAGAAAAGTCTGTCCCCCCCCTTCATTTCCAAGGAGTTAGTGCTCTGAGCAGCTATACCCCCTGTACTATAAACAGTCCTAGATGCACCCAAAAACTGGTACCTGAGGTCGGCCATTCAATTGCATGGAATGTTGTTCAGTCCTGTAACAGATTTTACATAAGGGTCCAAGAATTTCAAGTTACACCTAAAGACAGGACTATAGAAAGCATAGAAGGTGGTAAATATTGGTCATATTTTTGAATCTTAGCCTAGGAAAAATAATACCATATCTACAGAAGCAGAACTTTATTCTTTGAGTTTGTGTGAAACACATTTAAAGAAATGTTTTGTATTGATGGCTGCACTGTGTTTCTATTTTAGAGGAAAGATTGACATCCCATGTGCAGTAGATATTTGCATTCTGAGATAAATAACCCTTAAAGAACATAACTTTCTAAGTAGTTTACAATTTTTTAATGTATTTATGCCTAAGTGAAATCTGGCTATGTTGGTGCTTAAATTAGTGAGTGATTCTGCTTATGCCCAAGGGCGGCCCTTTCACAGACTCAACAGATGCTCACCATTTTATCGTAAGGAAAACACATTTGAAATCACTTGTTTCCAGTTTCAATAGTACATCTTAATTAAAAGTTAATTCTCTGTTCCACTTTGAACATTATAAATATAATACATTTTTAAGACAGAAGAATGCACTCAATATGTCTTAGAGTTTTTCCTCTATAAGTGGTACATAATATATTATACAACATAGAGAGAATACAAAGAAAGTTATAATAGGATAATTTACATGTATAATGTATCATATAAAATACAGGCTACCATGAATAGCAGGTAGATGCAGATAGAAAGAGCCAGGGAAGAAAGTGTGAGCTAGCAAGCTTATGTTCTTTGGGTGGGGTCAAGCTCCTCTCCCTCTCCTCCATTGTACTGCGAACCTGAGACCACCTGATACTGACCCCTGGCTTTCCTCCCGATGATACCCACCTCCTCCATGGTACTGCCAACCAGAGACCACCTGATACCAACTTCTGGCTTACCTCCCGACAACGATATCCACCTCCTCCATTGTACTGTGAACCCGAGACCACCTGATACTGATCTCTGGCTTCCCCTTGACTACTCTCTGGATCAGCAACTACATCCGGATTCCATACCAAACCCAGCAGCAGAAACGCTACCTGGTTGCAACACATTTTACAGTGATTGTGATATCATAGCAGAAAGTTAACTTAGCCTATTAAAAGCTATTGTTCTCTTATCTTAATACAACAAAATCCATTGTAAAGTAATTCAAAGTGTAAATAAACTATTCTGATAGCATGGCACACTGTGATATCACGTCCTGTTAAGAGTCAAGCTATAGAGTAACCCATCTGTAGATGGAAACTAGCATGCAATAAACCATATAATGCAAACTTTTGCCTGAAGTTTGAAAACATCTGTAACAGATTTTCATTTGACATAATGTTGTTGAACATAGAACACCTACAGATTGAAGCTACTACATGTTTGACAAACATTGCGAGCATTGAGGAACAGATTAACACCAAGATATCCACTGAACAGTGGACTACAGTGCTTAAAAAGATTGATGTATCACTGCAAAAATTTAAAGAGGACATTGAGTCAGTTAAACGGACAAAGTGGTTTCGCGACCTAGACGATTACGAAAAGGGTCGCATATATAGTTGGCGCATGACTAAAAGTGAACGTAATATGCGTATACCTAGACGTGGTCGATATGCGTCTAGAAGAAAACAATTTAAGGAGTCAACGTTTGGTTTTTCCCCGGCCGGTTCCGAATCTACCGATGAATCCTCTCAGGGTTCTAATAGATCAGTTCATTTTTTAGGATCAGGCCCTTCCAATCGTGGGAGAATGAAAAATGCCGCTTCAAATCGGTTCGCAGAGGTGGAAGAAAACACGCAAGATGGAGAAAAAGGGTCACTAAGCAGGACCACACGATCCAGCAACAAAAAGGCGACAACGCAACTAACCTAGTGGTAAACATCTCATCTAGGACACTCTCGGAGGTCGAAACCACAGTTCTATCAAAAGGTTTGTCCTATTGTCCAACCCCTCAAATAGACTGGTTTGAGATTGATTTGAGTCTACAGGGGTTCTTTAGGAGACTGCGCCTTAAATCCTTCTTCTCTCAACAATCGAATGGTGACACTTCCAACAATAATGGTGACTCTAACCCTATTGGACAAGTACCTTTCACCTTACGTAAGTGTGGCATTTACAATAAGAGCAAATTTCAACCACCAGATACTAACCACATTGTTGAGACATACATCTCCCTGGTTCATGCTGACGTTAATAAATTACGCAGGCGTAATGTATCCTATAAATCTGTATCTAACCTTTCTGGTGAGGAGCGTCGGGCGCTCAGAGCGCTGTCAAGTGACGGGTCCATCACCATCAAGCCCGCCGATAAAGGCGGAGCTGTGGTGGTGATGGACTCGATCCAGTATGAGGCTGAAATTTATCGACAGCTAGCAGATCTCAACGTATATGAACCGTTATCAAACAACCCCACCAGTCAGTATCAGACTCTTCTACGGAATATTTTGTTTGACGCCGTCATGGAGGGCAACATAGATCAAGCCCTTTATGATTTCTTGTACGTAATCACACCAGTGGTGCCAACTATTTATGCATTACCTAAAATCCACAAATCTCTTGTAAACCCCCCCGGACGCCCGATCGTCTCGGGGAGGGGATCATTATTTAATCACACATCAATTTTTTTGGATAAAGTACTGCGTAGGTTTGCTACCTCGGGTGCCTCTTATGTTAAAGACACCAGTGATTTTTTAACGATCCTGAGTAAAATGACTATTTCAGGCGATGTGATTCTGGCCTCATTTGACGTGACATCGTTGTACACGTCAATTACCCATGAGAAGGGATTAGAGGCAGTGAGATACAAACTAGCATCGTCTGACATATCTCTCGAATGCGAACATTTTGTTCTATCATTACTTGAACTTATTCTGTCAAAAAATTATTTTCTTTTTGCAGGCAAATACTACAGGCAGTGCCAGGGGACCGCCATGGGTTCGAACGTAGCGCCTACCTACGCAAATATTTACATGAACAGATTTGAGGAAGAGTTTGTGTATGCGTCTGCGTTCTGGCCCATGGTGGTCTCCTGGCACCGGTATATTGATGACATATTTTTGGTGTGGCGTGGCAATGAGAGTGACTTGATGTCATTCCACTCGGAGTTAAATGGCATTTGGCCAGAACTCCAATTCACTTTGAAATATTCAAGAAACGAAATTGCGTTTTTGGACGTTCTAGTAACCAATGTTGGCGGTAGATTGGAAACCGATCTTTATGTTAAAGAAACGGACCGTAATAGTTTACTAGAATACAATAGCTTTCACCCTCGCTCCATGGTAAGGTCTTTACCGTGGAGCCAGTTAATTAGGGTTAAACGAGTTACCATTGACCACAAACTTGATATTCGTTTGTCACAGATGTGCACTAAATTTCTATCACGTGGATATCCTCAAAATGTAATCACTATGGCCACACAAAGACTGACTAATGTTCAACGTGTTGATTTGTTGTCCCCTAGATCCAGGGTGGAGGGTCCAAAACGGATCCCTTTTGTATCGGTATACAATCCTGTAAGTACACGATTATCTGCTGTTCTCAGAAAACATTGGTCATTGCTACGCATGGCCGACAATAACATTGAGGAGTTTGTTAATCCCCCCATGATGTCCTACAAAAGGGGTAAGAACTTGCGAGACATCTTGGTACACTCATTGTATGAAAAGAAATCAGGATTACAGCAAACATTATTAGCACCCCGCCGCTCGGGAAATTTCCCGTGCCTAGGGTGCTCTTGCTGCAATAATATGCTTAAGGGTGATAAATTTCACCATTCATCAACGGGTGCTGCTTTCTCGATTAAAGGTTTCTTCACGTGTTCCTCTTCTTACGTAATTTACCTTTTGTGTTGTCCATGTGGACTGCAGTACGTAGGAGAAACAACGCTTGAAGTTCGTACTAGAATTAATGGACATAAAAGCTCTATTCGTACTAAGAACCTATCATTACCTGTTTCGCGCCATTTTGTGGAGAGTGGTCACACGGTCGGTCAACTACGATTTAGGGTGATCGACTGTGTGCCCCCTCTCACACGTGGTGGCGATCGTGATAAAATTCTCCTTAAAAAAGAACTCAGCTGGATCTATACTTTAGACACTTTGACGCCACGTGGCCTCAATATAGATTACAATATCACGCAATATCTATAGTGCTGGTGATCCTCACTGTATCTGTCTTACTTTTATTTGTGCATTTTTTGTATTTGGTATTTATTTTGATATGTTGGTCATATTTTTGCTTATTTATACTTTTTTCTTTTGTTATAGTGGTGAAATATATATTCGTTTGAGATATTGGATATTGGAATCTACCGGAGTGAACTTGGAGCCACACATGGAGACTTACATCCTTTATTTGCAAACACATTTTGTACATATGCATATACAGCGGTTTCTGCTGCGTTTTTGTAGCGAT
Organism: Eleutherodactylus coqui; assembly: GCF_035609145.1. Classification (NCBI taxonomy): domain Eukaryota; kingdom Metazoa; phylum Chordata; class Amphibia; order Anura; family Eleutherodactylidae; genus Eleutherodactylus; species Eleutherodactylus coqui. Next base: position 242,820,005 of record NC_089841.1, on the reverse strand, counting down.
TTGTACATTATGCATCTTTTTTCTTGGTGCTACTAATCCCAGCTGTTATATTTGTTATGTTTCTATACATTGCGATTTTTGGATGTTTGCTCTGTGTTTTGCTCCTGTTCCTCCTGTATTGTATGAATTATTTTTTGTATTTGACTAATTAATGCATGGACTTTTGTTGACACTTTGGGCTTTTTTTGACCTTTTTTCGCATTGAATACGTAGTATTTATGCGCCCCGCTTTGGAACGCACATTTTGACACGCAGGCCTTTTTTTTCGCAAGCTTGCGATTAATTTATGCGCCCTATTTGGAAGCGCTTATTCTGATGCGCACATGTGGCACATTCAATGACGTGTTCACGTGACAGTGTAGACACGCTGTATGAGGCCCCTATGCGTGGTACGTCGTGACATCATGACGTTCTATCACATGACTTTCTCCATGACGACGCCTGATGCCAGAAGTGCCCACAAGTATCCATGCATTGATTCTAAACCCTCCACATGAGGTACTAATTTGCAATTAACAACTGATTGGCTGTTTGACTGCATATATACCCTGTTGTACCATTGCTTTCATTGCATTTGAAAAAGACTTTGTGTCGAAACGTCATGTATCTGTGACTTGAGGAGGAATAAAGCTCTGCATCATTTATCTGCACCTGGTTTGCTGCCATACTTTTCTCTACATACTTGGATTACTTTGGAAATTATTTGGATCAATTTCCTTGTGGCGATTGCAAGTTACCAGTTCATCCCTTATTGGGTTAAGGTTGTGCTGTCTGCAACTCTGCTTCTCTTTGCTAGCATGCAATAAATCAAATGAAATAGCAATAAAGTCAGGAGTAAGATGTCATGACACCCCAGTACACTTAACACCGAACAGACCTATCTGACTATAAACAAGACAGGAGCCACTAATGTAACCAGAACACCAACAGACTAAAAGTATAACTAGTGTGCTCCATGAGGAGGAGCCGGATTAAATGTGCAAACACAGGTGCTGATTGGCCGACGGGGACAAACACCTCCCATTAGACCAATCCATCCACACACCCACAGAGAAGTGTACATATCGACATCCAGCACAGAATGATACTGAGCATACATTGGCACCTGGTTCACATGGGCTGGGGCTGATGACGAAGCCCCAATTCTTATCAGCTATTAGATGCTCTAGAGGCAGGTTTTGCTGATGCAGCCTCGGCCACTAGAGCGTGAGACAGCTGATGAGATGATCCCTCCGCCTATACCTACTCCGCATTCCACACATCACTTGCTGAGCAGCAGTTGTCAAAATCTGTGTGTAGGGAAGTTCACAAACACTTTAACCCATTGAAAACCAAGCCTGTTTGTGCCTTTATTGGGTTGAATTGTGTCGAATTTTGAAAATTCAGTTTGTGTCACTTTAACAGAGAATTACTGAAAAGGTTTCACACATCCAAGTAATCCTGATATTGTTTTTTCCGTCACCTATTGTATTTTATATAGGTAGTGAAAGTAGACGGATACGGTTTGTATATATTTATTTAAAAAAATACTAAAATTAAGAACAAATTTATTAAACTGTTGTTTTTTCATATTTTCAACTGCATTATGTCACATATTGTACAAATTGTTTTTATCAGATATATATTTCCATTTATTTACTTTATTTTAGAAACACAATTGAAATATTTTGCATATTAATGAGCAATTTAGAAGACTAATTTAATACTAATGTTTAACATTTGGAAAATTGTTAATTTTAATTTAGATCTAATTAATAATTTTTAATTCATATAAATTATATTGATAAGTGAAATGGTGCACTAACTAATTGAGTTTGTGTGGACTTTCCACAGTGGAAACACCGCGCTGATATCCGAATCAAATGCCGTATTTCACCATTGATACAGTTTTTGATGCAGATTTACTACAGACTTCACCCCTATAATTGAAAGGGTGAAATCAGCTATGGATTTATGTCAAAATTAGTACCAAATGGTGTGGATTTTAACACAGATTTAGATGCTGTGGATTTTGGTGTGGATCTGCATCAGAATCCGCTATGTGTGAACGTAATCTTATAAATCTAATTTATTGCTAAATAAAGTATTAAAAATGAACCCTACACTATACAATCAGCTATACTAACTAAATCTTAAATGACACAATACAGGGTTGGTTTTTGTCTTATAATGATGTCTTAATGATTGAGACATTATTCCAAGCCGTAAGACAACAAGAGTTGAAGTTTTTGGTGTTAAAAGAGAATACTACGAAACAGCTGCATTTGCAAATGGCCTTCTAATTAATCCATCTGACCCTATTTCAGAGATCCCCACACTTTTAAGTAAGCGTGGTACTTACGAGAGGCAGTAAAATTTTAAAATCAACCTCGGGAAGTCTGAGGCATAAATTTGAATACATCATTAATTGAAACTTTTCCACAAAAGTTGGCCACAACAACACACCATGTATTTGGACATAAAACTAGGGAGACAATGGCCAGATCTACTATCACTGAACTACCTTCCCCTCTTGCATCTTGTAGAGATACTCTTTCTTTCAGTAGACACCTTTTATTTCATGGGTTGGAAGGAAAAACCTTGTAAAAGGCCTAATCCCCTCGAAGTTCCCTAATCCCAATGATCCCTGTCCCAGTCCCATTGACCTTCTTTTCCAAATCCAAATCCTTGCTTTATAATTATATTTGAAACAACAAGTGTGTCAAAATAAACTTATCTACCCTATCATTACCAAGATCCCTAACTTACTAAGACTCCAAATTTACTAACATACTACAAGGCTTCATCAAATTGTGGCCGCCCAGAAGCATCTTGTGGACCATCATACCCAAATGAGCTACCCAAAGTTACCCTAAATGTTTGGTCTAAGCATCATCAGACCTTTTTTTTTTTTTAAAATCAATATTTATTAGTTTTGTAGAATAAACAGAGACATACATAACAGTACATATCAGAATAAGAGGTACAAGTATCATCCATAAAGGCACGGGTGCGCCTCCGCCGTGGGTCCTGGATCAGAGATAATACGTATATCTTAATGGTCCTTCAGGAAGGGGGGGCCCATTTAGGAAAAAAGGGCTATGTAGGCCTCTTCTTAAACAGGAGGCTATAACTGAAGTGAAGTAGCAATAGGTTGCACTCAGCCGACTCTTAATTACAGACAAGACATGACAAACAGCTGGGAGGGGGGTAAATTAAATGGGTAGTAGGAGAGGGGAAGAGAGGGGAGGGGAAGAGAGAAGTGTGGTAGGGAGGGGAGGGGGAGGGGAGGGGCTCTGCACTTCTCAGAACAATTCCGTGTCTCGTTGTACCGTTTGATCGTATGCTCGCCCAAAAGGTCACCAGATATCTTCCATCCCTAAAGCTTTGGGCAACGGGAGGCTACTCCGGGGTCAGCTGCCGCCAAGAAGGGCTAGGAGGAGGGTTTATCCGCGGGAGGCTAGAGTGTTTGGGTCAGGATAACCACCGCCCACTCCCTATACGCGTCCTCTGCAGTATATCACGGGTCAGCTCTCCTAATTTCCTTCCAGGGTTCCCAGATCTTCAAGAATCTGTCATGTGTTCCGTTTGACCAGCTTGAGAGCTCCTCTAAATTCGCTAACATATCAACTTTGGACCTCCATAAGGCTACCGTGGGAGGGTCCTTCTGTTTCCACAAAAGTGGGATAAGAGATTTAGCAGAGTCGATCAGCAGAGCGACTAGCTTGTGCTTGCACGGGTGGAAGGCAGGGGTAGGTCTTCACAGGAGGACCACATCTGGGGAGAGCACTAAATCAGGTAGGAGTTTTTTTATCACGATTGCCAGATCTTTCCAGAAAGGAATGATATTCGGGCAATCCCACCAGATGTGAAGGTAGGAACCCGTGGATCTCCCACATCTCCAGCACATGTCCTCCGCCACCAATTTGTGATCACGCAGCCACTGCGGGGTTCTGTACCACCGCGCCAGGAGCTTGTAATGTGACTCCTGGGCGGTGACGCAAGGGGAGAGCCCAAAAGCTGTCTTCAAGATCGATTTGGTCTCACTTTCTGAGAGGGTAATGTGTAGCTCCTTCTCCCAGGAGAAGAGGAAGGCAGGTTTCGTAAACGCAGGGCGGGATACAAACTTTTTGCGAATGAGAGAGATTTTCCTCAGAGAAGGGTTAGAGAGGTTGCCAATTGCGGTTTCAAAAGGGGTAAGTGGCCTAGAAGGACCGTGGGTTTTCCGAAAATCACTCAGGACCTTCATCACATGGGTCGTTACCAGGAAGGGGAGGGGGCGATCGGGTAGGAGATCGTCCAAAGGAGTGAGGGTGGCCTCCTGATTGAGGGTAGGTACATCGTGGAAGTGTTTGCCGGAGAGCATCCTCCACGCCCGTGTCGAGCAGGAGTCTAGAGAGAGATTCATAAATTGATATAAGGCAGACAGGGGCGTGCGGGGGGAAGGGGGAGGGGCCAAGGTCCTCCCCAAGGCAGCCCAGGATTCCATTGCTCCCTCTAGAAGGGGATTTTTCTTCCGATCCCTTCTACCCGTCCCCTCAGGGAACCAGAGATCCTCTATCAGAGTAGGGCCATAGGATCCTTTTGCAAGGCGTTGTATCAGTGGATCTCTATTAGGGTGTGTAAGCTCTATCAAGTGATTCAAGAGAGTAGCAAGATAGAACTCCCGTGGACAGGGGAGGTCCACTCCTCCTTCCGTGTGCCTTTTGGTCAGCAGGCCATAGGCCAGTCTAGGCCTCCTTCCCCTCCAGAGATATCTGGAAAAGATTGTACGAAGTGTTTTAAAGAAACTGGCTGGGAGGGAAATAGGGAGAAGCCTCATTTTATAAAGGATTATGGGAATAACATAGGATTTTAGGATGTTCTTACGGCCCAGCCATGAGATAAAGGGGAGATTACCGTATATACCGGCGTATAAGACGACTTTTGAACCCCGAAAAATCTGCTCTGCAGTCGGGGGTCGTCTTATACGCCGGTAATACAAAAAAAAAAAAAGTGTAAAAAAAAAAAATTCATTACTCACCTCCCACGGCGTTCTGTCGCGCTCCGGCAGGATGTCGCTCGCTCCGGCAGGCTGTCGCTCGCTCCTCGTCCCCGGCGCAGCATAGCTTTCTGAATGCGGGGCTTGAAATCCCCGCTTCCAGAAAGCTAATACACACGCCGGCAGCCATGACAGCATTGAATGGCTGTGATTGGCTGAAGGCGCACGTGTTAGCAATCACACCCATTCAATGATGTCATTGAATAGTGTGATTGGCTGAAGCCACGTGCGCCTTAGCCAATCACAGCCATTCAATGATGTCATGGCTGCCGGCGTGTGTATTAGCTTTCTGGAAGCGGGGATTTCAAGCCCCGCATTCAGAAAGCTATGCTGCGCCGGGGACGAGGAGCGAGCGACAGCCTGCCGGAGCGAGCGACATCCTGCCGGAGCGAGCGACATCCTGCCGGAGCGCGACAGAACGCCGTGGGAGGTGAGTAATGAATTATTTTTTTTTTCTCCACTGTATACCGGCGTATAAGGTGACAGTTGGGGGGTCGTCTTATACGCCCCGTCGCCTTATACGCCGATATATACGGTATATGAGCGTAGTAGTTTTTTGACTTTGGCCAGGATGGGGAGGAAATTTGTCGCGAACAGGTCTTCCGCTTTCTTGGATATCTTTATGCCTAGGAAATCGATTGCCGTGTCGGACCACGCAAATGGGGATACTTTTTTGACAGCATTAAATCAGTTGACGGGAATGGATACATTTAAAGCTATAATAGACTTGGTGAAATTAATTTTGAAATTGGAGAGGTCTCTGAAATTTTCCAGCATAGATACTAGGCGAGGGAGCCCCTCCTCCGGGTTAGTAATACGAAAAATAATATCGTCGGCGTAAGCCGCAGTCGAGAGAGTGTCATTCTCAATTTTAAGTCCTTTTATGCAAGGGTCTAATCTAACTTTTTGGAGAAAAGGCTCCAAGGCCAGTATAAAGAGCGTGGGAGAGAGGGAACACCCCTGCTTAGTGCCATTTCCTATTTCAAAGGATGGGGAGAGAGAACCGTTAATCTTGAGTCTCGCATGGGGCATTGCGTAGAGAGAGAAGATCGCTGACACGAATTTGGGGGGGATGTTGAAGTGCAGCAAGACTTGTTCCATATATATCCAATTCACACGATCAAACGCCTTTTCGGCATCAGTGCCTACTAAGGCGAGTGATATATTTCGTTTTTGGGCAAATCTAGCTGCGTGTAAGAGTCTTAGACAGCTGTCTCTCCCCTCTCTTCCCTACACAAAGCCCGTCTGCTCTGGGTTGATCAAGTAGGTGGTTTGTTTTTCTAGGCGTTTTGTTAGGATTTTGGCCCATAATTTCATGTCGAAATTGATCAGGGAGATGGGGCGGTAGCTCCCGCAAGATTCGGGGTCTTTATTCTCTTTGTGCACAAGAGTAATATGCGCTTCTTGTGCTTGCCTAGGCAGGGGGGTCCCGCTCAGGAGAGCATTGTATAGATCCGCTAGTCTGGGGATGAGAGAGGTACTCAGGGCCTTATAATAAATAAGGGGGAGGCCGCCTGGGCTTTTGCCCGGGGGAGATGAGTTTATAAGGTCCCGTATCTCTTGTGGGGTAATTGGAGACAAAAGGGATGTGGTCTCATCGTCTTGAATTTTGGGAAGGTTTAGGTCTTTGAGGAAGTGGTCGATTTGTTTTTTTAAGACAGAACTTTCTTCAGGAGTGGGTGGGTCTTTGAGATTGTAGAGGCGGGAATAAAAAGATTGAAATTCTTTGGCAATATCAGGGGTAGATGTGACTCGAGGGCCCGTAGGGGATTTAATGGCCTTTATGAGGTTTCTTGCTTGGGCTTTTTTAATAAGGGACGACGTAAATTTGCTACCCTTGTTACCTTGGGCGTAAGAGATATGTCTGAGGTATAGATGCTTTTTGTTAAACCTAGCTTCCAAAAGAAGTTTAAGTTCAGTTCGGAGGGAGGTGAGTTTCTCCATGGCGGCTACACTATGTGAGAGCTTAGTCACACGCTCCAATTTGGCGATTTGACTAAGTTTCTCGTCTATGTCTTTCTGTTGCTTCTTCTTTGCCCTGGATCCCGCAGAAATCAGAAGACCTCTCACATAGGCCTTATGGGCCTCCCATACCAACGGGACTGACATATCCTCTGAGGTGTTGAGTTGGAAATATTCTTCCAAAGCTTTGTTAAGCTGGGATCTATCCTCAGCCGAATCCAGGAGAGAAGGGTTGAGTCTCCATCTCCATTCGCGAGGAGGAGAGCCTGGGAGATAGAGACATAGGTGGACTGGAGCGTGGTCCGACATGGCAATGGTGTCTATCGAGGTTTTTTTCGTGTGTTGTAGGAGGGAGGAGGATATAAAAACATAGTCTAAGCGCTGGAAGTGGACCTGTGAGAAAAAGGTATAGTCCCTGGAGGACGGGTTAGAGTATCTCCAGGCGTCAACGATATTGAGTTGCGTGAGGGATCTGCTGAGTTTGCTTAATTTCCTTTGTGAAATCTGGGATTTTCCAGACGATGAGTCTATAGAGGGGGAGATGGTGAGATTAAAATCTCCTCCTAAAATGACTTGCCCGATGGCAAAGATTTTGAGTGTTTCTAATTGTTTTGTGAGCCATTCTACTTGGTCTTTATTAGGGGCGTAGAGGTTGGCAAGAGTGATTTTAGTTTCGTTTAGGTAACCCCTCAGGAAAAGAACTCTGCCTTCCTCATCTGTGTAGCGAGCCTCACAAGTAAACTTAAGGGACTTGTGTATTAGAGTGGACACTCCTTTGGAGGCGGAGGAGGGGTGAGAGCTATGGAACGCCATCGGGAACTGCCCCCCCGGTAGGGATAAGCATCTGTCCCCTTTAAAATGGGTCTCCTGCAGAAACACTACCCCAGAGCCGTACCTTTTCAGTAGAAGGGCCACGTGGTGCCTTTTGTTAGGAGAGTTCAGTCCATTAACGTTGAAGGTAGTAAATAGTAGAGGTTTTGCCATCACAGACACGTAGGAGTGGTCGGTAGTATCCTAGTAAGGAAGTAGAGAGAGGAAGCAAGGTTATGTAAATGAGCGCTTAGTGACTTAGGCCTAAGTCTTTGTCTCCCGGTCGGACACGGAAGTGAGAGGGGATGGGGGAGATGTGCAGAGAGAGAGAGGAAGAAACACAGGGTAGACACAAAAAGGGGGAACAGGTGCTGAAAAATGTGTCACAAACTACGACACTAAATACGTAAATTTAGGTCAGCAGGTCACAGAGTTATGTAGACCCTGCTGGGGGATGAGGGGCGAGTTGTGTGTGCCTTACCGAGAAGGTCCACCAACTGCGTCAATAACAGCCTGAACAGGTAGGCGCCCCCAGGAACCTAGAACTAAAGGGCAAATGCCGTAGACAGTTGTTTGCTATAAGGGAGAAAAAGGAGCATTAATGCAATAACTTATTTAGAGCGGTAATAACAAGGTCATCATAGTCCAACACGTTACCAAGATCTTACGAGAACAATAAAGGTCGCCAAATCAGGAAATAGCGGAGCAAAGGGAGTGTCCAAAGGTTGATGAAATGAAGAATCTGAAAGTCGCCCCCTTCTTCAGCCATCAGGGCCAGTAGGAGGGTCCTTCGTTTTCTTTTTTTTGCCTCTGGGTGATTTGAGGTTACCCGCTGGCTGCCAGGCCTCCGAGGGGGCCAGCTTAGGGAGCTTGGGGAACTCCGGGAGGGGCAACCAGCTCGGCAGATCTATCGGGTCCATCTCAATGTGTTCCCATGAGTCGTTGAGGTCGTCTGAGGTACGGATCAGAAATCTGCGACCCTTGTAAGAGATGTTGATGCCAAAGGGAAAGAGCCATGCGTAACGAATGTCTCTTGCTCTGAGGGCTTCCAACAAAGGACGCATGATTCGTCTCTTTGATAGGGTAGCAGGGGAAAGATCCTGGAAGATCTGGACCGGAGAGTCTCCATATGTTAGATCTTTATGTTGTCTGGCAGCTTTAAGGATGGCGGACGTGTCCTGAAAGGTGAGGAGCCTGCAGATAACATCCCTGGGGGGCTCTGTAGGAGGGGGGGGGGTCTAAGAGCACGGTGGTGATAAGGGCCAATAGGGGCTGTAAAGAAATTAATAAATGTCGCTTATCAAAAATAGTATATATGCTTATCAATCTATTTTAGCAAAAAGAATATTTTAGCAATATATTGTATGTGTAACAGAAGTCATGACTGATTTTGAGGAAGTAACCTGTGGGTTTCTGTCTACACTGAAGGTCTACGTCTGACCTATTGGAATCAGGAAGTTCTAAGGCCAGATGTCTCGGGATGTAGCAAGACAGGGCCTAACCGCAAAGAGTTTTCATCTCTCTCTGTCTAAAATTAATATGTTGTCTGAAAGTCATGTGAAATCAGCAATTTCTTAAAGATGTGTTTGTCTGAGTCATATATCACACGTCTAAAGTTTATTGAATAATTATGTCATTGTAAGATATAGAAGTCATGTGTTTTTATCAGATGAATGTATGTATCATGAGGTTACTCCTTGTATTACCAGAGGTCGCATCCCTGCGTGGGCGATCTTCTATAAATACCAAGAGATGCAGATAATAAAACAGAGTCACTTGTTTCAAACCATATACTGTGTGTATAGGTCTGTGCATGGTCTCTCAAAGGAGCGCTCCTCCTGCTTAGGTCAATTTGGAACCGACAACATAACTGACCAGTCTGTTTGAACAAATTAACCCTCGACAGTTCTTGGCGTCCAACTAGGGGGCGGGGCTTACCTTTACGGGACATCGCAACCAGTAGACTGAAACAAACTCCTGGCCCGTTGACGTGGATACTGGATTCGGAGACCCCAGACTGCAAACACCGGTGTAACAGGTAAGAGCTTATCTTACTATTATACAGTCTGGATTCTTTTGATCTGTGTGTCTCTAACGGACTAGAGGTATGTTGTTGCCTGTTTCCTATATTTTCTGCCCCGTCCATATTTTAGAGTGAATAAGTTCATTTAACTGTCCTAGACGGAAGAACTCACTCATTGGGACTTAAAGAGTCATGTTGTCTGTATTGGAGATTGAAATAATTGTTATTGTTATAGTCTAATTTCTGGCAGTCATATTCTTACTCTGGATCTGTTATAATATTACTAAAAGTTCCCTAAGAGGCGAAGTCTGGTCTCCCCTGAATCCTAGTGTTTGAAGTTGACCACGTTTTAGTTCTGTAAATCTATTCCGGGACAGGGAACTGTGTGTTCCCAGATAGTCTCAGTGATTATCTTAGTTTACTGTGTGAAATATACGTCCTGTATACTTAGTGAAGAATAGTCGGAAGTGGTCAAGATGGGGTCTGAACAATCTAAGATATATCAGACTCCTATTGAGATAATTAAAGATAGAGAAGGGGAGGACATTTGCAGACAAGCCTATAAAGTTTACAAACGTATAGGCCTTAAGAAGGCGGGAACATTCAATTATGAATTTTGGTCACAATATGAGGATAAGCATAGAAAGGAAATAAGAAAAAAGGGTTTGGAAAAAGGCATGAAGGCTATTCTGGACTGCTCTAAAACAGCAGAAGACGAACACTGGGACTCCGAATCCCGAGGCGAGGGCATTTTAGTTTATTGTCCTATGCCCCGGCCACCAATAGACGTTCCCATGGAAACCCCTACGGTTCCATTAGTCTCTCCTGTCGTCCCGGCCGCTCCACCAATGTCTCCAAATAATCCCTTTAATTCTCTGTATCCCAATTTGCCACCCTTGCCTCCTACGTATCCACAGGCTACTGCCCAGATGGATACACCTCCCTACAGCCCTCAATCAGGATCCCCGGGCCCTGAAGTAAATAGAGGTCCGGCTTGGGACTGTCCACGTTGTGGTCAACAGAATGCCTGTTTTAAAGAAATCTGTACAGTATGTGGGACTCCACGTCCCAGGGATCAGTGTAGACAACCGATTCCCTTATTCCCAGTTACAACCTCCACTACCCATTATAGAGAACCAAACAGACCGAGTCCACCATTGGGCACGGTCAGACAAGAGGACACTGACAGACCATCGTCTTCTAATGACAGACCTACGGACGCACATAGACCAACTCCCGGGTCTACAGTCACTACATGGCGACCCTGGAGCGCCACAGACCAGATGGCACTGTGTCAGCAACTGCCCGATCCCCAGACAGAGCCAGCAGCTTTCCATAGAAAGTTGGAAGTCATACAGAAAAACTACTCTGCCACTTGGACAGATATGGAATGTCTTATGAATGTAAAATGTCCTCTGGGCCTTTACAATAGTATTGCTCAATTTTGTGGTCTTGAAGATCGCCCAGATGACCCCCAGACATTACCTAGTGGTACTCAATATGTTGACAAGGTTAAGACCTGGTTTAAGGATAAAGCCCAAGAGAGACGTACAGCCCTAACCCAGTGTAGACAGAACAAGGGCGAGTCTATTGAATGTTACTTTGGCCGTTTAGAGGAAGTTGGCAGAGATCTGGGTTTATATGATTGTCCAAAAGCAATACGTAATGCTGCTTTTTGTGAAGCCTTTATGCAAGGAATAGATAAGCGCCTGTCTGAACGCGTTAAAGCATGTACCCCCGATTGGCGACAGGCCAAACCGCGTGATCTATATAAGAAAGCTGTAGGATTTGTCATGGATACAGAAGACCACGCAAAGGGTGTTATGGTTAAACATTACACCATGGAGGGGGACACAGTCCGACTTACAGACCCCAGGCGGGAGACCCGTAAGTGTTATAACTGCGGGAAGACTGGACACTTGGCCCGTAATTGTAGAGCCCCTAAACGCCCTAGACAGAACATGTCAGACGAAAGGGGGCAACAGGGAAGTACGGCCAATACCACATCATCCCGCCCACAGGGAAATAACGGGTATACCAATTACCAATGAAGGTCTGGCACTCCTTCCCCCGTGTCCCTTATAGTTACTGACGCACGTGGGCCACAAATTTTTCAGCCTCTAAAAATCCAGGGGAAGGAGGTGCCCTTTTTAATTGACACAGGGGCTACTAAATCATGTGTCAGTACCTCACAAGTCAATGACCTTAGTATTCCCCTCTCAGACTCCATAGCCATAGCCGTTGGAGTGTCCGGTGAACCAACACCCATGCGTGAGACCGAGCCCATAGAAGTCTCCTTTCAAGGGTCACGAGTCCTCACTCGCTTCCTGGTGTCACCCGCTGGGGATTGCATCATGGGAACCGATGTGATGGGACCCCTGGGGTGCTGTATTCAGCTCCATCCTTCCGGTGAGGCTCATGTCAGTACCTCTGCGGCCGACCACCAAGTATTCTGTCTCATGGCAGCAGACTTGGTCACTCCGCCTCCTTCTTGTACTGTATATGTGTTGACCCCAGAAGATACACAGGTTCTCTCAGCAGTGCCAGAGACCCTTTGGGCAAAAGGGAAGACAGACTTGGGCCATCTCCACGTACCCCCAGTCATGGTATATCTCAAAGATGGGGAAAAAGCCCCCATGATCCGCCAATATCCCCTAGCCATGGCACAGGAAGACGCAATAGCCTCCACTATTACAGAGTTATGTGCCTTGAATGCTTTAAAACCTTGCGTCTCACCCGCTAACACGCCACTCTTCCCGGTTAAAAAGAAAGGGAAGAAAGGTGAACCTGATACCTACCGGATGGTTCACGATCTAAGAGAAATCAATAAGGTGACCATCCTAGAAACACCTTTGGTCCCCAACCCTTACACTCTGTTGTCCACCATACCTTCCGGAACCTGTTGGTACACCTTGATCGATCTCGCCAATGCATTTATGTCCGTCCCGATCCACCCCGATTGCCAGTACCTGTTCGCCTTCACGTTCCGAGGAAAACAGTACTGCTGGACTGTCCTACCACAAGGGGCACAAAACAGCCCAAATCAATTCACCCGATGTATGAGGCTTGTACTTGATGCATGGACGGTCCCACCAGGTGTGGCCCTGCTTCAGTATGTTGATGACCTCCTACTGTGTGCACCGGACAGACCTACCTGCGTTGCGGCCTCACTCAGCCTCCTTTGTTTTCTTGCAGACAGTGGGTGTAAAGCCAGTAAAGACAAATTACAGTTTTGCAAATCTCATGTTGTGTTTCTTGGTCACTGCCTAGGTCCTGGTACAAAACACCTCACGCCAGAACGTACCAAGGTGGTGGAGGACATGCCACTCCCTACCTCCCATGCTCAGTTACGGACATTTCTGGGGTTAGTTTCATATTGTCGGCCGTGGATTTGCTCTGCCTCCATGACCATGCAGCCTCTGTACGACTGCCTGAGTTCCAAGCCATTTGCTTTGTCTCCGGAAGCCGAGTCAGCTTTCCATCAGCTGAAAATACAGATTACCAGTGCTCCAGCACTGGGTCTGCCAGACTATGATAAACCCTTCCAGATGTTCGTGACTGAGATGGCGGGACATGCTACTGCCGTCCTCACACAAGAGCATGGTGACAAAAAGCGCCCTGTAGCATACTACAGTGCACATCTTGATGCAGTAGCCAGGGGTTCACCCTCCTGTGTAAGAGCAGTTCTGGCTGTACAAGCACTGCTTGAGAAATCTTCTGAGGTGGTCCTAGACTACCCTCTTGTGGTCCTCACGCCCCATGACGTACATGGAATTCTGACACAGGTGAGCCGTAGACATCTTTCTCTTGCTAGACAGGTTAAAATGGAACTTGCAGTACACTCTTCATCCAATGTCTCATTTCAACGTTGCACAACTTTGAATCCGGCCACCTTACTGCCATTAGGTGACACTGATTCAAAAGGGGGAGTAAGCACAGGGGATCAACTTTTTGTCAATTCCCTAGGCGAAGAGGAAGCTTTTGACACCGAGCACCAGCATGACTGTGCTGCTCTGATGGAGCAGGAGACAGCTGGATTTGCTCATGTCACAGACAAGCCTCTCCTGAACCCCCACCTTGAAATGTTTGTGGATGGATCACGATACCAGAATGAGATGGGCAGATTTGTGACAGGGTTTGCTGTAGTATCAATGAATGAAGTACTGATAGGCCGCGCCATGCCCCCACATATGTCAGCACAGGAAGCGGAGCTGTGCGCTCTGACCGAGGCCTGCAAGTTAGCCCGGGGAGTCACTGCTAATATCTACACGGACTCCAGGTACGCGTTTGGCGTTGCGCATGACTATGGGCCGATTTGGCGCGCGCGGAGCTTCCTAACAGCTCAAGGCAGACCGATAAAGAATGGTGAGGCAGTAAGTAATTTAATGTCAGCTATCATGCTCCCGAAGCAGGTAGCCATAATAAAGGTAAAGGCACACACCCAAGGGGACTCCTTGGAAAGCAGAGGCAACGAGAAGGCAGACGGAGCAGCAAAGGCTGCAGCCCTGCTGGACTGGAGGGCACCCGTGTGCAGAGTTCAGACCAGGTCCTGCCCAGCGGAGGAGGATCCTGATCCCCCTGCCAAGGACCAGACCCTCTCTGTCCCACCACAGAAGGAGGTGGACCTACTCCCCTCAGGGCAAGAGCAGGAGCGCTGGGCAAGTGCAGGGGCAGTAAAAGGAAATGAAGGTTGGATGATGGGTTTCCGTATGTGTTTACCTGCGGCTGCCTATCCTAGTATGGCCCTTTTGGCTCATGGAAAGGTGCACGCTTCTCGTAATGCCATGGTAGCCCTGGTGGAGAAAATGTGGTACGCTCCGGGATTTGACAGGATGGCAAAGGCATACGTCAAGGCTTGTGAAATCTGTGCACTACACAACCCCGGTCAAGTAGTAAAGACCCCTCGGAAGTGCACTCCGCGACCTTTGTACCCCTTCCAGAGACTACAGATAGATTACATCCAGCTGCCCAGGTCAGGAAGGTATGAGTATGTCCTGGTATGCATTGACCTCTTTTCTGGGTGGGCTGAGGCCTACCCGGTCACGAAGGCCACTGCCCAGGCCACTGCAAAAAAACTTGTGTCAGAGTTAGTGTGCAGATTTGGGGTACCAGAGACCATTGAGAGCGACCGTGGTACTCACTTCACTGGTGAGGTAATGAAGGAAGTCATGTCCGCCTTAGGAGTAGAGCAGGCCTTTCACACCCCCTATCATCCGCAGAGCTCCGGAAAAGTAGAAAGACTCAATGGCACCCTCAAACTTAAGATACAGAAAGCCATGGTTGAAACAGGAAAACCTTGGCCCGAGTGCCTACCTCTGGCCCTCTACTCAGTACGGACCACACCAAATAGGAAAACAGGACTGTCTCCTTATGAGATTCTCTTTGGCTCCGTGCCCAGGTTAGGACTGTATCACCCCCAAGCTCTATCCCTGGGTCATGATAAAGTTACTTCCTTTGTGCAGGATTTATGCCAAAAGCTAAAAATAACGCACGACCTAGTCTTCTCTTCTATTCCAGACCCTGATAGTTTGGAAGGATCCCACTCTCTGAATCCCGGAGATTGGGTGGTGGTAAAG
Source organism: Eleutherodactylus coqui (assembly GCF_035609145.1). Lineage (NCBI taxonomy): Eukaryota > Metazoa > Chordata > Amphibia > Anura > Eleutherodactylidae > Eleutherodactylus > Eleutherodactylus coqui. The sequence continues at coordinate 242,804,614 of NC_089841.1, read as the reverse complement.
AGACACGTCAGAAAGACTTTGGAACCTCGCTTTGACGGACCATACCAAGTGCTGTTAACCACTCCCACCTCGGTCAAGCTAGAAGGCAAACCCACTTGGATCCATGCCTCACACTGCAAGAAAGTTCCAACGCCTCAGCACCACGAGGGGGGTGGAGAGTAAGCCCAACCCAGGGTGGGGGAGGAGGATGGCAACCTGGACACCAGCATTGATAGTCTGGATAGGTGTATTATTTACCCTTTGTTTTCTTGGACTACTCTCTTTTCGGGACAATTCTTCATCAACTGTCGATGTAAGAAGAAGATGGACTGTTTGGGCGGAAGGACACCCCAACATGTGGGAATACTTTGCAAAAGACGTACTGAATATTTCCCACATGTGCATGCCCAACCTGCGGAGTGGGGAAGATATTTTACGGACTTGCTTACTGTCTATCCCCACTCCAATAAAGACACTTCGCGATATATATTCAATAGTGCATAACGATAGTGATGTGGAGGAGAGCAATGTTATTCAGGAAAATACCTTTCTTAATGTATATGAATATTGTCCCTATTGTGATGCGGTCGAACATACACTTTATGTTTCACATAAATGATAAGAGATTTGTTTAGATTCATGAAAACAATAATACATTTTAAAAAGTCAGATGTCGGCTGTGATCTTGGGACTTGTTCCGATCGCCATATTTGGGGTCAGGAAGGAATTTTTCCCTTTTTATACAAGGATAATTGACTTTTTCCTAAAAGGGTTTTCGCCTTCCTCTGGATCAACTCAGCCTCAAAATTCCCCATAATTGTCATTCCTGTGTGTGACTTCCTGATGTCCAAAATGGGGGAATGATAAGGGCCAATAGGGGCTGTAAAGAAATTAATAAATGTCGCTTATCAAAAATAGTATATATGCTTATCAATCTATTTTAGCAAAAAGAATATTTTAGCAATATATTGTATGTGTAACAGAAGTCATGACTGATTTTGAGGAAGTAACCTGTGGGTTTCTGTCTACACTGAAGGTCTACGTCTGACCTATTGGAATCAGGAAGTTCTAAGGCCAGATGTCTCGGGATGTAGCAAGACAGGGCCTAACCGCAAAGAGTTTTCATCTCTCTCTGTCTAAAATTAATATGTTGTCTGAAAGTCATGTGAAATCAGCAATTTCTTAAAGATGTGTTTGTCTGAGTCATATATCACACGTCTAAAGTTTATTGAATAATTATGTCATTGTAAGATATAGAAGTCATGTGTTTTTATCAGATGAATGTATGTATCATGAGGTTACTCCTTGTATTACCAGAGGTCGCATCCCTGCGTGGGCGATCTTCTATAAATACCAAGAGATGCAGATAATAAAACAGAGTCACTTGTTTCAAACCATATACTGTGTGTATAGGTCTGTGCATGGTCTCTCAAAGGAGCGCTCCTCCTGCTTAGGTCAATTTGGAACCGACAACATAACTGACCAGTCTGTTTGAACAAATTAACCCTCGACAGTGGATACGCTCTACAGAAATTGTCGCTGCTCTATCTTGTCCAAGTAACTGACCGAATATTTCTGAGGCAACTTTGGGCAAGGCTTCCGTCGCCCAGGATTCAGATAGGCCTTTAATGCGGACATTACATCTCCGGTTTCGATTCTCCAGATCTTCTTGGAGAATGAGGGCTTTGTTTAAATTAGCATGCTGCTCCTTTAATACTGCGGCCATGGCCAGAGCATGGGATGTAATTGATGCAGATGCAGATTCTAGCTCCTCAACTCTGCAGCCCATCTGCCTTAAGTCATCTTTTATTTTTGACATTTCATTGATAAGGGGGCGCAGAGCGTTTGTCAGCAGCTCTTTCATGAACCCCCGGGACACAGTTCCTGAGTCCTCTTCATCAGAGGATATCTCCCCCTCCCCCTCCTTACTGTATGCAGAAGCAGCCTCCGAGGCCGGCGCCATCTTGCTGGAAGGGTGCGGAGAGCGGGAGTCCCGTTCCTTTAGAAAGCGCTGTATCCCCGTCTGGCTCTTGGATGTCTTCGGCGTGCTGGTGTGTTCTCCTCCTTTTTCCTTTGGTTGTTTAGGCATTTTGCCGCTATTATAGCTGCTGAGGGCTCTCTGAGGACGCCGTTCTGTGGGAGCTCCGGTCCTAAGCGGCCATTGCGCTCCGCAGTCAGGCTCCGCCCCCATCATCAGACCTTTTGCACTTTCTCTTCTCCACTGACATATATTTCTGATTTGATAGACCTCCTTACAGCAGACTCACCAACTTCCAATGACCAATTCCCTCTAGCTGTTATATACCCTTAGATTCAGTTATAGGGGATGGAACTCTAATTTCACTAAGAGCCTGGCAGTCTTATATGACACTTCCTAAAATTCACTTCCTCCATCTAGCATTCAAGAAGACAGCTTTCTTATTCATAGCAAGGAACTACTGGTTAGAGCTTTAACCCAATTTGAAAAGATGCTCTCCTAGGTGAGATATTCTTCAAAGCTGCTCTCAAACCTTTATCAATCAGTTTTGTGTAAATGCATGCCATTGAAATTCTCTTTTATATTCCTCTAGGAGAAGGAACTTGGGACTCAATTTACAGTTACTCAAATCTCATGGCCCACTGAAATGCATCAGAGTGAAGAAGACTCACATAAAGTAATCTATAGATGGTATACCACCCCTACAAAAACCCATCTGTACTATCCCTCTACCCCAGACATCTGTTTGAGATGTAACTAGGAGCCGTCACGTATTGGCATATTTGGTGGTGCTGTTCATCAAACGATTCTGCAATGAGGTCCTTGAGTTTTCTAGTCATATATGCTGAATTGAAGTTAACACATCATTACAGGTGACTTTTGGAAGTCTTAACAACCAGGCCAACAAACTTATCTTTTCTATTGGCTGGTGCCCAACTTCTAATTCCTCCTCTTTGGAGGACTTCACAATGTCCTTCCATGAATAGCTGGTTGAAAAAGGTAGACCAGTTAAATCTCATTGAAGAGACAGCTGCTCTCACATCCTGCTTCCTTGCGCACTATTATCTGATCTGGGATCCCTAGAACAAATTTCAAATCTCCACAAAACATTTTTCATAGATATCTATGACTTTCTGATCCTCCAGTCACATGTAACCCCAATATGCCATTCTAATCTCCCTTGGTTATTTCACTATATGTGGTGCACTCAGCCCACCCTCCTATCCATTTACTTAATTCTCTCACTATCCTTTCCTTTCTCCCTTATGACTGGTTTTCACAGCTCTAAGCATTCTTATTTTTCTATGCTTCTAGGCACACTTGGATACCAAAGTCCATTTTACTATTCTATGTTTATTGAACTGTTTTCTTCTTTCCTATATGTACCACAATCTACTCCTTATGTACTCTTTTGAACTTTGTTACAGTCTAAGAGCCATCCCCCTTGTCAGACTCCTGGTTCTCCCAGGTAGCAGCAGCATTCTACACTAGACTAGCGCTTAGTCTACAATGGACCTTCTCAGGGACTCAGAACTCCGTAACACAGGAGATTTTCTCTTGTCTAGCCACATCCATATAGCTGTTTTCTGATTAATTCACTGGTAAACAACATTTTTGTTACAATGTGAATAGTGTTCTTGGCTAAGTCATGGGTGCTGAATTTGAAAATGAAATCAGTTTTTGCCTATTTGGCTCAGTTTTCTAGTGACACGCTAGCCTTCTTACAGAAATCCTTGAAAACGCTTCATTTTGATATTCTGCTGTGGTTAACTTAATTCAGCAGTTGTAATTGTTGAAAAACAATTGAAATCTACTAGGAATTACAATACAAAACCCTTAGTTTAGAAAGCCACCACCAGGAAATAAGGGAGGTTTGGCAACATGGCCCATGAGATGTGTGAGCCTACTCGGTAAGGCAGTTACTTGAGCGAGCATCACTCTTCTCGAGTAACTGCTTAGTGATCCGAGCAGGCTCGGGTGGGCTGCGGAGCGGGGAGGAGGAAGAGTGAGAGAGATATATCAGGCAGAGTGAGACAAAGAGAGAGAAAGAGACAGGCAGAGTGAGACAAAGAGAGACAGACAAACAGAAAGAGACCTGTAGGCTTTTTTATATTAGATATCTGCTCCAAATACAAAGTGACCCTCTAAATAATCACCTAACCAGGCAGATTTAGAAGTTCACAACCACCACTTCTGAAACACTTTATGTTTGCGTAGCGAACATCGGGTCCAGCTAGTGTATTACGAGAGAGTCACAGAACATTTAACAAGAATCGCAATTATTGTTTACAGCTGTTGATTGCAGTTGGAATTTAAGAGTAGATGTGGGATGTAGCGGATATGTAAGTCTATGTAATGGAGGGGATAACTCGGCTGGCCAAGCACAGGATGGGAATACACTGCAGAGGGCTGTAAACATTTCCGTATTGTTAAATATTATAGGGTTATGTTGTTCACACGGTTTTAATAAGCACTTACAGCATGAATTATTAAGGCGCCCCGGGGGGCTGTTTTCCCCACCGAGTCAGAGAGGTAATTATGCTTTTGAAAAGCGCATCTTCCAATAAAGGGACAGAAATCTACAGTTTACTGGGAATATATTGTGAACAAACACATTATTAAATACCAATAGAGCATCTGCCAAACACCCTTTAGATCCCTTCTAAATCCAATGGACTCTATTGATATATATGATGTCTATTAAGCACCGTTTATATATGTTCTTATTTCACATGATATGGACTAATTGTTCCCATAGTATATTACAAAAGAGCAAGTTTATTTTTAACTTCAATATCCTTTGAGTTTTAACTTGCTTTACTGTAACTAAAAGGTGTTCATTCCTGAAAAGGTCAGGGCTCCCACCCACTAGTGATAACTCTCGCAGAGCAGTGCGAGAAATCGCAGCGATATCGCTGAGACAGTCTTTTCAATGGGGCCAGCGGCAGCAGCGCTAGCCCCATTGAAAAGATATGGAGAATGCAGCTGACTTCTGCCACAGCTAAATCCCCGTCTGCTGAAAGAGCTCAGTAGCAGGGCCCGGGAGCCAGCCGGAGGACGCGGCTGACAGCAGGAGAGGTGAGTAACTTTTTTATTATTTTTTTAACCACGTTTTTATGATTATCGGGGAAGGGCTTATATTTCAAGCCCTTCTCCGATAATCATTCTGCAGGGCTTGTCAGAAACCACTGCTTTCAATGGGATCGGCAGCAGTGCCTATCCTATTGAAAGCAATGGGATAGCATGCCGCGGACTTCTGCCACAGTCTCGCGGGGATGAAGGAAACTCCTGCCACAGCTGTGACAGCTGTGGCAGAAGTCAGCGGCATTCTCCATATCTTTTCAATGGGGCTAGCACTGCTGCCGCTGGCCCCATTGAAAAGAATGGTGATGTCGCAGCGATATCTCAGCCATTTTGGGATATCTGCCTGCGTTTTTCTCGCACTGCGATGCGAGACTTTAACTTTAGAATCGCATCGCAGTGGAGAAAAAAACGCCAGTGGGTGGGAGCCCTCACATGGGACGGAGACATCAACACTAGAGATGAACGAGCATGCTCGTCCGAGTTTGATGCTCATTCGAGCACTAGCATACTCGAGAGCACTTGTTACTCGAGTGAGCACCAAGCGGTGCTCGAGAAAATTTCGAGCACCTCCCCACGTTTTCAATAGAGCTGCGGCTGCTGCTTTTTTTTTTTAAACATTAAAATTATTGTTTTTCAGGGAAAAACAATTCAGGGGTGCCGGCAGACCATTGTTTTCAATGGAGGCGCCGACAGCAGCTGCGGCTCCATTGAAAACAATGCAGAGCATGAGTCACCTTGAAAAATGCTCGAGTCTCCCATTGACTTCAATGGGGTTCGTTACTCGAAACGAGCTCTAGAGCATTACAAAAAGCCCGGCTCGAGTAACGAGCACCCAAGCATTTTGGTACTCGCTCATCTCTAATAAACACTAAGGCCTCCTTCACTCTGGCGACACAATATCACCACGAGAAAATTTGCAGCAATATCACATCAATGGTCCATGCGATATCGCTGCGTTTTTTCGCAATTTTGTAGCACTACAAAGTCACGCCGCTTTATAGCACCACCTGCAAGAATTTTTGGTGGGAAGGGGCTTGAAATATAAGCCCTAGCTAAAAATAAGCTGTAGCTGCAGTAAAAAAAAACAATACATCACCTAAGGTGCGCTGTCATCTCCGGCGCAGGTCTCCTCTTCCCCTCTGCACTTGTCTTCAGTCTTCTGCCAGCCCTTCCTGGATTGGAGGATCAAAATCTCCACCTTGAGAAAGGGCTGGCTGCGATTGGTTCACAAGTGCCCCGGCTCAGCCAAACATTGCAGGCGTTCGATGAACCAATCACAACCATTCATTCATTGATTCATTGATTGAATGGCTGTGATTGGTTCAATGAGCACTGGCTCTGATTGATTGAGCCACGGAGCTCGTTAACTAATCAGAGCCAGCCCTTCCTGGAGGTGGGGATTTTGATCCTTCAAACCAGGATGGACTGGCAGAAGACTTCAAGGAAGTGCCGGGGAGCTTCAGGGGAGACCCGCGCCGTAGATGACAGCGCCTCTTAGGTGATGTATTTTTTTTTTTCCCTGCAGTTAGGACTTAGTTTAGGGCTTTGACAGTCGGATTTCCTACTATCAAAGTTGCATCGCACCGCATGAAAATCGCATTTTAGTGCTATGCAACAAAGAGGAAAGCTCCATAGAGAAACATGGGCTACAAAACCTCACGAGTCGTGTGCATATTGTGAAACCAGCAAGGTTTTTGACTTGCAATGTTGCAGGCTATAAAACCTTGCAAATGTGAAGGAACCCATGGGAAAGCATGAGCTTCACATATATGCGACTTGTAGCATTGTCGCAACGCGTGAAAATTGCGCGACTTGTCGCCTGTGTGGCGGAGGCCTAAGAGTGATTTTCATAGCCTGTCAGCATATTTCACAGTATTTTTCAAATAGGGGAAGAAGCATACATGTAAAATAACAGTCGAGGAGAAGTGAAAGAACAGAAAGGATGGCAGAGAAGAGCCTGACAACAAGAACCTATAATTCAACAATATTTATAGAATAATAGTTCATTATCTATTCTTTCTGCGCAAAAACGCATGCAAATTCGCTCGTGTGACAGGCCTATATCTCCAGATTCTCGAATCCTTCTCTCTCTTTCCAAAATTGGCATATGAACAGTTGGCTCTTAAGCAATTATCCATCTCTCTCTCTCTTCGAAATTGGCATCTAAGCGGTTGACGGTCAAGCGATTGTCTATACTATAGCATTATTTAAAATATAAGTAGCCATTATACTTATTTGCATTTCAAAAACATTGGGCGGCTTGCCAATTGGGCAGTTGCCTAGAGCGTGATCTAACATATCAGTGGCTGTATTTTAGATACTGCAATAGGGTATTGCTTGACTGACATCCACCCCAGAATTTGGAAAATGTGAAATAATGTTAAAAGTAGCTGTAACACAACTTGGTGGAAGAAACCTAAACAATCTCCGATATGCTGGCGACTCAACTGTACTGGCATAAAATGAAAAGGACCTTGAATACCTAATTTCAAGAGTCAAAGAAGTAAGCGAACACATGGGACTGTATCTTAATATTGAGAAAACAAGGCTGCTGACAAAAGCAAGCAATGTTGTACCACACATAACAATCAACAATGAAGAAATTGAATGTGAAGATTTCACTTTTCTTGGATCCAAGATCGACCGCAGTGGCGAATCGGGGCCTGAAATCAAACGAAGAATCAGCATTGGCCATATTGCAATGCAAGGAATGGCGAAGATATGGAAGAGCAAAGACATCAGCATTACAACAAAGATCTGAATAATCAATGCAATCATTTTCCCAATAACTACATCCCCATGCGAAAGCTGGACACTAAAGAAAGTAGAGAGAGGATGGAGGCCTTTGAGCTGTGGTGTGGGCAGCGTATGCTGCACATACCATGGACAGAGATGGCCACAAATAAGGCGATTCTAGACCGTATCAGACAAAAAGTATCCCTAGGAGGCAAAATCCCCAAACAACGGCTTCCATACTTTGGTCACGTCATACGAGCCAATTCTCTGGAAACAACATTAATGCTCGGCGCAGTCAGTGCGCCAGAAGGACGTCAAAGAACACACTGACTAGACACAATCAAGGTTGGCACGAACATGACTGTAGAAATTTGAAGGAAGCAGCCAAAGACAGGGAAGCCTGGTGTACGCTAATCCACAAGGTGACCGAAAGTCGGCAATGACTGAACAGATAAATCATCATCAACATGGATTTGCATTTCCAAAACCTTAAGCATTTGACAGTCAAGCCATTGCCTACAGCCTTAACTAAAACATAGATTGCTATAGGCATTTGCTTGACTAGTGACTCCTCAACGGTTTTCGAAATGCAAATTCATGTTACAGCTACTTTAATATTTGCTAATGCTATAGGCAAGTGCTTGACTGCTGACTGCTCAGTGTTCTGGAAATATGAATTTGTTACTTTATTTAGCTGTTAGCCAGGCTGGTGCGCCCGTGCACTGAGCTGATTTGTGCAGGAAGCAGACAGCTCTGTTCCTACTGCAGTAGCCAGTTTTGGTATTACAGGCCGAGTGAATAGGTGTAATGCCAAGCCTGGCCACTGCAGTAGGAACAGAGATGTCTGCTTCCTGTGGAAATCAGCTCCGTGCACGAGTCCACTGACCCAGAGAAGAGCTGATGGCGGCAGCCTTAGGTGACTAACCTGAGGATGGGCTATCATTAGTGTACAACTGGACAACACCTTCAATGGTGTTGTTTTTCAAGGTATGTGTGGCCCTTCTTTCCTGCACACTGATGTTAAATGCTTCTTCTTTTTGTTTATCCAGTATTGTAGACTACTCGTCTAAAGGGGTCAATATATTGGTCCGAAGTAGTATTGCATCAGTCAGATTTCTTCTTGTCCCGTAGTCTCTCTCGTGATTTAGTGCTTGGACGCTCTGTCTCCTCTTTGTGATTCTTTTATCATTGTCATTCTTTCAGTCTTCATTTCCTGCAGTATTTCTCCATATCAATACAGGATTCTGTTTCATCCCGAGCCTTAGATAGAGGTGAATCCTCCGGAGATTACACATTAATGGCTTTGTGAGGTGACAGATTAACGACACAAATGTTCTCATTCACTAACAGCTAGGAAAGATCTTGAAAATTGTGAGGAATTGAAAGATAAATGACATTAGGTTGTAGAACCTTTCAATGTACAGCGATTAACCCCTTTATGACATCTGTACACCATGCTGTGCTAAAACTCATACATCTAGGGGAGCGTAACTACACAGCTGAAGAACTATTAATGGCTTTGCAGGCCCAGCCTGACACATAGCCAACCCTACACAATCTGAAGCCAGGCATGGTCAAGTGCGTGACAATAGGGCCAACCTGCTGATAGCCCTTTGCCTCAGAGAACTCACACATGTATCTTGCTTGGCCCATGTGATGAACCTGATAGTCCAGAAATTCCTAAACAATTACCCAGGTTTACATTCAGTACTGGAAAAGGCAAGAAAACTGCATGCACATCTGTATTCACATCCAGCTGCCCGTGGTCTGGTAGAGGTGCAGTGACAGTTTGGGCTACCACCCAATCGTGTCATCTGTAACATGCTTATATAGTGGAATTCCATGTTGCATATGTTGTAGAGGCTAAGCCAGCGGCAAAGAGCGATCATGGAGTACCAGATGGCGTGTGCCATTAGGAGGTGCTTATAGTGGTCAATCACTTGACGCCTGTGGGGTGGTTACAAAACAAAAATGTTTGTGCCGTCTTAGCTTGCTTTAAGTAACCAAAATAGTCAGTCGTGATAAACAATAATCAGTATGACCATCCCTGTTGTCTGCCTACTGGAACAGATGCTACAGGGCTTCTGGGAAAATGATGTCTTGCTGCACATAGGGTGGCATTGGGCAAAAAAGGGGGGCATCTTCAATACATTTCTCCACCCATAGCAGAAGTATAGAGGAGGAAGTGCAAGAGGAAGAGGACAGGGAGGGGGTTACACAACATTCCTTCCATCCATTACTAACCCCGCTATTCTACATGAATGATGAGACTAGCTGGAGGACACTTTTAGGCCTGACCCCAAAGAATGAGGGCTATCACCCTTAGGCACTTTAAGGCATATGAGTACTTTTATGCTGCAGTGCTTGCAGAAGGACCGTTGCCAATCCCACATCAAAACATCAGATCATTACTGGTTGGCCAGCCTCCTTGATTCTAGCTATAAGACTAAAATGAAAATATCATTCCAGCAATAAAGAGGGACCTCAAAATACAGCAGTGTCAGGACAGACCGTTAAGCAGCTTGAGCAGAGCATTTCCCCATGACAGTGGATATGAATCTGCAATGGATCGCAGCTCTGTTGCTCATGGTGGACATGCAGTATGCCGAGGCAGCAGCACCACGACCAGTAGTAGAAGTCTAACAGAGGTGTGCATTGTTTTTTCAGTCCATCACAGCCTGCAGCAACAGCGCAAGGTAGGACTGACGGTCACAGGCAGCACTTATCCATGATGGTCCAAGAGTATGTCAGTTCCCATGTGGATTTACTCCGACATAGTATTGGTCCCTTTGACTTCTGGGTGTCTAAACTGGATGAATGGCCGGAGCTTACACAACATGCTTTAGAGGTGCTTTCTTCCCCGCTGTCGGTGTGCTATCAGAAAGGGTGTTCAACACAGCCGAGGGTGTGATAATTGGCAGACACATCTGTCTGAAATCCACAATCCTGTTTCACAATGATTTTGATTGCTAGAGAACTGTACCTGTTCGTTACACTGTGATGACTGACAACAATGTGAAGACTGTTATCATTTCTGTTGATGTACCACAATAAAGGACGGATTTGTTACATTTGTATTAAACTTCTGGCCTGGACGTGGTGTACTGGTGTGCGACCATCCATCTGATGGAGAAAAGATGGAGATCCGATGAGCTAACAACCCCCAAGTTATCACATAACTCAATTCCACAGCAGCGACCGTCTGGTATCTACAATAAAGGATATATCTGGAATTTTTGGCCTTCCGGACCTTTAAATCTCTGCAATCCCAGCAGCAAACTTTTTAAATGTAGTATTCAATTTTCAGCCATCCTGGCTCTTTACTGAAACACATTTATCAGTGGAAACCAACACCTTCCACTCACCACAGGACATCAGGCCTTTCAGCCACAATAGCAGGGTTTTGCGAATTCAACTTGGGGGCTGTCAGCTCAGTGGATCGCCATCTTTCCTTCACCAGATGAATGATCTTACACCAGCAAACCACCTACAGACAAGACGTTTGGTACAAACTAAACAAATCTGTCCTTTATTGTGTTACATCAACAGACCTCATAACACAGTCTTTCTTTTGATGGTGACTTAGACATCCTTGCAGTTCTATATTGGGTCCATGCTCACCATGGCCATACGCCCCAGTGCTAATCGAAGTTTTATCTCACCTGTTGAGCTGCCACTATGGTCGATGAGGGACCCAAGGAATACAAAACTATTAATCACTTGGATTTCCTTGTTGTTGACCACTATGTGGACTTCCTTGTTGGCAGCGGTCATAATCGTTGTCTTCTTGATGTTCAGGTGAAGTCTCATCTTCTCACTTTCTTCTTTTAGCTTCAATATCAGCGTCTTCACTGTCTCTGCTACCAGGGTCATATCGTCTACGTATCTTAGATCACCGATGGCTCTTAAACCTATTTTCAACCAAATACCCCGATCATTTATTTCCAGCCACATATGCGTTTTTAACCAGTTACAAGTACAAATTGGGTAAATTCTGCTGGTGTATATAAATACATATATGTCTATTTAAAGTCAATATAAATCTTGTCCTGCATTGGACGTTTATTGATTGCCGTTCATCAGATACATTTCATCATTCTCAGAATTCTTCTTCTGCAGCCGAACAGTCAATATCTCATCCTATTAATTCATATACGGAGCAGGCATCTGTATGGTGACAGCAGGAGCTTGTATTATTTGTCTTTGAGAATATTCAGATTTACACTTAAGGGAAATAGTTTTCACTTCAAAGAGGACATCAAATAATAAAGATATGAAGATTCTTTAGTTTGGCCTGACTGCCTTTGGTTTGTGGGACATACTTTTGCTCTTTGTGATGTTCTACAATAAAACTTTGTCTATGTACTATATCCAGTATGTTGCATTCCAAAGCCTCTTCCCAAATGTACAAACTTCCTTAGTACGGACACACTGGCTCACACCCAAAGAAGGACATAGTAGTATACAATGCAGTGCATGAGTATCCACCGGCTGCCTGTACTGTATCCCTCTGTACCCCACAACTGTGCCGCTTGCATAGTAAGTAGAGATGAGCGAACGTGTCCGTTACGGACACATCCGCACCCGGACACCGGCTTTAGCGAACACTGCAGTGTTCGCGCGTAAGTGTCCGGGTGCCGCCGGGGGGCGGGGAGATGCGCGGCGGCGCGGGCGGCAGTAGCGGGGAACAGGGGGGAGCCCTCTCTCTCTCCCTCTCCCCCCCACTCCCCGCCGCACCCCCCCGCGCTGCCACGGCGGCCCCCGAACTTTTTCGCCCGAACACCGAGGTGTTCGCAAAGTTCGGTGTTCGGGCGAAAAAGGGGCGGGGCCGAACGTGTTCGCTCATCTCTAATAGTAAGATGAAGATTGATTTTGCTATATAGAAAATGTTCTCTGCTTTCCTTCTTTAATTTACTGAATCCCCAGCATTGCCAATACTGACCTGCAGTGATTGATCCAATCGTTATTTTGCAATTAACCCATTAATGACGTGACCCTTTTTTATTTTCGTTTTTTCCTTTCCTCCTTTAAAAAATGATAGCCCTTTCATTTATCCATCAAGATAGCAAACTGTGGCTTTTTTTGCCCAAATATTTATATTTCTAAATGGTACTAACTATTTAATGTACTAAAAAGCTTTTTAAAATTTCTAAGTACAGTGAAATGGAAAAAAATTGCAAATTCCACAGTTTTCTTTTGGGGAGGGGGGGGGGGGTCTTGTTTCTATGGTGCAAAAATGACCAGATAACCCTATGTGGGTCAGTATGATTACTATGATACCAAGTGTATATAGTTTTTTTTTTTTATGTCATACTTTTAAAATAAAATATACCCTATATGGACAAAAGTATTTGGACTCTGCAGGAAATCATCAAATATGCAAATCCTTAGTTTGCCAAACGGTATTCTGGGAAGGGCATGGGTAAAATAAAAAGCTGCTCATTTTGTAATAACTATTCTTCATCTGATCGAGCCCTTGTGGGACGGACAGGAGTGACGGGTACGACACCGCCACCAACGCCCATCCTCACAACAATCTCTTCTCACAGCCTGGCATGAGGAATGGCGAGCTATTCCTGCCCAGACTTACAGAGAACTTGTGGAAAGTATGTAATACAAGGAGAAGGAGGGCCGACTCGTCACTAAATAGAAGAATAAAGCACTTTTTCTGAAAAACAGGGAGGTATATACATCATATGTACCTCAACATGCAGACAGCCAAACCGCTAAATGGAGGAGCAAATAGCACATGTGCAAGCACTGATGAGCAGCCTCTCACACAGCTTCCTTATATTTGTGCAAGAATAGTACTACGCAGCCCGCACCCCACTTTCGATGAGCTTTGTAAACCTTCAGCCAGGCATTTTCCCTGCAGTGGCCACTACAGAAGTAATCTAGTATTACAAGATGGCCATTCAGATGAATAGTCATCCTGTAATACAAGGACAGCTCAGTTAGTGCTATTTCACATGGGTGCCCTTCACAGATATAGAAATTAAAACTTAATGACTTTTATTAAATAATTCTAAAAACATGGGCTCACATATAACACTCACAAACGTTGAAATAGTACAGAAAGATAACAAAAAAGATGTTTCAGGATTGACCCTGGTTGGTGATCGTGTAGGATAGCACGTCTCCTGTATACTTAGAGGAGATTGCTATGGTTTTCTCATTCACTCACAAGTAAACCTAAGATGTCGTAGATAGATATATACGAGTCTTTAAAGTACCGCTAATAAGGATAGATGATAGTAACTTTTTATGTGGTGGTTGGGCCCAGAGTTGGGTCCCATACTTCACCAAGAATGTGCCCAACGTCCAAGTGGTGGGTCTTTGATCCTTTAGATAATTATGCGGTGCGTGAGTGGTGAGTAAGTACCCAATTGTACCACGATGCTGTTTTGCATATCAGTGGTGCTCAACAAGAGAACTTTGTGTGAGTGCCCCGTTGTAACACAATGTTATGTTACAGGTCAATAGTGTTAGACAAGAGGGCTCATCACACATCAATAGTGCTGAACAAGAAGGCTCAAAAGGCTCGACGCGTTTCCCTATCCTAAGGGCTCATGTCCACGGGCAAAAGAAGAATTAAAATCCGCAGCGGATTTTAACTCTTCTCCCGCACGCGGATCCGCACCCCATAGGGATGCATTGACCACCCGCGGGTAGATAAATACCCGCGGATGGTCAATAAAAGTGATTTTAAAAAAAATGGAGCATGAAAAAATCTGGACCATGCTCCATTTTCGTGCGGGTCTCCCGCGGGGACGGCTCCCGCTGGCTTCTATTGAAGCCTATGGAAGCCGTCCGGATCCGCGGGAGACCTAAAATAGGAATTTAAAAGAATTTACTCAACCGGAGCGGGCGGGGAAGGTCTTCTCTTTCTCACGGCCGGATCTTTCTTGCTTCGGCTCGGCGGATGTGCCCGGCGCATGCGTGCGGCACGTCGGCGACGTGCCGCCAGCGTGACGAGTTCATCCGCCGGCCGAAAAAGAAGATCCGGCCGTGAGGAAGAGAAGACTTTCCCCGCCCGCTCCGGATGAGTAAATTCTTTTAAATTCCTATTTTCAGCGCTCATGTCCGCGGGGCAGGAGGGACCCGCTGCAGATTCTCCATGTAGAATCCGTAGCGGGCCTGATTTTCCCCGTGGACATGAGGCCTAATACAGGATAGTTCCTCAGGAGCAACGGTGATTATCACCATAAGTTACTGTAAAGTACTTGTAAAGAAACAATAGTCACCAGGGTTCAGTAAGTTAATTAAATCTTTCACTTAGATGGTGGGACCCAGTTTTGGGTGGTACCACCTGCTTAAAAGATTTTTTTCCGTAAGTTACGGTTACCGCTTCTTTATTTCCATACGCCCAGGACCCGGTTGGTCACTTATTGCATCGTGGGTGTATATAAATTGATGCAGAATGGTGACCCCCCCCCCCCCCCCCGGGGTCTCACTGTTACAAGATATCCTATTCCCCAAGGTCTAGAGGGTTTCAAAAAACAGGCGCGAATAGTATAGCGCCCGTTTGTTTAAGCTGAGGATAGCTCTATCTGATGCGCTCGTATGTTTAGGCTGAAAATAGGTCTATCAGATGCGGCTCCCTGGTGGCTGCTATGTCAGATAATTCTCTGCAGTCCTAAACAGTCTGCTGATACACAGATTGGTATGATATCAGTCCGTGTATATCAGGGGATAATACCCCGTATAGCAGGTAACTGAAGTCAAAGGCAGTAAGTGCCCCAGTTAGGCAGCGGCTGTCTCAGACAGGAGAAAGAGATACACCTGTCTGGGTTAGGTCCGGGGATAAAACCCCATTGGTGATAGATGCCTGACGGCAGAGAAGGACAGAGCCCCCTTAGTGTCTGTCCAGAGTTGGATTAGACGGGGGTATGCAGCAGAGACAGCTCTAGCACTTCATAGCCGGCCGCTCACCATCAGAGCCGCAGGCACCACTTCTCTCTCCCTGTCTCTGCTGCTGAAAATTGCATGAACGAGAGGCATCCATGACCAAGTCGTGGCTGCATCTCCTGTATTCTCGCCCCTTTTAGACGGCCAGGCTGCGGCATATATACGCTGCAGCCCGGAATACCAACAGCTGGAGGGAGAGAGTTCAGCTCTGCTAAACTCCCTCCCCCTTCCTTCCCCCTCTCCGGCCCTTGCCGGCTGCTGGCAAGGGGAGGGGGAAGAAGCTAAGTAGAGCTAGTGTGCTAAATATCCTCCGCCTCCCTTCCCAGCCTATGGGAGCTGCCGGCTAGAGGAGGGATTTTAGCAATGTGAGCTGCTGCTACACTCCTTTTTCTGACGGCTCTCATACGAGTCTATCAGAACGTCCGGCGTAGTCCCGTAAAAGATAGGACAAAGCCTATCTTTTCCAGTTGCACGTAAAAGCGTATGCGCTATCTTTCCCGGCAGGGTACACGGGAGCCAGTATGTGCGGGGACGAGTGTCGGCCATCGATTGCGCGACACTTTTCCCGTCTAAAAGGGCCTTTAGTCAGACTTGACTTGCTGTTACTGCTTATGCATCGGGGCTCAGAAGCTATACGTCACACCTATGGTTTTTCTTAATAAAGGATAGGTCTTCCTAAAATATTTTTATCACATGACCAAAAGTTTACAAGTTTAAAGTTTGATGAGTTACAACTTTGAAAAGACCGATGGACCAATTTACTTTACAAAATATTTTAGCTTTTTAATGATGCTCGTCTGTGATTCGATGCAAATGAAGCAATTTACTTTCCTGTTAATTAAGCACACAGGAGCACTCAGAGGTAACAAGACGTGAGCAAAATGTCAGTAAGACGACTTATTTCATCTACCTACCTACTCTTCAATGGAAATGTTTCAAGGACTAATGTTGTTGCAGGCGATGCCTGATGTATGGTTGAATATGTTTGCAGAAATGTCAATGACAATTGTATTTATTGCCGTTCTCTTTACTGTTCCACTGCAGAAATGGAATTAATACAGATCTGTATCATCTATTGTCCTTACAAGGTGATTATAAGGAATCGGTTAGAATACAAGTTCTTCAAACTGTAAAGTGCTGCAAAATCTAAAATATTATTTTCACTTAATATGTAACATAGTAAGTTAGGCTGAAGACACGTGTCCATCCAGTTCAGCCTATTGCCCCCCAATGTTGATCCAGAAAAAATTATTTCCCGACTCCAATCTGGCAATCAGAATAATCCCTGGATCAATAACCCTTCTGAAGTAACCAGTGACATGACATGTTATATTGATGTAAATTGTTGCTATAGAGTCCAAAAAAATTATCTGTCCTCTTTATCACTATTTTATCTAAAAAGACCTGCAGTTCTGAGACTCTGCAGAAGTTTTTATATACATTTTTCTACCAGTTTTAGTCTTGAGTTTAAGGCCCAATGCCGTATTTGCACTGCGGGATCTAGAGCAAGAATTCAACTCTGGATCCCACAGCAAATACTCCCCATAGGACATGCTATGGAAAACATTTTTCCATGCCCATGAGCGGAAATCAACTGCGATTTTCCGCTTGCAGGGGAAAATTGCAGCATTTCCTATTCTAGTGCGGACCTTGCACGGATGGCTTCCATTGCAGTCAATGGAAACCATCCATCCCGCGGTGAGTCACAGCGGACCTGCATCATCGTTGGCGTAACTCTCTGCACTGCGCACGTGCTGCGGCACGCCAGCCGGCACATCCACAGAGCAGAAAGAAGACTTCAAGACAGGTACATCGGGGTCAGTGCCGGGGCACAGGGTCTGATTTTGCTGCGAGATTTCGCAGTTGGAATCTGACCCAACCATGGGCATGAGGCCTTAGGTTTAGGTCTGTTATTTATACAGAAACATTGTCATGCATTTTGTAATATTGTATAACTATTGGAATCATCTAGTATAATATTACCAAGTATTGAGCCTAAAATTGGAAAATGAAAACTTCATCCCCCAAAGAGAGTCTAGATCACATGAGGTAATTATCCCCCTCTACTCCTTCTTAGTCAGACCTTATCTGGAATACTGTGTCCAGTTCTGGGCACCCTACTTTAAAAAAGACATAGGAAAACTGGAGCAAGTTCAGACAAGAGTTACCAAGATGGTGAGCGGTCTGCAAATCATGTGCTATGAGGAACGGTTAAAGGATCTGGGAATGTTTAGCTTGCAAAAAAGTAGGCTGAGAGCAGACTTAATAGCTGTCTACAAATATCTGAAGGGCTGTCACAGTGCAGAGGGATCAGCCCTATTCTCATTTGTACAAGGAAATACTAGAAGCAATGGGATGAAACTGAAAGGGAGGAGACACAGATTAGATATTAGACAGTGATGGTGATCAATGAGTGGAACAGGTTACCACGGGAGGTGGTGAGTTCTCCTTCAATGGAAGTGCTCAAACAAAGGCTGGGCAAATATCTCTCTGGAATGACTTTGTGAATCCTGCACTGAGCAGGGGGTTGGACCCGATGACCCTGGAGGTCCCTTCCAACTCTACCAGTCTATGAAATAAGCCTGGATGTTGAAGGCCTAAATTCACTAGTGATATAATGGATATTTTTAAATCATCCCTGTTACATTATTAGAGGAACTCTAAATATTTATAATACTCACAAAAAAAACAAAACTTCTCAGCAATTATTGTGACCCAGATTAAAGAAGCTAGACTTCCATATATGCGAGTCGTACAAAGCTCTCCTGGTCTATTCTTTATTAATGGCAATGTTTATATTCCTGCATATTTCCCAGAATGATAATTCAGTCTTCTGCTACCTGTTTTCTTTCTGTATTGTATCCCTTTCCTATGATTTTCTCTTTCTCTTTATTTATACAATTGCATCATTTCAACACATTGTTCCTCTGAGGTGTTAAAAATTAAGGCAGACCCGCAAACACAGTGACAGATGGTATTTTACATCAAAAGTAAGAGTGAATTAATGCCTGAGGTGGTATTAGGCTTGGAATAACATTATGATTAAGAAGGTTTTTCCTTAACCCTTCAATATAGGTCTCACTTTCAGTCAAAGATGTTGGCACATTTTCATTAGAAACATATTGAACTGTCTACAAGTCAAAGAGTCCAGAAGTCTTCCCTTACAAGAACTCTAAATATTGCAATATCCAAAAAAGTAGCGGGCTACAATTGCTTTTTATTTTTGAAAAACTATCACTATCTGCTTTTGCCACTTGCTTGGAAAAATATCAGTTGCTATCTGGAAACCATCAACATGCAGGCCATTTGCCTTCTACATGACTTTATGTTAATCTAATTGTAGCATATATGCAATCCATCCATGAAAACTTGAATATCCAAATAGTCTGATTCACATATGAATACGTAAAGGGGTTATACGAAGATGAACTTTTGTCTGTTATCTACAGGACAGGTGATAAAAATCTGGTCACTGGAGGTCTCACCACCAATCTCGAGAACAAGGCTACAGTTTCCCGTGGCCCTCTCACTGCAGGCTCTCTGCATCCGCCAAAGTCAGGAGGACATTGTATGGAGCTAAGGCCCATCATGCTTGGTGCCGCTCCATTCATTTTCAATGGAACTATCAGAGATAGCCAAGTAAAAGGCTCAACTATTGCCATCTGCCCCATTGAAATGAGTGGAGTGGCAGCTGCGCATGCACAGCTCCATTCATTCTGATGTCACTGCGGGTGAGAGACACGACCCCACGGTGATGAGAAGTGAGGGTGGTCACATGTTAATGGGGAAGAATGCAAGTACTGTATTATTATTGAGGCAAAATGCACAGAGAAAATGTGCATGACCTCAATATAATCAAAAATAATCTTTATTATTGTGGTATTAGAGGAAATCTCCAGGACTTATAAACTTTGATAGTCTTGGATAGCTAGTCAATGTTTGATTTGTGTGATTCAGCCCCAAAAGCACTTCATTATTTACACAGGCACAGCAGCTTGTCCACATGGGCGATTGCTCCTTGTGCTGCAGCTCAGTTTCATTAATATAGCAGGGTGGCAGCCTGCCCCTGCTACAGCTAATGCAAAGCCAGCTCCATTAGTCAGTGGATATACAGCAGTACCAGGTATGGACACAAGAAGTGCTCCAATATAAGGAAAGAGACCTATTTTTCAATAGAAGGGGGAATGAGCAATGTTAGTCTATGGACCAAAAATAGAATGTGCTGGAAGGTTCTAGTAGACTGCATGGGAGGATATAAAATGGGTCTGGATGTGGTTCTGTGCCTTTTCTTTTTGCCACTGACTTGTGGGTCAGGTCTGCTGTGTTGCTGAGGTGCTCTTATTCTGAGACTTCTTGGTGCTGTTGTGAAATACTACCTGCTCAAGGACTGTGGCTGAGAACAGCTGTGGCTAGAACGTAATTGGGGGGATGTCTGCTATGAATCTGGAAGCTGCCAGTGATCACCCTGAAGGGTAGGGGATGGGTATAGCTCCTCAACTAATTTGGGCTCACAGGAGATGGATTTGTGCACATCTCTCTGCCCATGGTGCAAACGTCTGGAGTCGAGAGAGAACAGTCTTCGATGATCATTGTTTGCACTCATACTACAGGAGAAGCAGCGGAATCATGGACTGTGCAAGGTTTTCGTCTAGTCATGTAAGGACTATTCAAAGAGTGTCCAAACAATACTAGGACATTTTGAGAAACTGCTGTGATTTTGTCTTTACTGTGTGACATATAATAATGAAAACCTGATATTTATTGTTAAAGAAGAGTGTATTTGAGAAACCTTTTGCTGTTAGCATGGACTGTGAAGAGTATCACGATCAGTACAGAGTTTTCAACAGGTTACAGTCGGTCGCTGGTTGTTATTATTAATATTATTATTAGAGATGAGCGAACGCGTTCGTCCGAGCTTGATATTCGTGCGAATATTAGGGTGTTCGGGATGTTCGTTATTCGTGACGAACACCATGCGGTGTTCTGGTTACTTTCACTTCCTTCCCTGAGACGTTAGCGCGCTTTTCTGGCCAATTGAAAGACAGGGAAGGCATTACAACTTCCCCCTGCAACGTTTAAGCCCTATACCACCCCCCTGCTGTGAGTGGCTGGCGAGATCAGGTGTTCGCCTAATATAAAAGTCGGCCCCTCCCGCGGCTCGCCTCAGATGCGGTGTGAGTTAGATGAGGGACAGTGCTGTTTATACCGGAGCTGCTGTAGGGAAAGAATTGGTAGTTAGTGTAGGCTTCAAGACCCCCCAAAGGTCCTTATTAGGGCCACTGATAGCTGTGTGTTGGCTGCTGTTAGCAGTGGGATTTTTTTTTTCTCAAAATCGCCTCTGCAGACCGTTGCACCTGGCATTAGGGACAGAAGTGCTGCATAGGCAGGGAGAGTGTTAGGAGTGAGTGTAGCCTTCAAGAACCTCAACGGTCCTTTCTAGGGCCATATTTATCCGTGTGCAGTACTGTCCAGGCTGCTGTTGGCTGTGCTGCATTTTTTTTGGGCTTCTCAAAATCGCCTCTGCAGAGCATTGCACCCTCCATTGATACTGCAGGGAAAGAATTGTATAGGCAGGGCCACAACACAGTTATTATTCATAGAATATACGCAGTGCTGCCTGTTGGTGGGAAAAAACTGAAAACAAATCTATTTGTCCAGCCTCTGTCCGTCCTTACGGGCGGTGGACACGTGTGAGCTGCGTGAAAAACATTGCTAAATCATACGCAGCCAGCTACGCTTTACTGCTGGGTTCGCCATTTGCTTTCCTTAATTGGGAAAAAAAATACCTGCTCTCCAAGAGTTATAATAACTCTGCTACCCTCACGTTCTGTGACACATAAGCAGGGACACAGCACAGTTATTAAACTTCTCAGGTTCATTGAATATACGCAGTGCTGCCTGTTGGTGGGAAAAAACTGAAAAGAAATCTATTTGTCCAGCCTGTGTCCGTCCTTACGCCTGTGGAGACGTGTGAGCTGCGTGAAAAACATTGCTAAATCATACGCAGCCAGCTACGCTTTACTGCTGGGTTCGCCATTTGCTTTCCTTAATTGGGAAAAAAAATACCTGCTCTCCAAGAGTTATAATAACTCTGCTACCCTCACGTTCTGTGACACATAAGCAGGGACACAGCACAGTTATTAAACTTCTCAGGTTCATTGAATATACGCAGTGCTGCCTGTTGGTGGGAAAAAACTGAAAAGAAATCTATTTGTCCAGCCTGTGTCCGTCCTTACGCCTGTGGAGACGTGTGAGCTGCGTGAAAAACATTGCTAAATCATACGCACCCAGCTACGCTTTACTGCTGGCTTCGCCATTTGCTTTCCTTAATTGGGAAAAAAAAATACCTGCTCTGCCACAGTTAATAACTCTGCTACCCTCACGTTCTGTGACACATAAGCAGGGACACAGCACAGTTATTAAACTTCTCAGGTTCATTGAATATACGCAGTGCTGCCTGTTGGTGGGAAAAAACTGAAAAGAAATCTATTTGTCCAGCCTGTGTCCGTCCTTACGCCTGTGGAGACGTGTGAGCTGCGTGAAAAACATTGCTAAATCAGACGCACCCAGCTACGCTTTACTGCTGGCTTCGCCATTTGCTTTCCTTAATTGGGAAAAAAAAATACCTGCTCTGCCACAGTTAATAACTCTGCTACCCTCACGTTCTGTGACACATAAGCAGGGACACAGCACAGTTATTAAACTTCTCAGGTTCATTGAATATACGCAGTGCTGCCTGTTGGTGGGAAAAAACTGAAAAGAAATCTATTTGTCCAGCCTGTGTCCGTCCTTACGCCTGTGGAGACGTGTGAGCTGCGTGAAAAACATTGCTAAATCATACGCACCCAGCTACGCTTTACTGCTGGCTTCGCCATTTGCTTTCCTTAATTGGGAAAAAAAAATACCTGCTCTCCAAGAGTTATAATAACTCTGCTACCCTCACGTTCTGTGACACATAAGCAGGGACACAGCACAGTTATTAAACTTCTCAGGTTCATTGAATATACGCAGTGCTGCCTGTTGGTGGGAAAAAACTGAAAAGAAATCTATTTGTCCAGCCTGTGTCCGTCCTTACGCCTGTGGAGACGTGTGAGCTGCGTGAAAAACATTGCTAAATCATACGCACCCAGCTACGCTTTACTGCTGGGTTCGCCATTTGCTTTCCTTAATTGGGAAAAAAAATACCTGCTCTCCAAGAGTTATAATAACTCTGCTACCCTCACGTTCTGTGACACATAAGCAGGGACACAGCACAGTTATTAAACTTCTCAGGTTCATTGAATATACGCAGTGCTGCCTGTTGGTGGGAAAAAACTGAAAAGAAATCTATTTGTCCAGCCTGTGTCCGTCCTTACGCCTGTGGAGACGTGTGAGCTGCGTGAAAAACATTGCTAAATCATACGCACCCAGCTACGCTTTACTGCTGGCTTCGCCATTTGCTTTCCTTAATTGGGAAAAAAAAATACCTGCTCTGCCACAGTTAATAACTCTGCTACCCTCACGTTCTGTGACACATAAGCAGGGACACAGCACAGTTATTAAACTTAGATAATTCATTCACTAGAGGCAGTGGGGCCTTTCGTTTTCCAAAAAGGGCAAAAATTATATTTGGCCTGCAGTCTTGCGCCAATTTATTTCCTGCCTGGGAAATCTAATCACTGGTAATACAGCATGCTGAGGGGTAGGGGTAAGCCTAGAGGACGTGGACGTGGACGTGGCCGAGGACGCGGAGGGCCAAGTGAGGGTGTGGGCACAGGCCAAGCTCCTGATCCAGGTGTGTCGCAGCTGTCTGCTGCGCGATTAGGAGAGAGGCACGTTTCTGGCGTCCCCACATTCATCGCCCAATTAATGGGTCCACGCGGGAGACGGTTATTAGAAAATGAGCAGTGTGAGCAGGTCCTGTCCTGGATGGCAGAAAGTGCTTCGAGCAACCTATCGTCTACCCGCAGTTCTGCGCCGTCCACTGCTGCCAATCCGAATCCTCTGTCTGCTGCTCCTCCTTCCTCCCAGCCTCCTCACTCCACTACAATGACACCTGCTCAGGAGCGGGAACACTCCCAGGAACTGTTCTCGGGCCCCTGCTTAGATTGGGCAGCAGCGGTTCCTCTCCCACCAGAGGAGTTTATCGTCACTGATGCCCAACCATTCGAAAGTTCCCGGGGTCCGGGGGAAGAGGCTGGGGACTTCCGCCAACTGTCTCAACAACTTTCTGTGGGTGAGGAGGACGATGACGATCAGACACAGTTGTCTTGCAGTGAGGTAGTAGTAAGGGCAGTAAGTCCCAGGGAGCAGCGCACAGAGGATTCGGAGGAAGAGCAGCAGGACGATGAGGTGACTGACCCCACCTGGTGTGCAACGCTTACTCAGGAGGACAGGTCTTCAGAGGGGGAGTCAAGGGCATCAGCAGGGCAGGTTGCAAGAGGCAGTGCAGTGGCCAGGGGTAGAGGCAGGGCCAGACCGAATAATCCACCAAGTGTTTCCCAAAGCGCCCCCTCGCGCCATGCCACCCTGCGGAGGCCGAGGTGCTCTAAGGTCTGGCAGTTTTTCACAGAGACGCCTGACGACCGACGAACAGTGGTGTGCAACCTTTGTCGCGCAAAGCTCAGCCGGGGAGCCAACACCAACAGCCTCACCACCACCACCATGCGCAGACATATGATGGCCAAGCACCCCGCAAGGTGGGACAAAGGCCGTTCACCGCCTCCGGTTTGCACCCCTGCCTCTCCCCCTGTGCCCCAACCTGCCACTGAGATGCAACCCCCCTCTCAGGACACAGGCACTACCGCCTCATGGCCTGCACCCACACCCTCATCTCCGCTGTCCTCGGCCCCATCCAGCAGTGTAGTTCAGCGCACCGTTCAGCCGTCCCTTGCGCAAGTGTTCGAGCGCAAGCGCAAGTACGCCGCCATGCACCCGCACGCTCAAACGTTAACCGTCCGCATCGCAAAATTCATCAGCCTTGAGATGCTGCCGTATAGGGTTGTGGAAACGGAGTCCTTCAAAAGTATCATGGAGGCGGCGGCCCCGCGCTACTCAGTTCCCAGTCGCCACTACTTTTCCCGATGTGCCGTCCCAGCCCTGCACGACCACGTCTCCCGCAACATTGTGCGCGCCCTCACCAACGCGGTTACTGCCACGGTCCACTTAACTACGGACACGTGGACAAGCACAGGCGGGCAGGGCCACTACATCTCCCTGACGGCACATTGGGTGAATTTAGTGGAGGCTGGGACAGAGTCAGAGCCTGGGACCGCTCACGTCCTACCCACCCCCAGAATTGCGGGCCCCAGCTCGGTGGTGGTATCTGCGGAGGTGTATGCTTCCTCCACTAAAGCACCCTCCTCCTCCTCCTCCTCCTCTGTCTCACAATCAAGATGTGTTAGCAGCAGCATGTCGCCAGCAGTCGGTGTCGCGCGGTGTGGCAGCACAGCGGTGGGCAAGCGTCAGCAGGCCGTGCTGAAACTACTCAGCTTAGGCGATAAGAGGCACACGGCCCACGAACTGCTGCAGGGTCTGACACAGCAGACCGACCGCTGGCTTGCGCCGCTGAGCCTCCAACCGGGCATGGTCGTGTGTGACAACGGCCGTAACCTGGTGGCGGCTCTGCAGCTCGGCAGCCTCACGCACGTGCCATGCCTGGCCCACGTCTTTAATTTGGTGGTTCAGCGCTTTCTGAAAAGCTACCCACGCTTGTCAGACCTGCTCGTAAAGGCGCGCCGGCTCTGCGCACATTTCCGCAAGTCCCACACGGACGCTGCCACCCTGCGCACCCTGCAACATCACTTTAAGCTGCCAGTGCACCGACGGTGGAACTCTACGCTCCACATGTTGGCCAGGCTATATGAACAGCGTAGAGCTATAGTCGAATACCAACTCCAACATGGGCGGCGCAGTGGGAGTCAGCCTCCTCAATTCCTTTCAGAAGAGTGGGCCTGGTTGGCAGACATCTGCCATGTCCTTGGTAATTTTGAGGAGTCTACCCAGGTGGTGAGCGGCGATGCTACAATCATTAGCGTCACCATTCCTCTGCTATGCATCTTGAGAAATTCCCTGCAAACCATAAAGGCAGCTGCTTTGCGCTCGGAAACGGGGGCGGGGGAAGACAGTATGCCGCTGGATAGTCAGGGCACCCTCCTGTCTATTTCTCAGCGCGTACAGGAGGAGGAGGAGGAGCATGAGGAGGATGAGGAGGAGGGGGAAGAGACAGCTTGGGCCGCTGCTGACGGTACACTGGCTGATTGCCTGTCATCCTTTCAGCGTGTATGGCCTGAGGAGGAGGAGGAGGAGGAGGAGGAGGATCCTGAAAGTGATCTTCCTAGTGAAGACAGCCATGTGTTGCGTACAGGTACCCTGGCACACATGGCTGACTTCATGTTAGGATGCCTTTCTCGTGACCCTCGCGTTGCACGCATTCTGGCCACTACGGATTACTGGGTGTACACACTGCTCGATCCACGGTATAAGGAGAACCTGCCCACTCTGATTCCCGAAGAGGAAAGGGGTTCGAGAGTGTTGCTATACCACAGGACCCTTGCGGACAAGCTGATGGTAAAATTCCCAGCCGACAGCGCTAGTGGCAGAAGGCGCAGTTCCGAGGGCCATGTTGCAGGGGATGTGCGTAGATCGAGCAGCATGTACATCCCAGGCAGTGCAACAGTCTTTAAGGGCCTGGCCAGCTTTATGGCTCCCCACCAAGACTGTGTCACCGCTCCCCAGTCACGGCTGAGTCGGCGGGAGCACTGCAAAAGGATGGTGAGGGAGTACGTAGCGGATCGCACGACCATCCTTGGTGACGCCTCTGCCCCCTACAACTACTGGGTGTCGAAGCTGGACACGTGGCCTGAACTAGCCCTGTATGCCCTTGAGGTGCTTGCTTGTCCTGCGGCTAGCGTGTTGTCGGAGAGGGTGTTTAGTGCGGCTGGGGGAATCATCACCGATAAGCGTAGCCGCTTGTCAACCGACAGTGCCGACAGGCTAACACTCATCAAGATGAACAAAGGCTGGATTTCGCCAGACTTCTGTTCTCCACCAGCGGACAGCAGCGATACGTAAGCAATACGTAGGCTGCACCCGCGGATGGAAGCTACGTTCTCTCTCACCATCCAAAACGGGGACATTTGTGCTTCATCAATCTGTGTCTAATATTCCTCCTCCTCCTCCTCCTGCTCCTCCTCCTGAAACCTCACGTAATCACGCTGAACGGGCAATTTTTCTTAGGGCCACAAGGCTCACTCAAATAATTTTTCAGAACAATTTTTATAAGTTTCAATTAGCTTAAAAGCGTTGGAACTTTAACTTGAACCAATTTTTCGTTACACTGGGCTGCCTCCAGGCCTAGTTACCACTTAAGCCACATTAACCAAAGCGATTCACCTGCCATCTTGGTTGGGCATGGCCAATTTTTACTGAGGTACATTAGTACTGTTGGTACACCAATTTTTTGGGGCCCTCACCTACAGTGTAATCATAGTAATTTCTATGTTCTTCGCCTGCACTCATGGTACAGAAAGGTGTGTGGGGTTGGCCTACAGTTTAGCTACATAAATGTCACTTGTGCCTTGGCTATACTAAGGCTACTGAAATGGAACGAAGACTGCGCTCCCGCTATACTGCTGCTTCAGAATTGTTACTGGGGCCTGTCTTGAGTGCTACTATTGCTTACATGGAACGAAGACTGCGCTCCCGCTATACTGCTGCTTCAGAATTGTTACTGGGGCCTGTCTTGAGTGCTACTATTGCTTACATGGAACGAAGACTGCGCTCCCGCTATACTGCTGCTTCAGAATTGTTACTGGGGCCTGTCTTGAGTGCTACTATTGCTTACATGGAACGAAGACTGCGCTCCCGCTATACTGCTGCTTCAGAATTGTTACTGGGGCCTGTCTTGAGTGCTACTATTGCTTACATGGAACGAAGACTGCGCTCCCGCTATACTGCTGCTTCAGAATTGTTACTGGGGCCTGTCTTGAGTGCTACTATTGCTTACATGGAACGAAGACTGCGCTCCCGCTATACTGCTGCTTCAGAATTGTTACTGGGGCCTGTCTTGAGTGCTACTATTGCTTACATGGAACGGACACGTGGAGAGGACACGTAGTGCCTCAAAAACATCCCCCTCCTCCTCCAACAGGGAAAACATTGTTGGCAAATGCCTTTGCATTGGTTCGTCTGGCGGCAGTCCAAGAATTTCACCTTTACCGACACTACAAGAGAGCCCCCCCACCATCCCCCCGCCACGGCCCACTTAATCCTGGCCACATTCCGAAAACCAACAAAATACAACCGTGGTACTAGGTCCGCAGTCACCACCACATTACCACCAACGCGGTTACTGTTAAGGTGCATATAACCACGGACACGTGGAGAGGACACGTAGTGCCTCAAAAACATCCCCCTCCTCCTCCAACAGGGAAAACATTGTTGGCAAATGCCTTTGCATTGGTTCGTCTGGCGGCAGTCCAAGAATTTCACCTTTACCGACACTACAAGAGAGCCCCCCCACCATCCCCCCGCCACGGCCCACTTAATCCTGGCCACATTCCGAAAACCAACAAAATACAACCGTGGTACTAGGTCCGCAGTCACCACCACATTACCACCAACGCGGTTACTGTTAAGGTGCATATAACCACGGACACGTGGAGAGGACACGTAGTGCCTCAAAAACATCCCCCTCCTCCTCCAACAGGGAAAACATTGTTGGCAAATGCCTTTGCATTGGTTCGTCTGGCGGCAGTCCAAGAATTTCACCTTTACCGACACTACAAGAGAGCCCCCCCACCATCCCCCCGCCACGGCCCACTTAATCCTGGCCACATTCCGAAAACCAACAAAATACAACCGTGGTACTAGGTCCGCAGTCACCACCACATTACCACCAACGCGGTTACTGTTAAGGTGCATATAACCAGTCTGACTGGGGCATGCAGACACCTTGACAGAATGAATAGTGTGTGGCACATAGGTTCCCCATTGCTATGCCCACGTGTGCAGCTCCTGATGGCGGTGGCACAGGATTGTATTTCTCATTGCTTCTGTACAGCATTGTGGGCTATCGCCCCGCCCCTATTAAAGAGGGTCGCTACCTAGCCGTGCCAACCCTGTGCAGTGTGTGCCTGCGGTCCCTCGTCGTGGCAGACGCACTTCTAAATAGACATGAGGGTGGTGTGGCATGAGGGCAGCTGAAGGCTGCGCAGGGACAGTTTGGTGTGCGCTGTGGGGGGGAGGGGGTGCGGTTGGGCAGCATGTAACTCAGGAGAAGTGGCAGTGGAGTGTCATGCAGGCAGTGATTGTGCTTTGTTGGAGGTAGTGTGGTGCTTAGCAAAGGTATGCCATGCTAATGAGCGCTTTTCAGAAGTAAAAGTTGTTGGGAGGGGGGGGGGCCCACTCTTGCCGCTATTGTGGCTTAATAGTGGGACCTGTGAACTTAGGATGCAGCCCAACATGTAGCCCCTCGCCTGCCCTATCCGTCACTGTGTCATTCCCATCACTTTCATGAATTGCCCAGATTTTCACACATGAAAACCTTAGCGAGCATCGGCGAAATACAAAAATGTTCTGGTCGCCCATTGACTTCAATGGGGTTCGTTGTTCGAAACGAACCCTCGAGCATCACGGGAAGTTCGTTACGAATAACGAACACCCGAACATTTTGGTGTTCGCTCATCTCTAATTATTATCTTTTTATGTTTTTCTGGGTTTCTTTTCCTACAGCTAGCCCCAAGCGTAAAACAAAATAAAACACTATTTTTGTTCCTAGGTCTCCTGATTCTGTGTTGTATCCTAAAAGAACCCAGGCGAATTACCTGCAACCTGCTACATTAATTTGAGTGGAGCTGAGTTGCAGCACCAGACATGGGCACCTGCTTTAATGAACCACTGAGTGAGAAAAGAACTGGTACAATAGAATTGGTGTGGTCCCTTTATTGTGCTGATTGGTGGTAGTCCTGGAAGTCAGAACTGCGCTGAACAAACATTGATGGCCTATCGTAAGGATAGGCCATCTATGCTTAAAATGACTATCAAGGACTAGAAAAACTGTCACAGAAGTGGATGTGGATCCATTGTACCTCAGAACTGATTTGAATTGGGGTTCCTCAGTTTCCACCCTTTCATCCCACCAAATGGGATCTGGTTTGTACTGCAGGGAACCCTAGATTTTTACTCCAGAAATACTTTGCTAGGAGACAGCTGATGCACTTGGTCCGGTTTTCCATATTGGAGTACTCGAGAGTGTAGACAAAGACATAGTTGTCTACAAGCTGAGGTCAGGGTTGGCGGAAAACTGGTGTGGTTGAGAAACAGGCCGAGGCTCATGGCAAGTAGTGGAAGAGAAATGTGCAGCCAATAAACGAACTGAGATCGGAAATAAAGAAAATCTGGAAATTTGGGTGATTCAGGCATGGACCTATTCCCATAAGATCAGATAGGAATCAAACTGGCACGTTTGCACAGTACAGAATGATTGCTTTGGCAACTGCTGATGGGCAGACTAGCGGTATATAGCCCAAGACCTGTCAGGGGACTTGAAAATTGGGTATGCTCTGAGCCTTTAAGTGGTGGACTGGGTGTGTGCTCATGCTCTATGAGAACCAGTAAGTCGACAGGAGCTGTGGAGACCACTACAGTCAGTAGAGGAACACGGCGCTGGCCATGCCCAATAGCCGGAGGAGGTAGGGGATGCTGCCAGCCATGACCACCAGCCATAACATAAACATAACTGCTTTTTCTAAAAACAGCACCATACCTGCACATATGTTGTGTCTTTTACTGCAGTTCAGCTCCATTGAAGTGAAAAGGACCTAGCTAGTGATGGGAAGAAAAATGGAAAAGCTTGGAAAAAAAAATTTTTTTTTCCAAAGCAATTTTTTTCCAGAAAAATGGAAAAAACGGTGTAGAATATTATTTTACAGTAATAAATAATATATCTATGACACGGTATTCAAACTATATAACATGAAAATGGCTTTGCGGAAAAAAAATGGGAATTTTTTTCCCCCCCAATTTTTCAGTTTTCTGTTAGGCCTTCCCACCTCTAGGCCTAGCAAGAACAACACATACAACCTGTAGACAGCTGTGGTGCTATTTTTAAAAGAGGACAGACATATTTTTCTACTCCTGGATAAAGTCCTGAAGAATCTCCTTGGGCACTCAGAGCACTAAGTATGGATAATATGAATAAATGATCTGTCAACAGCAGTTTGTAGATTTTTCTTCCAGGTTTCTGCACTGCAAACTGTAAAAATAAACTGAATATGAGGGCAGTCAGTGCGAGGAGGTAATGGAGATATATTACAAACATGCTGCAGATTACATTTGCTGACTAGTCAATGTTAGTCGAAGGTGGAGCTTTACTTAAAGGCCTCCTTCACACAAGTTATAAAAGCCGCGGAATTTCTGCCAACCTCTACGGCATTTACAGTATAAGGCCTCCCTCACTGCCTTTTCAGCACTGCACTAAATGCTGTACAACGCTACCATTCATTTCAATGGGGCTGCTTACACAAGTGTCAAAACGCAGCGTCTTCAACCCTGCGCTTTGACACCGATGCATGTTCTATCTTTGGCCATTTCAAGCTGTGCGTCGCCCATTGAAATGAATGGGCAGGGGTTTCAGCGCTGAAAACATAGCACAACTTGGTATCTCATTTTTGGCAGTGCTAAACACTAGCTTCACTACCTAAAAAAAAAAAATCAATATTCACCTATCTGGAGCCGTCCTAGTCCCTCCCACTGCTTTCTAGAGCTCCGGCCAGGCTACCAGCCACTTGTCAGTGCCGACAGAGCATCTTTTGCTAGTGATGGGGTTTGAAGACCCTGCCTCCAGCAAGAGATTGATCTGATTTGGTTCCTCGAGCGTGGGCACAGCCAATCAGAGTAAGCACTCGATGAACCAATTACAGCCATTCATTGGTGCATCCAGCGCTAGCTCTGATTGGCTGAGGCATGGTCTTAGCCAATCAGAGCAATCTCCTGCTGGAGGAAGGGGTCTTCAAACCCCGTCACTAGCAAAAGATGCTCTATCAGCACTGACAAGTGGCCAGCAGCCTGCCCGGAGCTCCAGAGAGCAGCGGGAGGGACCTGGACGGCGACAGATGAGTATTGATTTTTTTCAGTGGTGCTGAAAATGCAGGCAAGATGCATGCCAGCACTGCTGAAACCGCATTAAATGTAGCATTGAAAAGCGCTGCATTTCTGTAAACGCCAGTGTGAGGGAGGTCTGAGGCGTGGAGCAGATTTTAAAAATCTCATCCACATAGAGTGGGAAATTTCTGCAAAAAATCCACAGCATGTCTATTTATGCTGCACATTCTGACTGCGAATTTCAGCTTTGGAGATGCAAAGGATTTCAAACCCTAATCTAATCGGCAACAATATTCGTGGCCTTTAGGTGCAGATTTGGCCACTGTGGAGTTTCTGTACATTCATGGCAGATTTTTAACTTTGAAAACTTTGCATCAAACATGCTGTGTGTGAAGGTACCATTAGAGTGGTTTCACACGGATGCCAATATTTCCACTGGACGCAGCAGAAGACGGCACGGCCAAAATCCGCAGCAAAATCACAATAGATTTTAATGTAGAATTACTTGCAGAATTCTGTCATTTTTAATTCTGTATTAATATCTGCAGATTAGCCACATGGATTGTAGCGCAGAATGTTTTGCAGGACTGCAAGTTCCGCTGTGTCCTGGGGAAATGTTATGCCCATGTGAAAGAACCCTATGGGCTCCTGCAGACGAGCGTAGGCATATATACGCTCGCGAGAACCTGACGTGTTTGTGCTGTGGAGGGAGCACTATCAGGTGCTTTTGTGCCTTCTGCAAGAACTTGGCTGGGTTCATTGTCAATGGCTATTCAGTTTTAAAGAGACTTCGCCACCATCTTTTTGCAGCCCTCACTGACAGCACCATAAGGTAGTGCTTGCTGCACTGATTACAGTGATATATCTGCTGTGTGGTTCTGTTCTGTAGTTTTGGAGAAACTTGTAATTAATTTATAGCAGCCAGATGCAGAACTAGTCCTGCATATCCATAGGCTGCAGCCTAGCCACGCACCCCCCCTCCCACCCACCCCACCCTCCAGCCAGTGATTGCCATCTCTTTCTCTCTGCACAATAATAAGTAGATAGTTGTCAATCAATATCTGGAAAGCTGTAGCTAGTTGCAGCTCATGAATATCCAGGACTACTTCCAGTAGTCCTCAGTGTATGTACTGCCACTGATAAAAAGAACGTTCCCTCAAAACTACTGCACGGATCCACACAGTAGACACATCACAGTAGACGTATGACAGGCACTACCTTGTGCTGCTCTCAGAGAGGGATTCAAAAAATGCTGGCAGTCCTTTAAGCAAATAGTGCAGCAATTAACAATGTACAGCCATTTTACTATTAATGTTAGCCGCGATAAGGACTCTTGGCCGCATCTCGGCTGCAATCCAGTGGCTAAATGAGACCCTACCTTAAATGCCCTAATTCAATGACAACATTTATTTGGTATTATCCGTAACAAAAGGAAAAATCAAAATCAACAATGAGGAAATTGAAGCAGTACATTACTTTATATTCCTTGGATCGAACGCCGACCAGAATGGAGTATCAGGATCCGAAATAAAGCAATGAGTCATGCTAGTCGCAGCACAATGTTAAGTATGGATAAGATCTGGAAAAACAAAGACATAAGCATTGCAATGAAATGCCGGATAGTGAACACAATTGTTTTCCCAATCACAACCTAAAGCTGTGAAAGTTGGTGTCACGTCTGTCTCCTGAGATCTGTTGTACTACAGGTTCTCTGGAGCTTTCCTGCTCAGGTGTGCGGATTGTGCTGGCTGGGCATGTGTGTCTCCAGTCAGCCAATCACTCCTGGTCCGCACACATAAACGCGGTCTTCCCAGGTGTGGGTCTGTTCAGCTTTCTCTGTTCTCATTCTCTCTGTTTGTGGTGTGAGCAGGTTCTATGTGTGGTGGCTGCATGAAAGGTTTGTGTCTTGTGGTTTTCTTTGGTTATGTCGCTAGACTCCTAGTTAGTGTAGGGACTAGCGGTGTTGCCAGGAGCCGTAACGTGGCCCACTAGTTTCCAAATTTTGGCCAAATTGTCCATGTCGGTGGTGGCATGTGTGTGTGTCCTAGCCTGGGTGCGTGGGTTCCTAGGGGCAGCAAGGGCCCAGATCCGAAGACTGCTGGGCGGCCCCTTATTGGGGCGTTGTCCCCGCTCAGGTAGATCCTTGATCACCTTCCTTTGTAGAAGATAGGGAGAGATGTTAATCAGTGGTTGTTTCACCCGGTGTTCCCTAACTTTGGTGCTACAGAACATTTCTAAGAATTCCTTGGGCCACCAAGATCATAAACAAAACAGTCCTATACCGCATCAAATCAAAGTGTTCATTGTAGGGCAAAACTACCAAACAGAGACTCTCATACTTCAGAACTAATTACTTAGAAACATTGATAATGCTTGGAGTGGTCAGCGATAATAGAATACCCGGCCGCCAAACAAGGTGCTGGATGGATATTGTCAAAGCCAACGCCAACATACAAATGATCAAACTCAGAAGAAGTACTAAACAGAACCGTGTGGAGAGAACCATAAAGTCGGCCCCGAACAAACAGATAAAGATAGATCGTTAACTAATATTTAATGAAAATATTTTACAACTCATTAAATAGCAAACTGCTAAGTGTTGACTATCTGGGATCCCTTGTATGAGTAACGCGCATGGACATTTTTTCCTTACAGAATTCAGCTTTCTGTAGAGAGAAGTTAGAATTTGTAATTCACGGTGTAAACAATGAACACAAGAAGAGCGGAATGCTCTCGATCCAGCAATCACTAATTACTCTCATGCATCATACTTACCAGCTGGTTTAAAGCTTCAGTCTCATTTACTCGACATTTCCATCATTGTTGGGTGGAATTTAAATCAGCTTTGGTAATGAAAATGTATGAGGCCTTAGTATTTCAGTAGCATTCAAGACCCATTTCAGGCAAAAGTGGTGTTGTGATATTGTTTAGGAGCCAGTTATACATGGACACTTAGAACAGAGACAAACAGATGCCTGTTTTAAAATCACAACATGTTCTAGATGTGCGTTTTTTTTTTGGTTTTTCAATGGGAAAAAAATGCAGGTTTCTATGAAAATTGCAAAAACATAGCAAACTATCACATACCTCAACTAGACCACTAATGATCCCAATAACCCTTGTGTGAAAGAGGAAATCCATGACTTGCAGTGATAAATTAGTATTTTTGTGGTCAGGTTTTTTTTCTATGGACACACATTGCTTTGCAGTTTTTGCATCTGTGATAATGTGGAAGGAACACCAGAAAGCTGTTCTGTTGTGAGATTATGTTTTCCTATTTACAAGCAGCATGTTACGGATGTAGCAGAGTTTATCTTGTCTATTGTAACTTGTTGCAGAAAGTTATCTTTAGCTATTAAAAAGTTATTCTCTTATCTTAACAAAATAAATCTCATTGTAAAGTAATTGAAATGGTAAACAAACTGAGGTAAAGAAAGTTCTAACACGTTAAAAGTCATGTTAAACTTTACTGCATCTGTATCATGGCAGGTCTGCCTAGCTAGTATTCCAAATGGCACAAAAATACTGAGAAGAAACAAAATACAACAAATACATAATGCTGTATGTATGTAAATCTTGTTATTTGTATAGCGCCAACCTATTCCACACCACTGTCAGGCAATTTAATTATTTATTACTGGAATCCAACCTGGGAACTCATTTTACCGATCTTGGAAGGCTAAGTCAACCTTGAGTCGGCTACCTGAACCAAGCTGGGATTGAACCCACAACCTTCAGGTCATGAGTGAGAGCTTAGAACTGCATTTCTGCTGCTTTACGACACTGCACCACACAGGGCTCTACCTGACATGCTCTTCATCACCCAGGGCAAAGATTCAATTTTCTGCCCCAACGCTGAATCCAAATACTGTCTTCAAGACAGAATGCCTTGCTGGCCTGTCAGCTTCTCTACTATTCCCCGACCCCATATGGATGATTGACAGCTAGGGTGAAAATGGGTATATCCATCAGCTCCACAATATGTGAAGGGGCAGGAGGACGCTGGGAAAGATGGAAGATTGCTCTCTTCATGAATGCAATTTACTCATAACTTGGCTGTCATACAAAAGGCATCATTTAATAGACCACCCGTCACGATACTTTAAAGGGTTTTTCCAAGTCCCTCACGACGTTAGAAGCCATAAAACAATAAAAGTAGTATAAATAACCTGCTCATTTTGCCTCCGTTCCAATGCTCCCTGCAAGTTTCTATTTGACGGCACTGGTGACTTCACTGACTACCCATGTGACCAGTGATTGGCTCCAGCAGCTAGGCCGGCACTCCAACAATGACATCATTAAGTACCTTCATGATCACTGAGGCCATTGATTGGCTACAGCAGACATGTGGGTAGTCAGAAATCACTGGAGCTGGAACAGGGATGAAATGAATAGGTGATTAATGCTTAATTTATTGTTTTAGAATGGTCCAGATCCGCAGTATGGGATTCTTGCCTTTAGAAAAAAATGCTATTGTTTTAAACCGTATGACCTTCTTAGCTTAATATATCCTCAAGTCAAATTATCATTTTTTCTGCATAAAACAGAAGTAATATGAATGGATGAAATGTTGTAAAATATCCTATTAAATGGAAGTACTGCCCAGCAGACTGTAAATCTCCTCTCCCCACCTGTAGACTTTCTGTAAAAGGATCAGATTAGAAACCGCAAAAATCCATCTGGTGTAAAACACTAAATAAAAGACAGGCAGATGGTGTGTGTGTGTGTGTGTGTGGGGGGGGGGGGGGCATGGATCTCACAGCTAAACACAATTTAGAAAAAAGAAAGGACAGCGTCCGAACAAAATGATGGGTTCAAAAATAAAGCTCTTTTTGGATGACTCACCCAGTGTGTAGATACTCTAGAAAGAGGCACCTTAACACCAAGAAGCCAAGATAGCAGATGGATTAGGCCAATGTAATTTCCACTATCCAGAAGTAACATCCAACAAGGAGAGCACCAAGGTCCATACTGTATCACAACCAGGATGGGTACAATAGAAAGTGGAAAACAAGGAGTCGAAAGAGAACTAGCGCACAGAGGACAAAAGCAAGGCTTATAAAATGGGTGGATTTTTTATGATGGCTCTTACACCTTACTTGAGAAGGGAATGCCTTGTACGAAAACTCCCTTAATCCAGGTCCACAGATGTTAAATCAATGGTAACGGCCATACTTCTTATGTAACCAGTATGTTTTTATTGATGCTATCCAGCATACCAGTGTTGTAATGCATCAAGGAAGCATACACATTATACATAGGGAAGTGGGGGTAACCAGTGCAATGCGTTTCGGGGTGATTGTCCCTGTTTCTCAAGCAATGTTCAGCTGGTGACATAATTACTACCAACCAATTGGTGGGTTTTTCTCTAACATAGCCCACATCAAAAAGCAAGATGAGACTGTATCACCATATTTTTATGTTTATTTTTTCGATCAAATGGTCAAACTTTATTTTCTTCTCTCCAAAGTCCTCACTGGCAAGTGGTAGAGCTCATATATTGATACATAATAGAAGGGCAGGTATAGAACCCCATCCCTCAGCATGTAGACAGCCCAATTGCTATATGGAGGAGCATTGTACAGGAACGAGAAACTGATCAGGCCTTGCTTTTGTTCTCTGAGCAATGGTTCTCTTGTGTTCCTTTTGTTTTCTCTGTGAATCTTTCACTTAGGGTACTTTTACATGGGATGATTGTTGGGCACAGATGTCCGACAGGACATCCCAGCGATGATCATTCCTGTGCTTTTACACAGAAACAAGCATCGCTGAGTGATTGGGAGTGGAACAGACCAGGAATTATTCCGGCCGTACCACCTCCATTCACGGTAAACAGGCAGTTGCTCATAGACGAACGACTGCCTGTTTACATGAGCCGACCTGTTCAGTTTTATGTATGCAGAAACTGAATGATGAATGAAAGGCGAATGAATTCGTCGTTCAGTCGGGGCATACATTCAGACTGAACGGTTATTGTTCAGATTTCCACTGAATGCAGGAATCTGAACAACTTATCGGCCCAAGTAAAAATGCCCTTAAATTTCTGTAAAATGGCACGAAAGGTAGATGGAAGGCATCTGATTGGCAAAGAGCACACGGCACAGATCATACACGACACTAGAATAAACCTGTCCATTCAGCAAGTATGGAGAGAGATAAAATGTATTCAGACACAAGAGGGGAAGCATGCCTACAATAAGCAGATGGCTACATTTCATATATACAGAATACAAGCAATCAACTAACCGTTTAATAGAATTGACCTAGTTCATTACATACTTACCAGCCCTGACAGACTTACATTACTCCTCTTTCTTTGACATTTCTTATCAAAGCCTCTAAACTCATTTAGAGAGGATCATATCCTATGTGAAACAATACAATCATTATCATTAGTATTCCTCTAAAGGCAGGCAATATACTCCTCTAAGTCAATATGTCTGACTGAAAACCCATCCACAACATGAATCTTTTTATCTTCCTCTTAACTCAATTTCTTTGTTTTTTCTTTAATACATATGTAATAGAGATGTCTGGGAATCAGCCTAGGGGTTAAAAACAATTTATAGGAAGCCAATTTAAAAAACATGAAACTATATGTAGTAAATGTACTAAATTAGAGATGAGCGAGCGTACTCGCTAAGGCAAACTACTCGAGTGAGTAGTGCCTTATGAGAGTACCTGCCCGCTCGTCTCTAAATATTCGGGTGCCGGCGGGGAGCGGCGAGGAACGGAGGTGGAGATCTCTCTCTCACTCCCCCCCCCCCCCCCGCTCCCTCCTGCTCACTCCGGCAACTCACTGCTCTCCCCCGCCGGCACCCGAATCTTTAGAGACTAGCGGGCAGGTACTCTCATAAGGCACTACTCACTCAAGTAGTTTGCCTTAGCGAGTACGCTTGCTCATCTCTATTACTAATGCCAATGTTACAATGCCTCAAATTATTTATCTAAAGAGGTTCAAGAAATAAAGTAGATGAAATAATAGTTCTGAAGAAAGACCACATATTTGAATGCAGCCCGTTGGCCATGTATGCTTATCACATGTTGGGATTGGAATAATGCAACTGATTACTTGCTATCTAATGAATTACATTTCTCCATGTTATTTTAAAATAACTTTCCTATGGAACAAGTATAACCATAAACAGGGTGTCTCAAAATTAAGGAAACACATAAAAAAAATGAAAATGCTTTGACAGACTGTGATCCAAATTTAGGCACAAGCTGCGAAGGAAGGCAGAAACCTGTTAGGCTGTGTCACCAACATGGCAGCCACCTTGAATGCCGTTATCTTGGATTCACCTTCAGTTTTGGATATAAGAAGGTAGGTGTGTGACACATCAAACAAGAAGAGAATTTCACCATATAAAACAATTGTGGGTTTCATATTAACTTTAATTGTTCTCATCCTAAAACAGTGATTTTATATGAAACCAAAAAATTGACCACAAGGACTACAGAATGTGTTCAAACTGCCGCCCACCATGTTTCAGTATTAAGGCTAACCTTTTCTCACATTCCTGATTACCTTCTTTAAGATGAACAACATTTTATATCTTCAGAGAATAAAGAAGTACCTTGAAGTAACCTCACAGATAGAAATCCAAAGGGGTTAAATCAGGAGAACCCGGTGGTGACTCAACTGAACCCTTATGAGCAATCCGCTTTTGAAGAAATTGTAAACTTGTTGGAAGAAATCAGGAAATATTCTATCCTCTAACAACCATGAAAGAAACACATCTTCATCTCACCACCTTGTGTAATGGTCTGCTCTTAAATATTCCTCCAATGAAGAAGGTCTCACAATTCAGGAACTCTGTACCATGACTTTAGGTGGGCCAACCATGTTAGATGGATCGGGTCAATGAGGGCTTGTATCTGACCAGCACCAGTGATTCTGATTTTTAACCTCACC
This sequence comes from Eleutherodactylus coqui, assembly GCF_035609145.1. NCBI lineage: Eukaryota > Metazoa > Chordata > Amphibia > Anura > Eleutherodactylidae > Eleutherodactylus > Eleutherodactylus coqui. The sequence goes on along the minus strand of NC_089841.1, from coordinate 242,764,931 downwards.
ATTCACAAAGAAATTTGCTTCATCACTGAACAAAACCTGATAGGGAAAATGAGGGTTCATCTTTAGTTGCTATGCCACTAATTCCACAAATTCTATCTAGCGGTCTGGGTCGTCTTTGTTTAGGTGTTGCAGCATCTAAATTTTGTAAGAGTGCCTTTTATGGGTTGTCAAAATCCCTGAACTAAGGCACAGCTAACCCTCCATTCCTGAGACAGATGACAAGTGCTTCATTGTGGACTCTATCTGAATGAGCTCAGCACAGCAGTTGCCATTGTTACATCTGTAGTGTTTTTTGGTTGCCAGTTTATAGTTTATTAGTGACAGAATCTGTTTCTTGGAATTTGGCATAAAGTTTGGTAACTGCACCGTTGGCAGTGGAAAGCTTATTTGGATGGTGTTGGTTGAAATCTTCTTGGATGACACATGCTTCATCCAACAGAAATTAAGACGATCTTAACACGTTCTGTTTGGGTTAACACTTTCATTCACATTGGCTGTACAGAAGAAAATCACTGTTTTAACCTGAGAATGAGTAAAGTTTCATTAACATGAATCACACAATCATTTTTTGGTGAAATTCTCTACCAGTTTGATGTATCACACACTTGCCTTCCCATTTAACAAATGGAAGTTGAATCCAAGATGGCAGCTGTTGAGATGGCAATTATCTTAGTGACATGGCCTAACAGATAACATGTTCTTTTATCCACAGCTTGTGTCTAAAATATGGTCACCATCTGTCAAAGCATTGACATTCTAAATGGGTGTTTCTTTACTTTTGAGACACCCTGTATATTTACACAACTATCTGTCTCACACTTTCCATTCAGCATAATGCTCTCGATCAATATCATAGACTAATGTCAGATCAACTTTAACTTATGGTTTAAATGAAATGGAAAGCAAATGTGATTAATTATGTGCAACAGATATGCAAGGTTTTGTTGTTTTGAAATGAAGAGGTGTATCGGAATGTATCTGCAGATTCCGAAAATGACCTTTAAAATCCCGTATCACATCCGTTTTTTTCACAAATCACGAAAATGTAAAAATTACAAAAAAACGTAATTTTTTAAATGACATTCATATATGACAACGTTTGTAACGTGTGAAAATGCAAACATACCTAACATTTACCATTGGCTCTCCTTGAAATTTCCTCTTTATGGATTTTCTTCGATGTTCGTCCGTACAGTCTCTTCTCAACATCCAACAATAGTCGGCCATCATATGTGCAGTCCACTTTCCCTGATATCTCTTTTCCATCACTTTAACCCCTTCATGACATGGCCTATTTTGAGCTTAAGGACGCAACAATTTTTGGCGGATTTTCTTCTCCGTTGATCAAAAGTCATAAGTTTTTTTATTTTTCCGTCGACGCGGCCGTATGAGGGCTTGTTTTTTGCGTGGCGAACTGTAGTTTTTATCGGTGCCACTTTTAGGTACATAGACTATATTGTAAAACTTTTTTTTTTTTTTTAATGATAGCAGGGAGAGAAAACGCATCAATTATAGATTTATTTTTTTTTACAGCGTTAATCATGCAGCATAAATGAGACATTCCATTTTTTCTGCGGGTCGGTACGGTTACAACGATACCAAAATTCTTACATTTTTTTTGGGTTTTCCCACTTTTCTGCAATAAAAACCCTTTTTCTTGGAAATCTTTTTTTTTTCTAAATCGCTGCATTCAAAGTCCTATAATCTTTTTATTTTTTGATGTACAGCACTCTATGAGGGCTTATTTTTTGCGAGACAAGCTGTAGATTTTATTGGTACCATTTTGGGGTACATATGGCTTTTTTGATCACTTTTATTGCGTTTTTAGTGAGGCAAAACGCTAAGAATTAGCATTTTGCCTCAGTTTTTTAGTGTTTTTTTTAGCGTTTTTTTCCGTGCACAGTCAAAAGCATGTGCAGCTTATTGTACGCACCGTTACGGACGCAACAATACCAAATATGTGGGATTTTATTTTATTTTTTACCTTTTTTTATGCTAATCTGAGAAAAAGCATAAAAAAATGTTTTTTCTTACTCTTTTTTTACATTTTTTTAATTCATTTTTTTAATCTTTGTTTTTTTTACACTATTTGAGTCCCTCTGAGGGACTTTAATCACTGCCCTGATGATCGCTGTTATAAGGCATGGCAGAGCTACTGCTCTCCCATGCCTTATCGCTTATACAGCGATCCTAGGCATAGGCAATACAGGACGCCAGTGTCTGGCGTCCTGTTGCCATGGTGACAGGCCGGGCTCCCGCGATGACATCGCGAGTTCCGACCGGAGACACAGAGGGAGCCGCGCTCCCTCTGTGAACTCTTTCCCTGCCGGGATCTACTTAGATCTACTTAGATCGCGGCAGGGAAGGGGTTAACAGCGGGGGCGCAACTCCGATGCCCCCCCGCTGTAGCAGCGGGACGCCGGCTGTGACTGACAGCCGGCTCCGGCTGCGGGATAGCACGAGATCATATGTGATCCCGTGCTATCTCCAGCACGTAAGTTTACGCCCAGTTGCGGGAAGTACCAGGCTGCCAGGACGTAAACTTACGCCCTGCAGCGGGAAGGGGTTAATATCCTGATGAAAGCGTTCGCCATGTTCTTCCATAAAATCACCAAGATTGTCAGGAAAGTAATTTAGAAGAGCATGAAGAAAGAGAACTTTGACGCTAATGTTGCAACCGATCAGTTTTTAGGATTCCAACATCTCATTGAATAAAATGGGGTAATTTTCAACCTTCGTGTTCCCCAAAAAGTTTTGTACAACATCCTGAATGCAGTCCATACTCACAATTCACACTCACTGGTTTTCTTGAATATGTTGTCCGCCAATAATTTTTGTATTTGTGGGCCTATAAAAATGCCAGCTTTGATTTTTTTTTAGTGATTGATGGAAACTTAACACCAAGGTACTGAAAGCATTTACTGTCTCTGCTTAAAGCTGTCACGAATTGCTTTATTAACCCCTTAGTGACCAAGCCTGTTAGCGCCTTAATGACCAGGCCAAATTTTGCAAATCTGACACGTGTCACTTTAGCATGGAAAAACACCAGAAAGGTTTTGCATATCCAAGCGATTCTGACATTCTTTTTTCGCCACATGTTGTACTTCATTTAGGTGGAAAAAAAAGACCGATAGAATTTGTGTTTATTTATTAAAAGCGCCAAAATTGGGAACATTTTGAAAAAATCGTCATTTTTTCACATTTCCAACTGCAATATCTCAAATATGCGCAAACATAATATAGAATTTTTTGCTAAGATTTATATTTCCATCTGTTAACTTTATTTTGGGCGCATATTGGAAAAACTTTCGTTTTTTTTTAACCATTTAGGAGACGTACAAATGTAACATTACTTTTCAGCATTTTGAGGAACACTTTGTTTTCCTACACCAATCCAAGATTGGAAAGGCTCATAGGAGTCAAAATGATAGATACCCCCACAAGTGACCCCATTTTAAAAACGTATTCACTGAGGGGTGTCATGAGTATTTTAACCCCACAGTTTTTTTTCAGGAGTCAATGCAATTTAGAAGAGAAAAACTAAAATTTCATATTTTTGCAAATATGTCATTTTAAAGACAGGACTTTTTTCTATAATACACATGAAAATGAGGATTTGCACCCCAGAATGGATACCCCTGTTTGTCCCGTGCTCAGAAACATACCCATTGTGGCCCTAGTATTACGTCTGTATGCACAATGGAGCCCAAAATGAAAGGAGCAACCAGTGGCTTTCGGAACAGAAATTTTGCTTGAAGGAGATTTAGGCCCAAAAAAATACGATTTTCATTTTTTGGGTAATTCTGTCATTTCAAAAGCAGTTTTTTTTGTACCGCACATATATGAATGAAGACTTGCACCCCAAAATGGATACCCCTGTTTGTCCTGTGCTCAGAAACATACCCATTGTGGCCCTAGTATTACGTCTATATGCACAATGGGGCCCAAAATGAAAGGAGCAACCGGTGGCTTTCGGAACAGAAATTTTGCTTGAAGGAGATTTAGTCCCCATTGCCCACTTGTAGAGCCATTGAGTGACCAAAACGATGGAGAACCCCCACAAGTGACCCCATTTTGAAAAGTAGACCCCCTAACGAATTTATCTAGGGGTATGATGACTTTTGTGGCTTCACAGTTTTTGAATGAATCTAAGCCAAGCAGAAGGAAAAAATAATGATTTTCATTTTTTTGGCAATTGTGTCAATTTAAAAACAGTTTTTTTGGACAGTGTACATAGGAATGAAGACATTCACCCCAAAATGGATACCTCCGTTTGTCCCGTGTTCAGAAACATACCCATTGTGGCCCTAATCTACTTAAAGGAAACATAGCTAGGCCTATAATGGAAGGAGCACCCATTGGATTTCAGGGTACAACGGAATAAATTCCAGTCCCCATTGCCCACTTGTAGAGCCATTGAGCGGCCAAAACGATAAAGAACCCCCACAAATGACCCCATTTTGAAAACTAGACCCCTTAACAAATTCATCTAGGGGTGTACTGCATATTTTGACCCCAAAGTATTTGAATGAATTTAAGCAAAGCAAAAGGAAAAAATTACGATTTTCATTTGTTTGGCAATTTTGTCAATTTAAAAACTGTTTTTTTTGTACAGCACACATAGGAATGGATACCCCAGTTTGTCCCGTGTTCAGAAACATACCCATTGTGGCCCTAATCTACTTACAGGACACATGGCTAGGCCCATAATGGAGGGAATGCCCGCTGGATTTCAGGGCAGAACTGAATAAATTCCAGGCCCCATTGCCCACTTATACGGAAAAAAAATTGACTTCCTAAAAATAATCCCTCCCCCCCTCTCCCCCCCGCCTTCCCCATTTTTTTGGCATTACCTAAATATTAGCTAAAGGTTAAAATATAAACTGCGTTTTATGTCCGAAGACAGAGGTAATTAAGGAGGCTGCTTGGGATGGGCACATGAGGCAAGAAAACCCGGTATCCCCCCCCCCCTCCTCTCATGTATTTTGGCGGGGTATTTCGTAACCTCAGCGGCGGGTATGGGGTGTGAAAAGTGGCGCTCTGTGAGGCTTTGTAATCTTGCTGCGGTGCGGCGGTCTCACAGAGAAGGCACTCAACAAGCTGCTCCTTGAGCTGCAGGAAGGCGAGCGTTCCAGGGGCTTCTTGTAAATTACGTATTACAGGTAGCGGTCTGAATAACGCCCGGCTCATGCAGCCGTAGGTGGAATCTGCTTGCGGAGGTGTGCAGCGGATTCCAGCTGTGAGCCTGGCTGTGACCCTGCGTACAGACGCGTAATGTACTGCGCATAACTGCCTACTCACACAGGCGGTTTTTTGTTTATATTTCCCGTGCCGTCGCTTAGAGATGACCCGGGTACCCGCAGCCCGTACACAATGTGTTTGCACATGGGCTGCGAGTATATCCGCAGTCATAGAGCACAATGGGCTCTAGGTCGCAGATATCCGCGGTAAAATATAGCATGCCGTGTTCTGTTTCTGCGAGTGGATTACGTAATTCCGACCCGCTAATTGGGGGGAATTGTGTAATCCAATGCATGTGATTGATCCGTGCATTACCACTGATCAAGCGCATGCAGAACCCGTAATTCCTCTCCGGTCATGTGTGACCGGCTCAATGTTAGTTCACTACTTTATCACGTGACCGGGGACCGCTCAACGAGGCCGCCGGTCACTGCTCCAAGCACTCAGCAACCATTGGTCACTGGGAGCAAGGAGATTAAAAATTTCCTGGGCTCCCCGGCTCCTGCGAATGTGTCCGGCATTTTGCCGGCGGGCACATACCCAGTAGCTGGCAGGATCCATGGAGGATAATCGCATCTGGATTCAAATGCGGAAGCCTCCGAGAAGATGTTTCATCTCCCCCCACCGATCGCATCGGTGAGGGGAGATGAAACTGCTACTTTTTAAAGAACTTTTAGGTGATCGCCATTATGCATTGGATAACAGAGATCACGTGACCAGTAACCGCATACCGCGGCTCCCCGTGACATCTCCAGGCTCTTGGCTACCTTTGGTAGCCAGCAGCAGGGAGATTTTACATTTCTTGGGCAATCTTTCACTTTTGCGCATGCGTCCGCCATCATGCTGATGGGCGCATGCGCCGAAGCTGGGGTAAGGTCCACGGATCAACATCCCACCAGGGAACAAATCCAGGACCTTGGGTACGTAATTTCATCCCCCCCTTACAGATACGATCCGTAAGGGGAGATGAAACTTTTAACTTTTTTTTTTTTTTTTACTTTTTAACTTTATATGATCACCGTTTTCCGATGGATAACGGTGATCATATGACTGGAAACCGCATACAGCGATCCCCAGTCATATCTCCCTGCACTCGGCTAACTGTGACAGCCGGGTGCAGGGAGATTTTGAATTTGCCGGGCTCGCCGGCTTCTGCGCATGCGCGCCACATCGGCACATCGCAGAAGCCAGCGGGGGGTCCCGACACCGGCCGGAGGACATCGGCGGACCTGAGGTGAGTATTTTCACCTCCCCTCATGGATCCGATCCATGAGGGGAGGTGAAACTTTTCTTTTTTTACTTTTTTTCACTTTTCCGCTCACCGCTGTCACCGCTAACATCTCCTGCCTCCCGGCTACCTACAGGAGCCGGGAGCCAGGAGATTTTAAATTTCCCGCGCCGCCGGGCCTTCTGCGCATGCGGCTGACGTAATGCCGCCTGGCGCGCATGTGCAGAAGGATGGCTACGGGGCCCGAAGCATCGGGACAGCGGGGAGCCATGCCGCGGACCTCGGTGAGTAATTTCAGCTGCTCCAATGGATCCGATCCATCGGAGCAGCTGAATCTTTAACTTTTTGGGCACTTTTATTTACGTTTTTGCGATCGGCGCTATCCATTGCATAGCGCCGATCACAATGCCGGGGGGGGGGGGGGGGGGGGCAACCAATATTGCAATCACCTTGAAATCCCCGCATACAGACAATTCATGAAGCTTGTACTGCACACTTTCCAGCAGAAACTGTATTCTTTGGTATAACTTACCGTAAAATCTCTTTCTCTTCACGTTCATTGGGGGACACAGCCAGACCATGGGATATAGCCACTGCCACTAGGAGGCGACACTAAGCAAAAGGTTTTAGCTCCTCCCATCGGCTATACCCCCCCTGCAGAGACTCTGCTAATCAGTTTTGTATGCAAGCAGTAGGAGTAGCCAGTGGGAGCACAACATCATAACATCTTTACATAAATCAAAACACATAAATGTTCTGGATTAATATAACGCCATCTGCAATCAAAGAACAGAAAGTTTCAGCGAACGCTATTTCAGAGAAAGGGGTGGTGCTGTGTCCCCCAATGAACGTGACGAGAAAGAGATTTTACGGTAAGTTATACCAAAAATTCCCGTTTCTCGTCCGTATCATTGGGGGACACAGCCAGACCATGGGACATTCCAGAGCAGTCCTGAACGAAAAACGGGGTGGGTTACTCACAAACAGTCCCGAGCAGTCAGGGGACAGCCGCCTGTAGGATTTTTTTGACCTAGGGAGGCGTCCACTGATGCGTATGTATGGACCCTATAATATTTAGAAAAAGTATGCAAGGAGGCCCATGTAGCTGCCTTGCATACCTGCAGGGCTGAGGCCCCATGATGAACCACCCACGAGGCCCCCACCGCCCACGTCGAGTGGGCCGTTACCCGAAATGGGGGCAACCGCCCCTTGGCGTGGTAGGCCACTGCTACTAGCATCCGTATCCACCTAGAGATGGTCACTTTAGAGGCTGCAGATCACTTACGCGGCCCCTCTGGAATCACAAACAACGCCTGTGTCCGCTCACCAGGTCCAATCGATGCAGCGCTCTTTCCCTTGAGTGTACCGGAGCCGGGCAGAAGGTTGGGAGGACGATGCCGTCGTTAAGATGAAACGGTGACACTACCGTCGGTAGAAACTCTGGTACTGGTCTTAGAACCACCTTGTCTTGGTGGAAGGCCATAAAGGGTGGCTCGACCGAAAGGGCAGCCAATTCAGACACCCTGCGTATTGACGTGATCGCCACCAAGCACATCACCTTCCAACATAAAAGCCGCAGCGGTACCTTCCTGAGTGGCTCAAAAGGATGCGATTGTAATGCATCCAACACCAAGTTGAGGTCCCATGCGGGCGTAGGTGGCCGGAACGGGGGAGCAGCATGGGCGACCCCTTGAAAGAATGTCCGTACTGCCAACCTTGTGGCTATCGATCTCTGAAAAAGGACTGAAAGTGCCGATACCTGGCCCTTTAATGAGCTTAGCTTCAGCCCCAATTCCAGCCCCGTCTGTAGAAACACCAGTATATTGGCCAGTGAGAACCGCATGGGGTGTAGGTGACGGTCCTCGTACCAGCCAAAAAAGCATTTCCAAATGCCATGGTAGATCCTTGATGACGCCGGCCTCCTTGCCTGTATCATTGTCTAAATAACCTCCTCCGCGAAAACCCTGTCTTCTCAGTATCGCGGTCTCAACAGCCAGGTCGTCAAACGAAGCGACCCTGAACTCGGGTGGAAGAGGGGTTCTTGTGATAGCAGGTCCTCTCGCTCTGGCAGGCACGATGGTACATCGGCCAGAAGCTCTATGAGGTTCGCATAAAATGCCTGTCTTGGCCAATCTGGTGCTACTAGAATTACCGGGCGCCCCTCCTTCCTGATCTTCCTGACTACCCTCGGAATGAGAGGGAAAGGTGGGAACACATATGGAAGGCTGAAGCCTGACCATGGAATCACCAGCGCGTCCACTGCCAACGCCTTAGGGTCCCGGGACCGGGCCACAAACGGTTGTACTCTGTAGTTTAATCTGGACGCCATCATGTCCACATCCGGGCTCCCCCAGCGACGACAGAGCACCTGAAACACCTCCGGGTGCAGTTCCCATTCTCCACTGTCTCCCTGCCACCCAATTTTCTACCCTCAGTATGTATACCGCCGAGATAGATCGCAGGCGCTTTTCTGCCCAAGTAAGTATTCTGGACACCTCGGCCATCGCTCTCGCGCTCTGCGTGCCCCCCTGATGGTTAATGTATGCGACCGCGGTCACATTGTCCGTCTGAACCCGCATGTCCTTTCCTCTGAGGAGCGGGTCGAAATGCCGCAGAGATAGCCGGATTGCTCGCAATTCCAAGATGTTGATCGGAAGTACTGCCTTGCACCGGGACCACACCCCCTGGGTGGACAACCCTCCCAGAGTACATCCCCAGCCGTGAAGACTGGCGTCCGTGGTCAGCACCGTCCACTGGCCTGGGAGTAGTGAACAACCTCCCTGAATTCTTTTGGGGATCAACCACCATTGCAGAGCGGCTCGAACTCGAGGCGACACCACAATCCGCTGACCCAGCGTAAGTACCGATCTGTTCCAATGCGACAGAATGAACTGTTGGAACGTCCGCGAATGGAACTACGTGAACGGAATTGCTTCGAAAGAAGCCACCATCAGACCCAACACCCTCATTCAATGTCTGATGGATACCGGCTTCCCCTGAAGCAGGGATCACACATTCCTGACCAACACTTCCCCTTTTGATTGGGGCATGCAAAGCTGGTGCTTCCTGCTGTCGAATACCATCCCTAGGAACTCCAGCTTCTGTCTCGGAACTAGGCAGGATTTGCTGTGGTTGACGATCCACCCAAATTCTCTCAGCGTCTGCAGCGTAATGTGCAGACTCTCTAGGTTGCTGTCTTGGCACAGTGCCTTTATCAGAATATCGTCCAGGTAAGGGATGGCGACCACTCCCACTGCGTGAAGCAATGCCATTACCGCTGCAAGCAACTTTGTGAATACTCTCTGTGACGTTGATAGCCCGAAAGGCAGGGCCGCAAACTGGTAATGGCTCCTCTGGACCTCGAAGTGCAGGAAGTGCTGATGGGATTCACGAATCCGGATGTGCAGGTATGCGTCTCTGATGTCCACCAACGAAAGAAATTCCCCCGGTTCCATAGATGCAATCACCGACCTGAGGGACTCCATACGGAAGTGCTTTGCTCTGACGTAGTGGTTCAGCCACCTCAAATCAAGGACTGGTCTGGCCCTGCCATCCTTTTTGGGGATTGCAAAAAGGTTTGAATATAAACTCCGTTCGCACTGACAGTATGGAACAGGCACCACTACACCCTGGGCCAGTTGCTCGATCGCCAGGTGGAACTGCGCCGCTCTTTCCGGGACCTTTGTGACTGTGGACCTATAAAAGCGATCCTGTGGAAAGAAAGCGAATTCGATGGCATAGCAGGATGAGATGATTTCCCGCACCCAGGCGTCGGACACGTGCGTTAGCCATACGTCCCTGAACAGGGAAAGTCTGCCCCCCACCTTGTTGAGAACGGGCGGGGGCTGACCCTCATGCTGACACCTTTGACCCCGTGACCTTCGGTGCCCTGGAGCGAGACCGCCTGGCTGGTCTAGCTTTGAAGGAAGGACCCCTCTTCTGTTCCGTCGGGGCCTTTCTTGCCTGTGACCACTGCCCTGCTGCATCCCTAGACCAGAACTGGCGAAAGGACCGGAAAAAAGACCTCTTTTGTGGTGGGACTCTCTCTTCTCTTCCCGAACTCTGAGGAAGGCAGGTGCTTTTTCCGCCCGTCGCGTCCTTGATCAGTTCGTCCAACCTGGCCCCAAATAGCCTGTTACCCTGAAAAGGGAGCTTAGTCAGAACCCCCTTTGAAGATGCATCAGCAGACCAGCCCTTCAGCCACAGGGTCCAGCACGATGCCACCAAGGCCGCAGAGCAAGAGCCAAGAACTTTGCCGAATCCAGATTCGCCGCACAGACAAACTTCCCAGCCTGAATAATGTTGTCTGTGACCTCCAGCAATTTGTTGGGCGTACCCCCCGCAAGGATATCCTTGCGTAGTTGCTTTACCCATGCTACCGACGCCTTGCTTACCCAGGCGGAAGCAAAAGTGGGTCGCAATGCGGTGCCAACCGCTTGAAATAACGACTTTGCCAAAGAGTCCAGCTTTCTATCCTGCGGGTATGTCAGTGCCGCAACGTCGGCTGTGGGCAGCGCGGTATTCCTAGACAACCGCGATACAGGTGGATCCACTACCGGAGGAACTGACCACTTCCTCACGAGATCCTCTGGGAAGGGATATGTAACCTCACAGGATTTACCTGGTGACCTGAATCGTTTATTCGGAACCTCCCATTCCCTTTCTAGGACTTCATCAAAGTCCCGATGGGAAGGGAAGAATTGACGCGGATGCTTCTGCCGTTTAAATGACACGGCCGCCGGTGAAACCTCCACTGGTTCCTCTGCTACCTGCAGCGTGTCCTTTACCGCCACCACCAGGCTGTCCATCAACGTAGCCAGCTTAGAAACCTGCTCCTCGTCCAAATCCAAAAGCGATGACGCATGTGAGCGTTCCTCCTCTGATCCACTACTCTCCTTCACTGGTGAGTGCGGCTGTTGCACCTAAGCCATAGACTGAGACGCCGATGAGCATGAGGAACGTGGGGGGGGGGGCTGCGTGAGACCGAGAGGACCTCGCAGCGTACCGAGACCGTCGGTAGGATTCCCTAGAACAGTGGGACCTACGGGTAGACTCCCTGGAACTGTGGGACCTATAGAAGGACTCCCTCGAGCGGCGGGACCTAGAGGACCTGGAGGACCCCCTGGAGTGACGAGACCTATGAGAGGATTCCTCACGCCTGTGGGATTTCCGTCTCTTCTGCGACATTCCCTGTGACCGCTCAGGGGAAGAAGCTTCTGTGTCGGAGTGCAAGCGGCGCAATATTGCCGCCGACGTGCTGGCTAAGCCAAAGACCGCTGCGGTAAGGGACCTCGCCCACTCAGGCTCGGCCGCCTGCTTCACAGGGGCGGCGGGGGGCACAGACGTTCCTGGGGCCTGCAGACCCAGGATACAATTTTTACAGCGGGGTTCCGCCTGCCCGCACGGGAGTTCTGCTGTGCGCCCCGGGACGACGCCATGCCCCGGCAAGCCGCCGTCCCCGCACGCTCCATGCTGCAGCCGCAGCCGACACGTACAGCATTGTGCCGGTGTCCTACCGTTGCCGCGGCCCCACGTCCCGCTCAGCCCCGGACTGTGCTCCATCCACAGCTCGCCGCCGGCTCCCCGCTGCCCGCCGCCGGCTCCCCGCTGCCACAGGTAAATGCAGCCTCTGTCGGCCGCTTCTCACAGCTTGAGGGCTGTGCCTGCTGTTGCTCCCCTAGGAAGCACCATGGGGCTCCCTGTCCAACCATCCGTGGGGCCAGCCTAAGGGGTACCTGACAGCCATCCTTGCAGACCCGGGGGGGGGGGAATCCTCGATACTCCCAGCGTTCCGCACCCTTCTCCCCGTCCGGCTCCAGCAGTGTTCCCCCTGCGCTCGCCGTCACCAGGAGGGGAGCCACTCCAGAAGGAGGGAACCCTATTGCTGGCAGGCCAACAACTCCAATGCGCAAGTGCAGGGTTGTGCCACCTTTTCTTCTGTGGGTGGGGCGCAGCAGCGTGGCAGTGGCTATATCCCATGGTCTGGCTGTGTCCCCCAATGATACGGACGAGAAATGTAAGGTTTTCATGTCTCTTTCATAGTCACAGAATGTGCTGCTGGAATGGATGGATGGATCTTAGTATTGTGTAATAAAACACCTTTTAAACTGGATTTGCTGGCATCTATAAACAACCTCCACTCTCCTGAATTGTAATTAATGTTGAAGTATTTCATGACTGCTGGAATGTCTTGACAATATACCAAACCGCTTACCTCAAGAAAAAAACTGAAGCAATTATGCTTATCGTTGTCTGTAGCAGGAAAATCTCAAATACGAGATTTTCCTGCTACAGACACAGTGAATTATTTTCATGAAGTCGGGATCCTAACAACTCTGATGCGTCTTTAGGTAAATTCAGACCGCGAATCAAGTCATTCAGTTGATGCTGGGTAAATGGCACTGGGGTTTCATCCTCCATACTGTCTGGTTGGTACATCACATCACTTGTATCACCATCTGAATTGGTGTCTGTTGGGGGCTTCTCATTGGACGGGGATGGCACAGGAATGGGTTCACTGTGGGTCACTGGTCTCATGGCAGATTGCATATTGGGACACACAATGTTACACTGGTATGGCCCACGATCTTCACTGTGCAGAAGCAGCAGTCGTCACTGTGATTTCTTGGCTTACACCACACCATGGGTACACCAAATGGCAATGATTCCCTTTTTACACTTTTCCAGTTCCTCAACCCCTCCACACATGCACAACACACTTTGTGACGAGCCTATGCTTTGTTCTGATCTGCTAGTTGAATCCCAAAGCATTAAAAATAAGCATTTTTCACGAAAGGCGTAATATTTTTCTTCCGTTTTCCTGTTGTGTAGCAGCCACATTTGTAGCAAAATATGTCTGGATGATTGACCCAACCACGTGAAGCCATTGTGCACGCCACGAAGAAACAACCGAATGGTCACCATAAAGAAAGAAGGGAGAGGTGGTGTGCGGCAGGAGCCATACTGGCGTGCCAAGATAACTTTCTCTCATGTTTAAGCTTTGTGAGTGCGGCAAATCTTAACACAATGCAGATAAATCAATTTCATTTTTGTAATCAGCTATGTATTTATGTTTATCTATTCCTTGCACATTCATTCCATCCCTCCAGAGAACATTTTTACACGTTACAAATGTTGTCATATATCAATGTAATTAAAAAAGTACTTTTTTTTTAACATTTTCGTGATTTGTAAAAACCTGACGTGATAAGAAATTTTGAAGGTCATTTTCAGAATTTGCAGAAAAAAAAATCCATTCCGAAACACCTCTTTATTAAAAACAACAGACAAAAGTTACAAAATTGCAGATCAAATCAGACTGCTTTACCAAAGCAAAAAGTATAATATATAATTTTATCTCTAAGTAAATGTTGCATACAGCCTTGGGAACCAGATAAAGTGCACCATTCAATGTAAAGTTGGTAGATTGTATTATTACATACAAAACATCAATTATAGTTATTTTGCTTCACGAAAAAAAGGTTTCTTAGGCTTAACTGAATAACTATATAAAAATATTTGAAGTTTTAGATTCAAAATTTTGTGCTGATACATTTTTTAAATATATCTTTATAGTGTTGGAACTTTTGTTTTTCTGTTACAGAGATTCATATATCTTAGGGTGCATTCACACGAGCGTGTGCTGTACATAGGTGTGCACAAAACCGCGCACTCACGCAACTGTGGCCATTGAAAGCAATGGGCTGCCGGCAACCCCTGCAGTGATTTTCGGGGAATCGTTTTAAGTATAACCCCTTCCCTGAAAATCATCCCTGTTAGTGTAAAAAAATAAAATATAATATATACTCACCTTTACACCGCTGCCATGTAAATATTCCCCACAGGGAGTCCCCTTGTCACTGAACACTAACAGCACTGTCACAGTGATCAATGCCAAGGGGACTCCCCGTGGGGAGTAAAGAATCCCCTGCCACCGCTGTCACAGTAGTGGCAGGGGATTTTTTACTCCCCGCAGGATACCTTCATACCCGTGGGGAGTCCCCTCGTCACTGAACATTAATGTATTTTTGTTGGCCATTAAAAGGTATTATATCTACAAGATTACTTGGCTTCTGTTGCTGGGAACAATCACATTTTTCTCTACTGGCAAACATGGCGCCAAACTTTTTTCATCAAACATAATTTAGTCATGTGACATTGTTTCTATGTTAAAGGTATGACATTATGGCCGCAATTCTTTCATGAAGACCACTTCTGGTCAGACATCTTAGAACAGTAGGTAGTTGTATCTGGGTCCCACTGGTTCATGCCGGTTCTGAGCTGATGGTAATGTTGGGCATCTTCTAAATTCAAAGGGAAGTAAGCATGATGTGTTTTTCATCCACTGCACTAAGTTTCCTTAGCCAACCACTGCATTTACAGTCCTCAGTGTTGCCTATTTCTCTGTGCTTGTTCAAAAGAGCTTAAAAAGCACATCTTTAAACCCCAGTCTACTTTCAAAATTTTGCCTGGAAGAGAGCTTGCTGATGCACTATAACTACCTTAACTTGTGTCTGTCTTGTTACTGTGCTCAGTTTTACCATAGTGTATGACCTGTAACATGAAACTGTCTTCCACAACCTCACCTTTGTATCAGCGTTTGGTTGTTCCTCACTCATTTTTAAGTCTTCTACACAGCTGTTTCTGTTTCAGTTAATGACTATTTCAACCTACATTTGAAAATGATGATCATTATCACCTGCATAATTAATTATACACCTGACTATAATCCTACAAAATCCCTGACTTTGTGCAAGTGTACTGAGAAGAATTAAGGCTACATTGAAGATAAAGTGTGGTCACACTAAATATTGATTTGATTTTGATTTCTGTTTTGTTCATTCACTTTGCATTTTGTTAATTGACAAAAATAAACCATTAATGCATTGATTTGTGAAAGCATTCTAACTTTGCAGCATTTTTTCCACACCTGTCTAAGACTTTTGCACAATTTTTGCAGAATATGCCACCCCTCCCACTTTCCTAATTGAGGACCTAAAGAATGCCTGCGTCAAATTTCACACTTGTACAACACCGGGAAGTTACATTACATAGGGGTGCACTTACTTTTGCAATTAGCATTGAATAATCGGGTTGTGACCCCTTTACTTTTCCTATTTAGGACCCAAGGAACAGCCGTGCCAAATTTCATGTTTGTGCGACACTGGGAAGTTAGAGAATTAGATTAGGCACATTACACAAGGGCGCCAATACTTTTGCACTTAACATTGAATAACCGTGTTGTGACCACTTTACATTTCCTATTTTGGACCTAAGGAATGGTTGTGCCAAATTTCATGTTTGTACGACACCGGAAAGTTACATTATATAGGGGTGCCAATAGTTCTGTACTTAGCATTGAATAATCAAGTTGTGACCCCTGTACTTTTCCTTTTTAGGACCTAAAGAATGGTTGTGCCAAATTTCATGTTTGTACGACACTGGGAAGATACATTACATAGGATTGCCAATGCTTTTGCACTTAGCATTGAATAATTGAGTTGTGACTCCTTTACTTTTCCTATTTAGGACCTATAGAATGTTCATGCCAAATTTCATGTTTGTACAACATCGGAAAGTTAGAGAATTAGATTAGGTACATTACACAGGGGTGCCAATACTTTTGCACTTAAAATAGAATAATCGAGTTGTAACCCCTTTATTTTTCCTATTTAGAATCTAAAGAATGCTCCTGCCATATTTCATGTTTGTACGACGCCGGAAAGTTAGAGAATTAGTGACGAATCAGTCTGTTAGTGAGTGAGTGAATTAGTCAGTCAGTGAGGGCTTTCACCTTTATATATACAGATAACATGTGGCATGGACTGGTATTCACACTTGCATACACAAAAAATAGCTGTATGGGTCTAAATATTCAATGCTGTATATAACCCAGACAAAATAAAAAAAAAAGAACATTAAAGTGTATTTAGGAATATTAGTGCTAACTAGCATGATTCCATTATGGTTCCCTTTGATTAAGTTTCAGGTTTTTAAAAGCTTACTTGATCACTATGACTGAAACAAAGTTCTTGATGAATATTATATTATAATTAGATTTCCATAAATGGAAGTATTATCCATCAATAACTGTTAGGCAGACTGCTCCATATTTTTCAGGTTCATTTTTCATTTCATAATTTTTAATATATAAATATTAGATAAATTGGCGGAAATGGTTTTACATTTCTACTCAGAATTAGAGATGAGCGAGCGTACTCGGAAAAGCACTACTCGCTCGAGTAATTTGCTTTATCCGAGTATCACTGTGCTCGTCCCTGAAGATTCGGGTGCCGCTGCGGCTGACAGGTGAGTCGCAGCGGGGAGCAGGGGAGAGCGGGCGGGAGAGAGGGAGAGAAAGATCTCCCCTCCGTTCCTCCCCGCTCTCCCCTGCAGCTCCCCGCTCCGTGCCGGCACCCGAATCTTCAGGGACGAGCACAGCGATACTCGGATAAAGCAAATTACTCGAGCGAGTAGTGCTTTTCCGAGTACGCTCGCTCATCTCTACTCAGAATCCTTCTTAAAATATTGAAAGCATTGGAGTTATCAGAGCAAGAAAAGATTTTTAGTCTCAAAATTTGAAAACCAACGTAATTTTTTAGAAATGTCCAAATGTTTCAAGGCTGAGTTAAACGTAAACTGTGCCAGTGGTAAGCAAGTCCTCTATTATATTGCTATATCATGATATTATAAAAATCAATGTCATATTATCTTCGGGGTTCCATAAGACTGTAGAGGATAAAGCAGTAATGGTTTATAAACTAAAACAAGTTTCCATAAGAATGTGAGCTCCTATAGCACATATATCATTGTACTAACATCAAAATTGTTTTATCTGCTCTGCGATATATTTATTAACCACTTGCACCAGAATTTAGAGCCATTTGCTGCATGCATGTCAATTTGTAATAATGCAGAGAATAGTGGGTGTGGCTTATTACTTGGCCATCATTTGGATAAACTTAAATTTATTAAAAGCCACTTTAAAAAAGTTGCAAATGAGGAAAAAGTCACAAATCTATTTTATACAGACCCTGGCCTAGAACATGTATTTGTCTACAGTTGTCAATAAATTAGAATTTCAGCTCAGTTTTATCTCATACATTGGCTACAATGACACCACTTTCGATAAATGGGGGTCAGAGTGCCTGCATTTTCTAATGAACTTGATATTATCTATAGTAGAGCCAGAGTTCCTCTTCACAGCTGTAAGGGCAAAGATACTTAAATTGATACACGGCGGATGCTGTCATTGGTTATGCACCAAAATCCATGCCAAACCCATGTCCCATTCAATTAAATGGGAATTCGCATCACTGTTTTCATGACAATTCTGTTGTGGATTTGAAATCCACCTCAAAGGAAAAAAAAGGTGTGGCTTGTCACTTCTTAATGTGAATCCTCATTATAAATTGCGTATGCAGATTTTTCCCCATTGATAAGAGCTAATTTCTGGGCATATTCACAGCAAAATCTGGGGCTTAGCTGCTGTTTACAGTTGCAGTTTTATAGGTAGAATCCACACTGAAAAGCTGACATTAAACTAGTGATTTAAAATGTCCATTTTCTGAGCAACTTTATGCTGGATGGACAACTATAAGTTAAAGAGACAGATCACCTTAAAGGGGTTGTCCCGCGGCAGCAAGTGGGGTTATACACTTCTGTATGGCCATATTAATGCACTTTGTAATGTACATTGTGCATTAAATATTAGCCATACAGAAGTTATACACTTACCCCCTCCGGTGCTGGCGTCCCCATCTCCATGGTGCCGACCAAACCCGCCTTCTGCCTGGATTAGACGCGCTTGCGCTGAAGGGGCCGCTTCGGCGCGAGCACGCTGGAGCCGGACAGAAGAGGGCAGACTGCGCAAGCGCGTCTAATCCAGGCAGAAGGCGGCTTTGGTCGGCGCCATGGAGACGGGGACGCCAGCACCGGAGGGGGTAAGTGTATAACTTCTGTATGGCTAATATTTAATGCATGATGTATATTACAAAGTGCATTAATATGGCCATACAGAAGTGTGCAACCCCACTTGCTTTCGCGGGACAACCCCTTCAATCAATAATCTGGGTTGGGCTTCTACTGACGGGGTGCATATCTGACATACTTTTCACTGACAACTCTCTAAGTGCCATCAACAGTTGTACCCAACAACCTGCTCTTATGGCTTTGGTTGTCCTCATCTGACTGTCAGCTTTTTTTTCCATCTTGCCTCTGCTTGTCCCCAGGTGTTCATCATCAGTTACCAGTATTGTCATTGTAGTTCTACCCTGGATGCAATAACATGTGGACACTTGCTTGCATAGTTGCTTGCAATGTCCAACTCTCCTTGTAGAAGTCAAAAAATGAGCACCTGTTATTAATCAGACTCCATGGTTGCCACTAATGTTACCTACATTGCTTTCATCTATGCCTAGGGTAATTATCATTATCTTGTTAATCATAAGGATACCTCACTTTCCTAATTCTTTAAACCATGGAATACCAAGGACTATAATGAGCAGTATGAAGACCTGTATGAAGCCAAGAGCTGCCGGTGAGACATTTTTGCACGCTACTATGAAGGACACCTCACTTTTGTAACACTTTATGCAACAGAAAGAAAGTGCAAGCAAGAAATCTCACCTATAGGGTTGGAACTGTATAAATCGTTTAAAATATTACTTCAAAGTGCACAATACTTCCAGATAATCAAGTTATCCTTGTTCTGTTGTACAGACATCGAACAATCTTGTTACATTTGTCTTGGACTTCCAATGAAAGCCTGAGCTGCCTTGGTACAGGGGCAGCCAGAACAGACTTTTAAGCTTGTTATACGAGTGGGTAAATGCAGGCCGAACAAAAAAGTGAGGCAATGGACAGTGTGGGGCACTCTGAACCCTTCAGACTGAACTCACCCCACAGAGGAGCACTTTTCCCAAAAGGGATGGCACCACTTCCTTTCATGAGGACAGGACGGGGGTCCAAGGGGTACCAGAGTGCTGGCAACCCAAGAACAAACAAAGGCAGACAATGACTAAAAGACAAGAAAAATAGAATACTAGACAAACAACAAATATAAGCCGGGAACAAACCCAAACACAAGAGCCAGACACACAAGAGCCCTGAGCAGGCTGACTGCTCAGGGAACACTGAAAAATAACCACCAACTCCCAACCAGGAAGTGCTGGATTATATAGGGAAAAGGGAGAAGCTGACTGGTTGACAGAACTGTCACTTACTAGGAACACCTCACTGACAGCTGCAGGACTAATTAACATGAACTAGTAAGCACAGGAGATGGTAATCCTGACTAGTCAGAATAAAACCCACAAAAACAAAGGTGTGCTGGCAAAGAGTTGACCGTATGCTGACTGGAATGTGACAAATCTTTTGAAGTAGCGAAGTAGCAAATAAAGTACCTTCTCATAGATGTCAATGGCACTGTTCAGATGATCAGAATAGCGAATGTTTCTTCGAAGCTTTTATTCCGCTCTTTATGGCGTAACAGCCAATAGTAAAGCACTATGTGGGCGTGTTAAAACTTTTTTTTGTTCTTCCAACAGCCAATCACATACTTCCACAAACCATACTAACGGCTTTCTACGCCCACCCCATAAGCAAGCATTTAAACACTACCAAATAATACAGCAAAAGAGCTAGATGGCGAGAAATGTAAATGATTATAGTTACAGGTAAACAGTTATTGCGTGAAACCAAATAAGTCGTTAGATCGTTTGCTCATTTGGTTGCTGAAATGATAATCGGCTCATATGAAAGAACCATAACACACACTTCAGACCCGTACTAGTTAACCATTGTATGAGATAGATGCTTATCCTGATAGTGGAATACAATATTTCAGATTCATTATGGTGTGTAGCAGAATTAGCCGTTTCCAGTTAATTTGCAGATTTTTCTCCAGAGAGTAAATAAGTTTTTCTATAAACAGAATATGTGCCAATTTCCAAAAGCTACAATTTACCTCCGTTTAATTGTCTTTCAGTGTTCAGTGGTGAGTAAAGTGCTCTAATTAAATGAACACAGCATCCAGGAAACAGATCAGCTAGCAACTCGAAATGTATAGCAGATGAGATGATTACGATAGAGTGGCTGAATTCATTATAATATCCGATATAATAACATCAGTGACCGCGGCACGCGAAGCAGTGAATAAAAATATATCATGCGCAAAAGTAAAACAGGTACCTATTAGTAATCATTTCTGCACATGTTCTACAAAGGGTTTGAATCTATCTTGGAAGACACATCGTTTCATTACTCCTTTTGAGGAGAGGCCATTAATTTTTAAAGGGTAACTGAATTTTTAAAAAAACTTTTGACATGTTATAAAGACATGTCAAAAGTTTTGATCGGTGGAGGGTTGGTGCTGAGACTCCCACCGATTGCGAAAATGAACATGCTATGCCCATTCATCTGCCATTGTGTGGACTCCTTAGACCTTCTATGGAGCCCGTACACTGCTCCAGGCAGTGATGGAAACAGCTGAATGGGCACTGTGTTCACAGGAGTGCCTCTGTGTGTTTGTTTTAGCAATTGTTGGCTGTCTCACCACCCAGATGGCACCAATCAAAAGTCTGATATGTCGCTATAAGTTTGTAAAAAGTTTACTTTTTAGGACAGGATAACTCCTTTAAAGTGAGCCATTGATTTCAATGGAAATTCGCGTCATAGTTTCTTTGGTGTGTATATCATCTATGTGTGGAATTGAAACCAGCATGCGGAAAGAAAAAGGAATGACATGTCACTTCTTGACATGGTATCCACATTGGGAAATCTGCATGTGCATTTACTCCATTGAGCCGAGCTAAATTGGCATACGGATCCCTGACAGCTGCAAATGTAAATCTGCTGCATAAATCCACAACTCAGCGATGGATTTCTGCTGTGGATAATGACGTAAATCCACTCTGGATTTTTCTGCTGCAGATTTTTCCTTTGTGAACATAGTCATATAGAATTCTGAGTAAAGCCGCTTTCGGAGGTTCCATCATAGATCCGGTACTAAATACCGGAAGAACTAACACTGCATGCAACCCTTTTTTCTTCCGGTAAAATGCCGGGCAGCAAAGAGAAGACCAACCGAACCCCATTATAGTCAATGGAGTCCATTCGATGCTGTTTGGTTCCTTTATGAGACAGATCAATTCGGCCAGGGAATTCCTCTTTCTTGCTCCCCACAATTACGGAAAGTTATTAAGCTAATGGTTAATGAGCTACTAGAGAATGACATTGAGCTCCTTCATCAGTAGGTTTCTCTCCTAAGGAGGGGTATAGGAGAGATAACATTGTATCAATTTAGGGAAGACCAATTTTGACTTTGAAGGTCCGTGTAATGGATATATTCAGGGAACACAGGTACTGTAAAGTCTAAATTATGCAGCCAGTGCTGGCAGAATGACAAGTATTATTCCCATTTACTTGCATCTCTTTCAATAAAAAGAAAAGATCAAGGTTGTAACATACTAAGGAGCCATTAATAATGTAATTAGTATAGCACTGTAATCACATGGATACAGCAGTCTGTTTGTGCCAACCATCAACAAAGAAAAGAGGATTCCTGCGTCATCCAATTAACTGTTTTAACAACAGCTCCAGCCCCCCCACCCTCTTCCTCCAGTATGTCCTGAGAGAATGACTGTTAGGGTAGGTATATATACATTTTGCATACACCGGGTATTATGCATCATATTACAAAGCTTACAATGCTATTACTGTTAATTATTATCAAAATTCAAAAGTCACCTTTTAATGATGTTAATGGTTTTAAAGGAGTAAACATAAGTGTTTAAAACAAAAAGTTTTTGTTTTAAACAATTGCTCCAGTAACAGGGTCAGTACCTACAGCCGAGCTTCCTAAGAACTAGGGTAAAGTTGTGGACTGAACCGCCACCCTGTCCAGACTAATTGCCTATATACTGTGTATATATATATATATATATATATATATATATATGTGTACATACACATACACATACATGTCTGGATCTTCACTTACAAAAATTGAACAACAATAATTTGGTTGTTCCCTTGATGAAGCCTCACTCGGTGATGTGCGTGGGGTTTCCATGCTTGTTTTGCTACAGGTTCTAATTTGTCACTATATTAGATATCATTGGTTCTTGTCTCTCGTGTATCCAATGCTTATTCAATTTTTCTCTCAATGAAGATTAAGACTTGCATGTATATATTTTCATATATATTATTTGCTGGCATAAATAATCCTTTTTATACACCATATCACTAAAGGCCCCTTTACACGCAAATATAATCTTTCAAACGACTGAAAGATTGAAGGCCCGTTTACACGGAGCGATGATCGCTTAAAGATCACTTAAACGACAGTTTGAGTGACAGCTTTGAGCGATCATTTTGCATAAACTATTAAGTAGCTACTCAGCTACGTAATAGCTTATTAGCGTGTAAATGAAGCCTTTAGCTGAATGCAGATAATAACTGGAGGGCTATTATCTCCATTCAGCTCCTTTGTTCTCCAATGGGTAACAATTAGAGATGAGCGAACGTACTCGGTAAGGGCGATTTCGCAATCGAGCACCGCGATTTTCGAGTACTTCACTACTCGGGTGAAAAGTACTCGGGTGTGCTGTGGGTGAGCGGGGGGTTGCAGCGGGGAGTGGGGGGGAGAGGGAGAGAGAGAGGGCTCCCCCCTGTTCCCCGCTGCTAGCCCCCGCTCCCCTCTGCAACCCCCCGCCCCACAGCGCACCCGAGTAGTAAAGTACTCGAAAATCGCGGTGCTCGATTGCGAAATCGCCCTTACCGAGTACGTTCGCTCATCTCTTGTAACAATGCTATCAGCACTATCTCAGCATGTGGTCCTGATAAGACCAAACAATGATTTTTAGGTTGACCTGAATTTAACGATATTCCGACGGGAATACGCCCAGTGTGAACCCAGCATTAGGGTTTTGACATTTATATATTCAGTGTTGTGCAATTTATGTGCAAACTTCTTTTGTATGTGAGCTTTAACCTCTTGTTGCTTCACATTTATGTAGGGTTCACTGTTGGTCGCACCGCTCTTTACATATCTGTGGTGTTCATCAGCCTTTTGGATGTAGAAAATAACACTGTGTTATATGTGCAAGTATATCACAAAAACAATAAGTCTTGAGAACAAGAGGTCAAAAAGTGATATCAAGAAAAATGTAAAAAGCGATGGCTTTTGTAGTGCACCATTCTGCATCCTTAAAATGAACCGGGTTCTTAAGGCGTTAAAGCTCCGGCAACATGGAGTTTCATTTTGTCTTTTCCAACCCTTGGAAAGAGTTAACATATTTGCAGAATCAGACAGAAAGAGCAGCTGCCTGGCACTGCTTCTTCATGCACAGCTTGTTATTCCTTATTGTCTCCTGATACTTTTTTGTGGTTGGTTTGACTCATCTCTACTCCATTTGGAATTGAGTGCTTAGAGCTCGAACCTTCATGAGCCACTTCATATGCATTCATGCTGATCAGATATGCTTTATGACTTATATCATTTTCAAAATGCATTAGTTAAAATCTAAAAGGTCTACAAATTAGAATAAATGTTCACAAAATCGGTTCTGACGTCTTAATGCATGGCTTCGATTATATATATCCAATACTACGCTTCTAGGCCAAGATTTACTGGTTTAGAATTAAATGGATACATTTGTGGTAGGAGGAAGATAAATAGAATGACACTGCTTTATTGCCCTAACGCATTTACGGAAATTTATATAATGCGCTTAGATTTCCAGCAAAGGCAAAGTACTTTTGCAAGACTATAATAAGCTTAATTTCATTATTACAAGTTAAGAGAAGAGCTGTTCATCTTACCTCAAGTTTAATTTTGCAACATAGACATTGCAATCCTGCATTTTCCTGAAAATGACTGACCTTTTATGGAATCATTTTTAACATTTAACCTAAGCTGGAATGGTTCATTTAGATACATATAGTGTATAAATCTGACATATCCATTTACTTAGCAGAGACCCCAGTCATTGACAGCCGTCTATGAATAACAGTTTATATCAGGGCTGTCAAACTCATTTTCATGGAGGGCAACATCAGTATTATGGTTGCCTTCAAATGGCTGTTTGTAATTGGAAGACAGTATTTTAGATGATATATTAACCCTTTCCAATCCACTGTCTGACGTCTAAAGACATTCTGATTAAAAGCTGTACAGCTCCGATGTCAGAAGACGTCTGACAGGGTATTTTTACTATATATTACTGGCCGCTCTGTTTTTGGGGGCCTCTCCAGCATGTCCTATACCATAATACTGTCTCTAGCCAGCAAATGGTACCATTGTATAATGGCAGAACGAGAAAGCCCCCTAGGAAAACCCTGAATCCAAAATTGGATTGCAAAGGGTTAAAAAGGAGGAGAAGAACAGGTGGATCAGAGCAAGGTCTGGAAAAATTGGGACACAAGTTCCCCAACACAGAAACTTGACTCCAAACTGCCAGGTAGTCCGATAAAGGTAAACATTATAGGAGTTAGCAGAGCCTAGTGTAAGTTTCCTAACAACTTGATCCATGCAGCAGGCTCACAGGATATGTATAGGCAGGCTGGAACAGACAGTCCTCTACATGATGGTAGTGAGGACCAGCCAGGATGTACAAGCCATGGCAGCTCTGGCAAGCAGTGGTGTACTGCAGGATAAGCTCAGTGTGAGAAGAAGTCAGGGAAGTGCACACAAAAGGCTCTACGGGCTGCAGTAAAAGCCATAGTGCTCCCGTCATCATAGTGTAGGACCGAGATGGTGGCCATGATCCCAGTACCCATAGGCAGGCTAAAAACAAGTTGACAGTGCGCCAGAAGGTCTTCCTGGTCCAGACCTTATGGGTCAAATAAAAGAATGTTGCGGGCAAAATTTAGCTCGGGGTTCTTGAGTTTGACACTAGAGATGAGTGAGCACCAAAATGCTCGGGTGCTCGTTACTCGAGACGAACTTTTCGCGATGCTCGAGGGTTCGTTTCGAGTAACGAAGCCCATTGAAGTCAATGGGCGACCCGAGCATTTTTGTATTTCGCCGATGCTCGCTAAGGTTTTCATTTGTGAAAACCTGAGAAATTCAAGAAAGTGATGGGAACAACACAGCAACGGATAGGGCAGGCGAGGGGCTACATGTTGGGCTGCATCTCAAGTTCCCAGGTCCCACTATTAAGCCACAATAGCGGCAAGAGTGCCCCCCCCTCCCAACAATTTTTACTTCTGAAAAACCCTCATTAGCAAGGCATACCTTAGCTAAGCACCACACTACCTCCAACAAAGCACAATCACTGCCTGCATGACACTCCGCTGCCACTTCTCCTGGGTTACATGCTGCCCAACCCCCCCCCCCCCGCACGACCCAGTGTCCACAGCGCACACCAAAGTGTCCCTGCGCAGCCTGTCAAGGTGTCTGCATGCCCCAGTCAGACCGTGATTTTTTATAAATAGTCACAGGCAGGTACAACTCCGCAATGGGAATTCCGTGTGCACCCACAGCATGGGTGGCTCCATGGAACCCACTGGCTGTATATAAATGTATCGCATTGCAGTGCCCTGGATAGCAGAGCTAAGGTCAGATTAAATGCAGGTGGTCTTCGGCCCACACTGCATGCCCCAGTCAGACTGGGGTTCTTTATAAGTAGACACAGGCAGGTACAACTCCCTATTGTGAAGTCCCTGTTGACCCACAGCATGGGTGGCTCCCTGGAACCCACCGGCGGTACATAAATATATCCCATTGCAGTGCCCTGCTCAGCACAGCTAACGTCACATACAATACAGGTGTGCTTCGGCCCACAGTGCATGCCCCAGTCAGACTGGTAATATGTTTATGTAGCAAAAGTGTAGGCCAACCCCACACACCTTGCTGTACCATGAGTGCAGGCGAAGCCCATAAAAATTACTAGGATTACACTGTAGGCGAGGGCCCAAAAAAATTGGTGTACTAACAGTACTAAAGTACCTCAGAAAAATTGCCCATGCCCAACCAAGAGGGCAGGTGAAACCCATTAATCGCTTTGGTTAATGTGGCTTAATTTGTAACAAGGCCTGTAGGCAGCCCAGTTAAAATAAAAATTGGTTCAGGTGCAAGTTTCAACGCTTTAATGAGAATTGAAACGTATAAACATTGCTTACTAAAGTCATATGACTTAGCCTTGTGGACCTAAGAAAAATTGCCCGTTCGGCGTAATTGATGAGTGTAAGCCTGTCGGCACTGTCGATTGACAGGCGGGTACGCTTATCCGTGATGATTCCCCCAGCCGCACTAAACACCCTCTCTGACAAGACGCTAGCCGCAGGACAAGCAAGCACCTCCAGGGCATACAGCGCGAGTTCAGGCCACGTGTCCAGCTTCGACACCCAGTAGTTGTAGGGGGCAGAGGCGTCACGGAGGACGGTCGTGCGATCGGCTACGTACTCCCTCACCATCCTTTTACAGTGCTCCCGCCGACTCAGCCTTGACTGGAGAGCGGTGACACAGTCTTGCTGGGGAGCCATAAAGCTGGCAAAGGCCTTGGAGAGTGTTCCCCTGCCTGCGCTGTACATGCTGCCTGATCTCCGCGCCTCCCCTGCTACCTGGCCCTCGAAACTGCGCCTTCTGCCACTAGCGCTGTCGGATGGGAATTTTACCATCAGTTTGTCCGCCAGGGTCCTGTGGTATAGCATCACTCTCAAACCCCTTTCCTCTTCGGGAATGAGAGTGGAAAGGTTCTCCTTATACCGTGGGTCGAGCAGTGTGTACACCCAGTAATCCGTAGTGGCCAGAATGCGTGTAACGCGAGGGTCACGAGAAAGGCATCCTAACATGAAGTCAGCCATGTGTGCCAGGGTACCTGTACGCAACACATGGCTGTCCTCACTAGGAAGATCATTTTCAGGATCCTACTCTTCCTCCTCCTCCTCCTCAGGCCATACACGCTGAAAGGATGACAGGCAAGCAGCATGGGTACCCTCAGCAGTGGGCCAAGCTGTCTCTTCCCCCTTCTCCTCATCCTCCTCATGCTTCTCCTCCTCAACGCGCTGAGATATAGACAGGAGGGTGCTCTTTCTATCCAGCGACATACTGTCTTCCCCCGCCTCCGTTTCCGAGCGCAAAGCGTCTGCCTTTATGCTTTGCAGGGAACTTCTCAAGAGGCATAGCAGAGGAATGGTGACGCTAATGATTGCAGCATCCCCGCTCACCATCTGGGTAGACTCCTCAAAGTTTCCAAGGACCTGGCAGATGGCTGCCAACCAGGCCCACTCTTCTGTAAAGAATTGAGGAGGCTGACTCCGACTACACCGCCCATGTTGGAGTTGGTATTCCACTATAGCTCTACGCTGCTCATAGAGCCTGGCCAACATGTGGAGCGTAGAGTTCCACCGTGTGGGCACGTCGCACAGCAGTCGGTGCACTGGCAGATTAAACCGATGTTGCAGGGTCCGCAGGGTGGCAGCGTCCGTCTTGGAGTTGCGGAAATGTGCGCAGAGCTGGCGCACCTTTCCGAGCAGGTATGACAAGTGTGGGTAGCTTTTCAGAAAGCGCTGAACCACCAAATTAAAGACATGGGCCAGGCATGGCACGTGTGTGAGGCTGCCGAGCTGCAGAGCCGCCACCAGGTTACGGACGTTGTCACACACGACCATGCCCGGTTGGAGGCTCAGCGGCGCAAGCCAGCGGTCGGTCTGCTCTGTCAGACCCTGCAGCAGTTCGTGGGCCGTGTGCCTCTTCTCTCCTAAGCTGAGTAGTTTCAGCACGGCCTGCTGGCGCTTGCTCACCGCTGTGCTGCCACGCCGCGCGACACCGACTGCTGGCGACGTGCTGCTGCTGACACATCTTGATTGCGAGACAGAGGTTGCATAGGAGGAGGAGGAGGAGGAGGAGGAGGAGAAGGGTGGTTTAGTGGAGGATGCATACACCGCCGCAGATACCAGCACCGAGCTCGGGCCCGCAATTCTGGGGGTGGGTAGGACGTGAGAGGTCCCAGGCTCTGACTCGGTCCCAGCCTCCACTAAATTCATCCAATGTGCTGTCAGGGAGATATAGTTGCCCTGCCCGCCTGTGCTTGTCCACGTGTCCGTTGTTAAGTGGACCTTGGTACTAACCGCGTTGTTGAGGGCGCGTACAATGTTGCGGGAGACGTGGTTGTACAGGGCTGGGATGGCACATCGGGAAAAGTAGTGGCGACTGGGACCGAGTAGCGCGGGGCCGCCGCCGCCATCATGTTTTTGAAAGCCTCCGTTTCCACAAGCCTATACGGCAGCATCTCCAGGCTGATCAATTTGGCTATGTGCACGTTTAACGCTTGAGCGTGCGGGTGCGTGGCGGCGTACTTGTGCTCAAACAGTTGCACTAGCGACGGCTGGACGCTGCGCTGACAGACATTGCTCGATGGGGCCGAGGACAGTGGAGGTGAGGGTGTGGGTGCAGGCTGGGAGACGGTAGTGCCTGTGTCCTGAGAGGGGGGTTGGACCTCAGTGGCAGGTTGGGGCACGGGGGAGAGGCAGTGGTGCAAACCGGAGGCGGTGAACGGCCTTCGTCCCACCTTGTGGGGTGCTTGGCCATCATATGTCTGCACATGCTGGTGGTGGTGAGGCTCGTGGTGGTGTCTCCACGGCTGATCTTGGCACGACAAACCTTGCACACCACAGTTCGTCGGTCGTCTGCACTCTCAGTGAAAAACTGCCAGACCTTTGAGCACCTCGGCCTCTGCAGGGTGGCATGGCGTGAGGGGGCGCTTTGGGAAACAGTTGGTGGATTATTCGGTCTGGCCCTGCCTCTACCCCTGGCCACCGCACTGCCTCTTCCAACCTGCCCTGCTCCCCCTCTGAAGACCTGTCCTCAGTGGGCTTAGCAAACCAGGTGGGGTCAGTCACCTCATCGTCCTGCTGCTCTTCCTCCGAATCCTCTGTGCGCTCCTCCCTCGGACTTACTCCAATTACTACTACCTGAGTAATAGACAGCTGTGTCTCATCGTCATCGTCCTCCTCACCCACTGAAAGCTCTTGAGACAGTTGCTGGAAGTCCCCAGCCTCATCCCCCGGACCCCGGGAACTTTCCAAAGGTTGGGCATCGGTCACGACAAACTCCTCCGGTGGGAGAGAAACCATTGCTGCCCAATCTTGGCAGGGGCCTGAGAACAGTTCCTGGGAGTCTGCCTGCTCCTCAGAATGTGTCATTGTAATGGAGTGAGGAGGCTGGGAGGAAGGAGGAGCAGCAGCCAGAGGATTCAGAGTTGCAGCAGTGGACGGCGTAGAAGTCTGGGTGGTCGATAGATTGCTGGATGCACTTTCTGCCATCCACGACAGGACCTTCTCACACTGCTCATTTTCTAATAAAGGTCTACCGCGTGGACCCATTAATTGTGAGATGAATCTGGGGACCCCTGAAATTTGCCTCTCTCCTAATCCCGCAGCAGTCGGCTGCGATACACCTGGATCAGGAGCTCGGCCTGTGCCCACACCCTGACTTGGGCCTCCGCGTCCTCGCCCGCGTCCACGTCCTCTAGGCCTACCCCTACCCCTCAGCATGGTGTATTACGAGTAGAGAAGAAACAGAACACTGTAATTAAATGTGCCGCTTATTGGTCTGTGGTTGGAGGCTGACTTCCCTCACGGAACGCACAGCAGAGCCAGGAAACAATTTTGCGCACGCCTGTAGTGAGACGTAGGTGCGTAGGACTGAGCTAGTGGAATTCACAGCGCAGAAGCAATCAAGTGGCCAAAGGCCAGTAGTAGGCCTTAAGTATTTTGCTTCAATTTTTTTAAATGCTGAGCTGAGACAGCAGACAGATACTGTAGGCAGCGTATATTATGTATACTGTTTCCCTCTGGCGGGATGACGGCGGTGATGTAACGGAGACAGCAGAGCCAGGAAACAATTTTGCGCACGCCTGCACTGAGACGTAGGTGCGTATGACTGAGCTAGTGAAATTCACAGCGCAGAAGCAGTCAAGTGGCCCAAGGCCACTAGTAGGCCTTAAGTATTTTGCTTCTATTTTTTAAATGCTGAGCTGATACAGCAGACAGATACTGTAGGCAGCGTATATTATGTATACTGTTTCCCTCTGGACGGGATGACGGCGGTGATGTAGCGGGCAACGCAGAGCCAGGAAACAATTTTGCGCAAGCCTGCTGTAATGCTTAGCTGTGTATTAATTAGGACTACTACCCCCAGCAGACATGCAGTACACTGAAGACGGTCAGAGGCAGCCAAAATATAGTATTTTTCCCCAATTTTTTTGAAAAAGCCCACTGCCTATATAGCCTGTATATCTCTTTTCCTGTACCACTGTCCCTGCCTCACCAGTACTGGCCCTATACTCTGTACAATGACTGCAGACTGAGGACGCAATGCTCTGCATGGCCGATATACAAAAAAAAAATAATTGTGCAACACTGCTCACAGCAGCCTCAACAGTACTGCACATGGTGAGATGTGGCCCTAAGAAGGACCGTTGGGGTTCTTGAAGCCTAATATAACTCCTAACGCTCTCCCTATAGCAGC
This sequence comes from Eleutherodactylus coqui, assembly GCF_035609145.1. NCBI lineage: Eukaryota > Metazoa > Chordata > Amphibia > Anura > Eleutherodactylidae > Eleutherodactylus > Eleutherodactylus coqui. The sequence goes on along the minus strand of NC_089841.1, from coordinate 242,733,987 downwards.
TCCGCAACCAGCAGCACTTTCCCTGATCTCTGTCAGAATGCATCTGAGGCGAGCCGCGGGAGGGGCAGATTTAAATACTTGGGTGACACCTGATCTCGCCAGCCACTCACTGCAGGGGGGTGGTATAGGGCTGGAACATCACAGGAGGAAGTTGTAATGCCTTCCATGTCTTTCTATTGGCCAGAAAAGCGCGCTAATGTCTCAGAGATGAAAGTGAAAGTAACTTGAACATCGCGTGGTGTTCGTCTTGAGTAACGAGCATCTCGAACACCCTAATACTCGAACGAGTATCAAGCTCGGACGAGTACGCTCGCTCATCTCTATTTGACACATATACTCTATATAGAAATAATGTCAATTAGTGATAGGACCTTAGCTGGACCACTAACTGGATCTCTTTAATCACAAAGTTATATCTCAACTTCCTCAGCAGCTCCTGCTTTAAAACATACTGCCAGCAGTTTGGAGGGCATGATAATGCAGACAGGTTCCTTTTAATATGAAATGAAATATCCTAATCATAGAAAATAAACATTGAAGGTTTTTTTCCAACGCTCTGTAAAAAGTGGCAGAGGGTTGGGTTGGATGCAAAGAAATAAAGAAGAGCATACTTACCGATCAAATGTCTCCTGGGTCCATCACAGCTACTCTGGTCCACCACAGTTCATCAGTTTCTGCAGCAGTCACATGCCATTCATCATGCATGTGACCACTCAGCCAATCACTAGTATCAGCGATCACATGTTGTTTATGGCAGAATCACCCCTGAGGCCTGTGATTGCTGAGTATCAAATTTCTGGTTCCAGAGTGGTGGAGGCCAAAGTGGCTGTGATGGACTCAAGGAACATCTGACCAGTTAGACTGTTCCAGTGAGTATGTGCCCTCTACAGCCCTCAGCCACTTCTTTCCAAGTCTTGGAAAACCCATTTAACATTAAAGCTTTTTGACTGATTAAAAATTAATCAAAAGTAGAATATAATATACTATCAATCTGAATTACATAGACATGGACATGGGCAAAATTACTTTAACTTTTTCTTTGACCTGGCTGTTTTGGAACTTTAGGAATGTTAAAGTTTAAAGCTGATATATTTTTTTCATTTTTTTCCCTAATATTTATTTGCAGGACATATACAGAATTCGTATTACTTAAAATTCAGGGTCATTCATTTTATATGATTTTTAGGCATTATATAACAAAAATTTAAAAAAAACTGAGAAAAATGTTGTTTTGTATTTTCAATTTTTTTTTTCAGATTTTTTAAAGATAGTTTGTGGAATCAAAAATAGTTACATCACAAATGAATCCCCTAACTATTCCATGCAAAGTCATGCCACATAAGTATATGTTGTCTAGCATCTATAATGCTGTACTCAGTACGGCATATTATTGTGATCAGACTCAGTTTTAGTTTTCATTTATCTCCGTTTAGCACTATACAAAATGCGTTCCTGCCATGCAGGATGTCTAATACAAGTAGGTCCGGAGAGGAATATGCTCTTCTTTGGGTAGGGGCACTTTTTGAATAGTTTTATTATTTTGTTCACTGCATTTACTTTTACAATCTACCATTGATTTATGTTTTCACTAATATGGCAATACCGTATTTGTCCCTTGGCACAGGAGGTCCATTTCCTTGGGTGGCTCCTTGCAGATCGTGATGCCAAGGTACCAGGTACTGAGTAATTTTTTTTTTCATTCATCAATCCCCTCTCTGACGGGTTCGGAGAGGGTGAGGTGCAAACGTCCACATAAAAAACTGATGAGAAATGAGAGGGGAGAGGAGACAAAAGAGATGAGAGGGGAGAGAAGACAAAATATCCTTCTCCTCTGCAGAACATTGAAAGTTTTTTGGTTTTCTGTCAGACTTTTATATCATCATATCCTATACGGCAGAAATTGGGTAGGACAGCATGAAATAGGCTCAAAAAATGGTGAATCCAGCTGTAAAAAACCTGACACCCTGCTGCAGAGAACAGGATGAGAGATCTCTCCGATCCCAAGCTTTAAAGGGGTTCTGTCATTAGAAAAAAAAATCAATACTTACCTATTCTTCCCTAGGCAGTCTTCCTACAGCAACTTCTCCTCGCTGATCTTCTCCTGGCTTCACCAGTGTCCTGGATCACCTCACCTCTAACTGGCAGGTTCCTCCTCTTCCTGTTATGGAGTGTACATACTTGCCAGTCTCCTTCTGGCAAGTCATTATAAGCTATGTCACTAGTGACATAGCATTCACTGCCTAGCAGTGCCGAATCCTAGCCAGGCTATTGCTGAGACTGCGCAGGTGCGCTGTCTCGTAGTGAGTGTTCATATACACCTTCATGCGCAGTCTCGGCAATAGCCCGGCTAGGATTCAGCATTTCCTGGTAGGCAGTGAATGCTATGTCACTAGTGACTGGTACACTGACCTGCAGGAAGGTGAATACCAAGAATGTACGTTACATCACAGGAAGAAGAGGATCCGGTTGGAGGGGACGTGAGCTGCAGGGACTGCAGGAGCCAGGGAAACATTGGGCAAGAGAAGATGCTGTAAGAAGACTGACAGGGGAGGAATAGGTAAGTATAGTATTTTTTCTCTAATGAAAGAACCCCTTTAAATTATTTAGATACTGTAGTCAGTGCTGACCAAGGTATTTGAATGGCTGGATAAAGAGAGGGGGCTCTCGGCTCTCTATGTTCCCAGGTAAGCCCTCTTGCAATGCAATTGCAAAGTGCAGTTCTGCTGCCATGGTAGATTGGGGTCTAGTGAAGGCTCTCAGACCCACCATCAATTCTGGTATATTAAGCTCTGCCTGTGGCAGAACCTAATAGACTGGCATTAGAAGTACAATGTATTTTAATACAGATATATTTGAATATTTTGCATAAGTGGTCAAATGATTACAAGCTCAAGTCCCCTAGTGGGGCTAAAAAAAAGTTAAATTAACATGAACATTTTTTTAAACACTACAGAAAATATTAAAGTAAAAATAAACTCCTTCCCCAGTTTTCACATAGAAAATCAACATAATAAAAAGAAATGTAATTTTTATTGCCATGTCCATAAACATTTGCGGTGTGTGAAAATATTACATTCTTTTTCCTGCACAGTGAACATAGTCAGAAAAAAATACACAATGCCAGAAATGTGTTTTCTTGGTCATCCCATCTCTTCCCAAAAAGTAAATAAAAAGCAATCAAAAAGTTATATGTGCTCCACAATACCAATAGAAACTACATTCGCTCTGCAAATAATAAGCTCTCATATAGCCTCATCGACAGCGAAAATTTTTTTTTATGGACCTCAGAATGTGTCAAATGAAGCTATTTTTTAAGTGCTTTTATTTTTTTAAATGAAGCAAAGCATTGTAATGACAATATATGACGACTGTATATGTGTATATATTTCATACCCACAAGATTAACTTTGTCTTATCCGGCAAGCCCTTTGAACTGGCCAAGAAGTTTTACTAGAGAAAAGAGTTTTGGAGAGGAGTGCCATATTTGCCACCTAACGCTGGTTCAGAGGAAGCCAGATGAAGATTGGAAAAACTTCAAAAAGGAAGACAGGCAGATGGGTCTCTGTCTTTCCAAGAAGAACATCCCCCATTCTAGTAAAGGAAAATGTAGGGAAATGCTTGGCACAGAGGAGCCTCGTGTGGTGCAGAGGGTTAAGGCTTAAGGAAATACAGTTTAAGCTCTTGCTCATGACCTGAAGGTTGCAAGTTCAATCCCCTGCATGGCTTAGGGTTTATTCAGGTCAGGGTTGACTTCTGTGATCAATAAAATGAGTACCCAGCTTGCTGAAGGGTAAATGATGACTGGGGAAGGCAATGGCAAACCACCCCACACTTCACCCTAGGAGTCAGTCAAGGTTTCCTAGGAAAATGCACTGTTTAATATTCATTGTATTTACTCTGTATTACCTCACTGTTCAATCCAGGGGCATAACCCCATATAGGGAACCTAGTAGTATGAATAAAGCATTATAGTTTGCCCTGCCCCGAATCTTCAAGTTACGCTACTGCTCCTAACCCAGGAACTTGCTTAATAAACTAATGGGCAGTTCTGAAAATTGAGCCAGGGACTGAGAACTTTAAAAGATGTGGGGGACAATAGAAATGTGTAACATTTGATGAGAGCACTAATTTATACCTCTGCAGCACGCCCTATTGGAAGGCAGCATTCCTGCAAATCAATGTTAGACTCTTTATACAAGCCTTGTAACAATGACTAGGAATTGAAAGTCAAGCCAGACATTCACCCTCATGAATGCCAAGACTTTAGAATGCCCTGTAAGTTCCAGGCTTCTGGTCGTTGTCTTCATTTTATTTTGTCCTCTTTTTATCCTTTTTTGTAAGCACTGCCTTTTTTTGCATTTAAGTCTAATAACTTTGAGGAGTGTGGATCTCGTGGCTCTGACCTTAAGCCTAATTGTTTGTAAAAAAAAAAAAAAAAAGGTGAAACTTTTTTAATGTATCAATGGAGCTGGGAATTTCGACAGATTCAATCATCTCCAGTTGCAGGTGTTATTTTCTGGAACACACTGGTCTCTAGTCTACTTAATTAAAATTTGGTTCCAGCCAAACAGTGAAAACTTGGCTGGTGCTCCTGAATCCTGATTATATAGTAACTGTGTAGAGTCTCTCATAAGCTTACTGCTGTCATACTCCTGATTTCTCTAGCTTATAGTTTCTGGCTCAAGGAAAAGCTGTTTTCTGACAAACATATTACAGATCTAGCCAAGTCTATCCTGACTGCGGTAACTTTCTGGGATAAGTTATCTTATTCCATTGAAAAGCCATATTTATCTTATCTTAACCCAAAACCCCATTGTAAAGCTATTGAAAGGTTAAACAAACTATGGTAGCATAAAAATTTATCTTAACACAAGTTGAACCTAAGAGTCAAGTTAAACTTGGGTATATCTGTACCTCTCATGGGCTTAATATTACTGTCAGCCACCCAAGCAGTCACTTATAGAGCTCTGGCCTCTGGCACACTAGCATGTTTGGGTTTGTGTATGTCTATGTTAATTCACGGACAACACACAGACTCAATATAGCCTATGGGGCTATGCAGACTGCTGTTTTTTTACATTACTATTTAATTGACAAAAATTTTGACAAGAAACTGCAATGTGTGGGCCATCCATCCATGTATCGGACAGCACAGGGATAGCTGTTCATATGGTGTATGATGCGAATTGCCACTTGGTTACAACTTATACTTACACACAAAGTGCGCAGCAGCCTTAGTCTGTATGCAATTAGTCTTAGGGCTCTTTCACACATACACAGCTATTTTCGGCGACCTACATTGCAGCCGAAAATCACATGAATGAGAATCAGTCTTGACCAAGTCGCTTCTGCCTCTCCCGTTTTCATGCCCATTCAGTCGGCCGGGCTGTGGCGTATATTCGCTGCAGCCCGGAATACCGTCGACCAGGGAGAGAGAGTTCAGCTCACCCTCCCACTTCCCTCCCCCTCTCCGCCCCTTGCCGACTGCCAGCAAAGGGAGGGGACGGGAGCTTAGCAGAGCTTAGTAAAGTAAACTCCATCCCCCTTTCCACCTGCTGCCAGCAAGTGGAGAGGCAAGAGCTTAGCAGAGGTGGCCCCTTCCCCTCTTCCCCTTCTCTTTTCCATTAGCTCCCATAGAAGTCTATTTGACCAGCCTCAAGTTCTATCTTTTCCGGCATTGTGTAAAAGCGGCCGGCTGGAATGCGCACCGTGTACACTATCTTTTCTGGACGGCAAATTTTTACGCAGGGGAAAATCATCCATCTAAACAAATGCATTGGAATCCAATGTTTCAGATGGTCGCAATTTTTTTGACGGCTTTCTAAAATAGCCGCAATAAAACGCTTGTGTGAAAGTAGCCACAGTTTTCCTTTCCCTCTGACAGCTCTTTCTACTATTGCAAATAGCGCTGAGTGATTAGTGGAATGATTGCTTCATGTTGGTATCAGGCTGATTCCACGAAAATTATTGTGAATTGGGATGGCCGATTCTGACTTCCATTAAAGTCAATGGGAGTAAAAATTGCACTCAATAATTTTCCCTCCAGAAGGTCCCCAATGCAGCTAAAGCCCCCCAAATTTCATAGGAATATAGCCACAGATCTGAAGAACACTGCGCTTCTCCCAAAAATATTTCAAAATAGTATTCAGTGGTGTAGGGGTAAATTATAGTACACGGATATTGGTTAAAAGAAAAGAAGGCCCGCATAAGGTCTTCCAGATCAAAAACTGCACCAAGGAAGACAGATGTGCTGCTTGTTATAGAAGGAATGTTGTACATTTTACAAGGAGAAATTCTGCCAGGTGAGCAGAACACTCTAGCACGGCCCTACTCCAAGGAGCAATCAACATAAGAGTAACAATACCACTGTGTTCTGATTTTATTAACATTTTAAAGGCAGATTTAAGTATTGTTTTTGTCATACAATCCACCAAAAATTACAAACTATTATGTGCAACAAATTTGTGCTAAAATTAGCTATATTCTTTATTAGATTGGTGTAAGATATGTCAGTCTTTGTAAATTTGGAAATGGAATACTCTACTAAAGAATGTCAGGAAGATCTCTTTGTGGAGTGTAAGCACAGGCAGAATTGTCTGGCAACTGTCTAACTCCCACAAAACGACTATTGGATATGATTAGTATTCCTAATAATAATAATAGTTGTAGAGCTCCGTTAAATCCAGGTCGCTGTACAAGTAAAAGCAGGGGTTTAAATATATTACATACATATAAAACAAGAGCAACAATGACCATCTACTAAATAACTAAGGACTAGAGATGAGTGAGCATGCTCGGTAGGGTCAGTTACTCGAGCGAGCATTGCTCCTCTCAACTAACTGCCTTCTCGTCCGAACGTGCTCGGGGGGGCAGCGGGAGGGGGCGGAGGGGAGATCTCTCTCTCTCCCTTGCTACCCACGTCCCCCCCCCCCCCGAGCACACTCGGACTAGAAGGCAGTTACTTGAGATGAGCGATGCTCGCTCGAGTAACTGACCTTACTGAGCGTGCTTGCTCATCTCTACTATGGACCCCCTTACATGGAACGCTTATTATTCAAATGATTGTTGAAGCAGATATTGTTCAGTGTAAACATGGCCAACGATATACAATCATGGACGATCATTTATTCACTTATCATTCAACATTCATTCTATGCAGGCATAAAAATCATCATTTGTCATTTGCTGGTCATTTTGTGTAAAAGGCAATCATTCAGTCATTCAGACTCCCTTGACAGAACAACGATGGACTAAATGAGCTAGGATGAAAAAATGCTGATAAAATGTAAACAATTATCTGCACATGTAAATGGACATTGTTTAAAAGCTGACGGGATTGTTTGGTCCAATGATTAATAGTTCCATGTAAAAGGATCCTAAAAAATTGATACAAAGAGAGAGCGAGCCCTACTTACGAGGGTTACAGTCCACAAGGGAAGGAGACAGTAGGTGAGGCTAGATGGTCCTCACGTTGTAGTTACAACAGGGCTACTGTAGGTTGTTGGCTTTTTCGAAGAAGTATTGTAGGTTTCCAAGTCCTTTCATGAGTCCATGAAGATCATGGTCAGCAAAACAACACAACAGCTATGTAGTGTTTTGGGTCCAGCTTATAGTGTCTTTTAATGCTATTCATGTGAATACCAGCTTCTAAACTAAATGAGAAGTTCTAGAAAGGACTTTTAGTGCCATTCACTTTTAGTGCCATTTTCTTAGTCCAAAGTGGACATTCACTTATTTTTCATGAGTCATTAAATGCAGATTTTATATAAAATGTTTCCGAGCTGTATTTTACACCATTCAATAAATAATCTAATGCATGTGTCTCAATGTGATTTATATGAAGCTATCACATTAAGCAGCATTGTAAATAGTGCTAATACGAATGTTGCATTCTCTGGTGACCCAGTAAAGTTTTGTAAAATGTGGGGAAAAAAAGACTAATTCATCTGGACGTGTGGAGCCAGAAACTGCCAAAAGTGATCTCAACAATGTGAACATGCCTAATGTGTCACCGCTATAGCCTTAATGCTTCTAAGTGCTTGATGAAAGCATAACCATCTCCTCGCTTCTGTTCTATAATTTATCTTCTTTAAAAATGACAGCATGGCTTTGACAAGACTGAAGCAACAATTAGTGCCCAGTACCCGGAGCTCACTAGAAACTTAGACAAGTCACTGGAAAATGTCTTCACGGTGCTGCAGACGTAAGATGTTTATCGGTGCATCTTCAGGATAATTAATGTTTAATGAAAAACACCCAAACATTACACCCTTTGCATATAATCAGATGTATCGTCTCGTGTGCATAAGAGGTAATGGCAACAAAGGAAGGCTATAGGGACTTGGCATCTGCGATGTTTGTTGCAAGAACACATAAGGATATCGCAGTATTACGGGAGATAATCCAAAATCTCATTATAGTTGAGGCGCAGTTCATTGTAGGATATACAAAACTCTACAGCTAAACTCTGCAGCCTTCATTTGTTCTTCAAACTTAGATTCCCACTAATAAAATAGTCAATTCCCCTTGGATATACTTTCAATTCTATCTAATCAACGAACGGTCTGCAATTAAAATATCTCTATGTTGGCGGAAATTTTCTAATTAATAACCTCTGCTGTTTGTAAAGCTCAGTCACAGTTGATCTTCACTGTCCTTGGTTTATATTACAACCTTCATATTCTCTACGTAACAAGACAGCGATCCCACAAGGCAGTTGTTATAATGCCATGCTCCTGGCACCGTATTTGTACAGTACTTAAAGGGGTTGTACCAGAATATCAAGTTATCCGCCATCCATAGGATAGGGGATAACTGGCTGATCGGTGGGGGCTCACTGCTGAGACTTCCACTGATCTGGAGAATGGGACTCCCATGTCCCACTCTGCTGTCACTAAGGCTGCTCTCACACGGACGCTTTATATCGTGATTACCGCAGCGTTTTGAACGCCGTGGTATAACACTCCCATTGGCTTCAATGGACCTTCGCAGACATGCTGGATGGCGCTTTCCAGTGCCGTGGTTTTCGAACGCTGTCTGCTCTATTTTTCGGCGTTTAGCGCACCTCATCAACCATTACAATGATGGGGTCCGCTAAAAAACGCTAAGCGAAAGTAAAATTGCTTTACTGCATCCATGTGTGAGAGTGACCTAAGAGTGACGTCACTCTGAATGGAGCGCTGGCCGAGAATGCAGGTCAGCGCTCTATTCATTTCAATAGGAGAGACGGAAATACCCGAGCGGATGCATGACTCAAGTACTCGACTGTCCCATTGAAAGTGAAGGGTGTGCTGGCGGTGCTGAGTCTCCTCCTCACTGCAGGAACCCCACAGTGAGGACAATGTGAGACATGGGACCCAGGTCCTTATGATCGTCAGGGGCTTCAACAGAGATACCCCAACTAATCAGCAAGCTATCCTGTGGATAGGGAATAACTTGATATTCTGGTACTAGCCCTTTAGCAAACTACAGTATAATGTATCCACAATAAGTAAGAATAAGCAGCCAGAAAACATAGAATATGTCTGTTTTTTCAAGGTTGGAAAAACAATGAATACATTAACTCTTAAATTGCCCAATTCATCATAGGATCTCTTTCCGTAACATATTAGGAATAGTTATATGTATCATTGACATTTTATTCCTTTACAGACTACACTAGTGGCTAACAAGCTGCTAACACAACTAAGGCAGTAGTCATGGCAATGGATGAAATACTACCTCTTCTCAGCATGAAACATAAGAGGTTGCAGTAGCGTAAACCACTTCTGTTGGTATACTGATGACTACTACAAGACATCAACACAGCTTGACCAATCTAGACAGTGAATGCTATGGCAATGTGGTTCAGGAAGGGTATCATTTCTCCTTAGGGAGAGCACCTAGAAGGTGTAGTGAGGAGACTCATAAGGCCATCCATGCTCCTCTGGGAAATATGCAAATAAGGAAGATAAATAGATTATCAATTTTAGCAAGTGTCGATGTCCCAAGGCATTGGTTGACTTTCATGGTCATATAATGTATCATGGTCATATGTGTTTTGCTAATATGACCATCATGTTGCTAGGTAATAAAGCTTTATGCTTTTAAAAACTTCTAACTTCTAACTAAATTCTATGTATCCGTTTAAGGGAACCTGTAACCAGGTATGAGCACCACAAACAAAGTTATGGTGAACACAGGTCCAGAGGTGACCTTTTGTTCTACGGGTTTCCAGGAGCACGGCTTCACAGGTCTTGGATAATTGAGCTGGCTGGATGTGGATTTCTCCTGCCAACCAATCTCAACTGGTCTGCTGCACATACATACCAGCTCCTCTGGATAGAGAGGGCTGGATTCTTTATTTCCCTTGTGTTTGCATTTATGTATGTTTCTTGGTATGGTGTGAATAGTGACGTTGTTCTGTTGGTCTGTGCAGGTGGCCAGACATGGTGTATGAATAGTCCTGTTCTGTATGAGATGCATTCTTTAGTGTGTGGTGTGAACTGTGTCCTGTCTGCATGGATCATTTAGCATCTCTGGGCTAGTTAGGTCCTTAGGTTCCAGCATGGGGCCATCCCTATTGTGACGAACGCTCCGCTTGCAAGCACGATTCTTGTGGTAAGTTGTCTTGTGAAAGTAGGGACTTATGAGACAACAAGGACCCTTGAAGTGGGCTCGCAGGCTTAAGTATCGTGGCCAAAATACAATCTAATACCTTGTACATTCTATAGTTATTCCATCTGACTATGTGTGCAGGTATGCAGGTGAGTGTTTCGAGCGTTTGTCAGTCATGATTTATGTCCATCCGGGAATTCTCTTTGTAGTTCTACAGTTCATTTTCTGTTGGTGCTTAGCGTGTGTGCATTTTCATGTAGATTTTGAGTTCCAGAGCCAGGGCATCCTGGGTGGATGTGACATATGTCAAGTACTGATAAAATTATAAACGTTGTTACAGTTAAAGGGGTTTTCTCATGAAGAACATTTATCACATAACCACAAGGTAAATGTATAATCACTAGGACCCCAATCGATCACTTGAACATGCGTCCAGAGTTGACCTTCCCTCCCTATTGCACGACTGCAGGGGGGAGTTTAAATGAAGCAGCAGTCAAGTATGTTCAATTCAAAGTCTATGGGGCTGCCAAAGACAGTCTTTAAGGAGTGAATCTAGATTAGAAAGGCATTGCTTAAAGGGAGACAATCACCACGTGTGAGCACTATAAACAAAGTTATTGTGGTCATACGGCAGTTTCCCTAGAGTCTGGAGAGGTTTTTCTTGAACTTACCTGGACCCCCGATATTCTAGTCATGCAATAAGGAGGAAAGGTCAACTCTGGACCTGTGTTCACCATAACTTTTTGTTTGTGGTGCTCATACCTGGTGACAGGTTCCCTTTAACGGATACATAGAGTTTAGTTAGAAGTTTCTAAAAGCATAGAATGATCATTCGCATAATAGATTTTTAGATCATTCATTTCAACATTTGAAATAGAACATTCATTAGTCCTGATTCTTATTAGTAGGCCTGGGGGTTAATTGCTGAGAAATCACATAAGATTGAGGTGCTCGTACTGCTAGAACCTTTGAGCTTATAATGCAAATGAAATATATACCAATTTTAAAAATAACCTAATCGCAGAATCCCCCCGTAGTGGAGAAGGTAGGCCCTTTGTATAATAGAACATCTGTCAATTTAGCACACATTTTCTACCTCTAATTTGATTCCTATCCCATGGAAATGTTATGGTATGTTTGACAAGTGCTACAACTGTTGCACTGCTAGCTCAGCCAGAGCCTTCATTGACATGTCAGAGCAGAAGATAAAAGACGGCATACTTTGCATGTCTCAGTAGAAGATACCGCTCTACACTTCATTACTGAAAACATTTATTTGAGATGGTGAATGCTGACAAATTGGAGATAATTGGATAGCTATTAGTTTTATGTTAAATGGCTAATTTGTTAACGTATTAGCTGCACAACAAAGCTATTTGATGAAGCCTAGGGTGTCCACTATTGTGCAGACATTCGTGCCTCAATGGGCTCCTTTCTATACACTAACACTAATTGCAGTGCCTCTATTTCCCATTATTATTTCGGTAGTTAATCTGTTGGGTTGTTAACTGGGTTCATTGTTACAAACTATTAACATATTTGCTTGGTAGCACAATAAACTAACTAGTAAAATACGTAGCAAAGTATAGTTTTTGGATAGTATCTAGTATTCTAATTGAATGCATAATCTTTCAGAGGGATAATTCTATCTCTATGTTTCAAGACTGAGATGAGAAACCCGCAGCTGCTTCCCGACTATCTCACCGGGTGTTATGGAAACAGTCGAGGCGGCGGCCTTATGCTTTACCCAGGGGCAAAGCTATAGGGGATGCAGGGGTAGAAGTTGCTACCGGGCCCTGGAGCCTTAGGGGGCCCAAAGGCCCCTCCATCACATAAGAAGACACCAGAATTATAAATAGCATATGGCAGATAAGGGGCCCTGTTACAGATTTTGCATCGGGGCCCAAGAGTTTCTAGTAACGCCTCGTTACCGTAACTCCTATTGAAGTGAATGGGAGGCATATTAGTATTGATGGGCACATTGTGGAGCGTTTTTGCATTCAGACTGCACAGTGTGGGGCTTTTTTACTCAGGGGGCACTAGGCAGGTGGAACGGTTTCGGGCACGAGACTGGAGCCTTAGGTGTAATGGCTGCAGGTCCAGGGAGAGTAGTCAAGGATGAGCCAGAAGTCAGTAACAGGGGGTCTCAATTTTCAGTACAAATAGATGTAATGCAAGGGTACTATCCACAGACTGGAGCCTCAGGTGTAATAGCTGCAGGTCCAGTGAGAGTAGTCAGTGACGAGCCAGAAGGGTACTATCCACAGACTGGATGGGTCAGTAGTGAAAGCCACTGACTGGAGAGCAGGAGGCCCCCGGTTTGGTTCCTGACAGTAGTTCTTAATTTCAGGAGCACATTGTGGGGTATATTTTTATTCAGGGGGCACAGTGTGAAGAATATGCTTATTCATGGAGCACATAGTGGAACATTTGTTAGTCAGGGGAGCACAATGTGGGTTATATTTTATTCCGGGGCACAGTTAAGAAATTATTTTTATTTAGAGGTACATTGTGTGACATGTTTTATTAAGGGGCACAATATGTGACACTGTTATTCTACGGGACATAGTGTGAGTATATACTGCAAAAATAAAGAGCCGCATGCATCTGTCAGTCAAATTCTGCAGAGACAAGTTGTAGCCAGGAGAAGTTGTCATGGCTGTCTTGGCCAGGTGGAGAAGAAAAGAAAGAGAATGACTCTAATCAGAGATAATGTCACCTGTGAGTCACGGAGTCTCATTGTTTATTCTGTAACTGACTGAACCTGATCATTACTGTAGTCGTTGTATGGTCTGCAGAGTGATGATGAGTGTTGGCATTTTTGTTTCTGAAACATCACCTTTCAGCATATCTTTGCCATTGTTAAGCCTATTCTGGAAGGTATACTGGTAGCCTCACATGATATAAACATATAGCAGCGCCAAACCTGACTTAGCAATTAATCTATGTACTGAGCTTGGTTCATTTACTGCGTGCATGTAATGATCTTAGTTCTATGTAGCACAGTACCTAGATATTGTGCATGATTATGATACTGTATATATGTGCTGATGCTGGCTTTGGTGGTGTATTTATGGCACAATCCTGTTTCCGGTGCTGTTTTTATATACTGTGTTAGTTCTGGTACTGTATTTATGTAATAAGCTTGATTCTGGTGATGCATGATTATGAGGTACTGCTGTTTATATGTCCTGAGGTAGGTTCTGGTGGTGTGTTTATGTATTGATCTTGGCCCAGTGTTGTATTTATTTACCAAGGTTAGTTGTGGTTATATGTACGAAGCTTGGTTCTGGTGCTGTATATATGTGCTGAGTTTAGTTCTGGCACTGTACTTATGTATTGATTTTGGTTCTGGTCTTGTATTTATGTTCTTAGCTTGGTTCCCATGCTGTGTTAAAGTATTGAATTTGGTTCTGGTTCTGTATTTATGTATTATCTTGGTTCTGGTGGTGTATTTTTTATGAGCTTGGTTCTGGTGCTTTATTTATATTTATTTCTAAAATAATATGTATTTACCTTCCCATTAATACATAGTGTATTTGAAATATGGTAATTATTTTATTTGGTTATAGCAGTAGAAATATTTTCACTACAGTGAGGGCATCCTACACATATATATTATTGTAGTCCAGACAGGAAGTCTGTTTAAAATTTTAATCCCATCCCTGCATCCCTGATGAGAGGAGGATAGACTATGACTACTGGCATTGGCCATCGTGTTAGACAGTAAGAAACTGGGGAACGGGTGTGTAGCTCAGAGACTCTTCCAAGTTAAATCTCTGGGTCTGACCTTGATCACCTATCAGCTAAAGCTGTGCTATGGTGCAATCATCTGTCTGCCTCATCATCTACGATGTAACATATTCTTATTGGACAGAGCAATCCCACAAGTCTGCCAATGACACAAGTCTTTGGCCCTATGCATTGGGTTTTTCTGCTAGAAATATAATGTCCTTACGAAACTGCCTTTATAAAGTAAAATCAAAGTCTTATAAACCTCAACTTACTCCAGCACCGCTCTGTTGCATCTTGGTGATGGGGCAACTATGGCACCATGGTGTCACTTGCCAATAATGCCACTGGCCCGATCATTGGGTCATTATTTAATCACGGCAGCATAATTCAGCAGACAAGGACTCTTGACTGAGTATCATCCCTGATCCTTCACATTGCCTCTAGCCTGTAATATAGTATTAATGCCAACTTGTGTACCAACCCTGCTTTTCGAATTAAACATTACCTCCTGTCTTGCGTATTAAGGCCCATTTACACCAGCCGATGATCGCTAAAAGATCGCTCGAACAAAAGTTTGAGTGACAGTTTTGAGTGATAATTTTGCATAAACTATTAAGTAACTACTCAGCTACTTAATAGCAATAAAGTGTGCAAATGAAGCCTTAGCTGAAGGCAGTTAATAACCCAAGGGCTCTTATCTGCGCTCAGATCCTTTGTTCTCCACGGGGAAACAATGCTATCAGCACTCACCGTGGAGAACTGCTGATAAGACTGAGTGATGATTTTTAGGTTGGACTGAATTTAACGATCAGCTAGCAGTGCCTGAAAAGCGCACGATGGGCGCACATTTAGACGCGCCAACAATCGCTAAAACGGTCGCCGATTAGCGGTTTTTTAGTGATCATCGACTGGTGTAAATGGGCCTTTAGATCTACCACCCTCTGCTCACCTTAGCAGCTTATTAACATACTGCACTAAGAGCATTTGCTTCCTATTCTTCCCATATAGATTTCTTGCACAATAATAGCACTGTGCCCATGAAGACATAACTGTCATCATTGCCACTTTTTAGTCTTCCCATTGTCTGTGGTTATGATAAAGCGTGTGCTATTTTTCTTTCAATTTGTGGCTTGTGCGAAGTTTTCCTCAAGTTACATATGTATTAGTGTTAAAACTAAAAAAAAAATGCAAAAAATATTTCCACACATTCTGGACTAAATAATTTGGCCCTAATTTTAATGTTTTAGTACAACACACACTATAAAGAAATACATTTGGTAAACACTCCAGAAACACAAGTTTATCTGATTGATGTGGTAATTATGGTTTGTTTCAAAGGCCACAAACAAGATTGCTTGTATGATAAATAGCCTCACATGAATGTAGTGACCCCCATATTTCATATCAACTTAAATTAAGCACTCCTCATACACAGTCCACACTTCTATGTCAACATGGGCAAGCAAAGACTTTGCCGCATAGTTTTGAAGAGACCACCTTATTGTCAACTATATTATACGTTGGTTTATGTGTGTGTTTTATTATTTTGCTTTGATTCCTGTTTTCTCAGTAGCGTCTCAGAATACGCTGCTGTGTGAACAGGAGGAGTAGCACTATTTCTGGCAATTATATGATTTCTATATGGAATTTTTCATCAGTTTTCTCCTTCTGCAGAACATATTTCTAATTCTCAGTTTTCCCTGAGCTAATAGGTGGAGACCAGCTGCTATGATGTCTCTCATACCTTGCACACATAGGAGACCGTAAACACTTATATTTAACTATAGTAGCATGTTAATATGAATCTGTCTGCTTTTCTCTCACTCTTCAGCTCCCTTCTCCTCCCTGCCCATAGACTTCCATAGGCAGCATGAGATAACACCAATATCCATTAACTGTATTCCATTTTGGTGGCTTTGTTACTGGAGACTGACTTCACATAACAATAGTCGGCGAAAAAAATTACAAGGAAGTGAGACCCCCTAGTGGACAGCAATTAAGAGCAGTTTTTCAGCACAAAAGCTTAATCTTAGGTAAATAAGATGATTTGCACTTTTTCTTGTTATCACATAAGCACAAGTTTGTTGAAAAGTCAGTGATCGTTTAACGCCATCTGTCTGTCAGGAGGATGAGCTGTGATCCCCTCTTTTATAACTGTGTGACAGGAGCTGTGTGATCATCATCAGTAACTGTGGTAGGAGTGTTTGTTTTCCCCCTGAAGAGCTTGTGTGGTAAAGTCCATGTAATTTCATCAGACAGGAATAATGCCTTATTGAGAGAATATGAAGCCAAGGAATTCCCATGTGGCCAGAAGGAGATAACATGGCCCACCTGAGGAGAAGGACTCCAGGAAGTTTCAGATAGAGAAGAAACTTAGGGCAGCTTCACACAGCATATGCATTTTTTGTGAACGTCTCAGCGTGACATATTTGCGCCTTGAATAAGCCTTTTTTGCGTGCATGTTGACGTATTTTATTGTGCTTTTTGCACATGTAATTGCACAGCCCCAGCCCCATCCATTGACATGGCTAATTAACCTAATTAGTTCCATGCTTGCATGTTGATTTGCACACCCGCCCATGGACTTTGGGGATCATTGCAGCATAAATGCCCACAAAAGTAAAGCATGCTGCCTTTTTTGTGTGTGTGAAATGTGTGCTCAAAATATGGACGTGTACAAACCCATTGACGCATAAATTAACGAGTGCCTGTTTACACGGGTGTTAGGGTGCTTCTGGGACCTGTTGTTCTATGGGTTGTGGATAATTGAGCTAGCTGAGTGTGGATTTCTCTTGCCAGCCATTCACCACTGGTCTGCTGCACATATATACCAGCCTCTCTGGATAAAGGATGCTAGTTTGCTCATTCCCTGTGGTGTTTGCATCGTTACATGTTTTTATTAGGTGTGAACAGTGACTTGTTCTGTGTGTTTGTGCAGGTGGCTGGTGATATGAACAGTCCTGTTCTGTGTGGGATGCATTCCCTTGTATGTTGGTATGAATTGTGTCCTGTCTGCTTGGTTCATTTACCATCTGGGGTGAGTCAGGTCCTTAGGTTCCAGAATGGGGCCGTCCCTATTGGGATGATCACCCTCTTGCATGCTGGATTCATGTGGTAAGTTGTCTTGCAAAAGTAGGGACCTACGAGACAACAAGGACCCTTGTCGCGGGCTTGTGTGCTTAAATGTCTTGGCCAAAATACAAACTAATACCTCGTACCATATCTATTCCATCTGTTTATGTATGCAGATATACCAGGTGAGTGTTTATGCATACCACTGTGTATTGCATGTGCATGTGTTCACCCTTCCGCATAGACGTCAATGGGGTCCTTTCCTGCAGCAATAGAGCACTTCTTGTGTAATTAATTCATTAGGGATTGAATTTTATGAATGATTAAATGTTTATGGTAATTGTTTAGTAATGGTGATAATGGAGTGCAGTTAATACGTTCTCTGTTAACTAATATTGGAGCGCACATTGCCCTCCAAGATAGTACATGGTGTTCATTCAGAGGCTGATTATAATGCGTGCTACTAATTAATTCATTTACCTCTGACTTTTGTGAATTGGTAGATATTTATAATGGAAGAACAATGATAGTCAGAATGGAGCGCAGTGAATGCGTTCCATGCTGTCCAAATTTGGAGTATATTTGATTATATGTATATATGTGTGATCTGTAAGGTTGTAAATGTATTGCTCGATAAAGGCGTAAGGCGAAACGCGTTGCATTAAAAGTTGGTATAATCCATACCATTCCTGTATTAAATACATTGGACTAATGGATTGTCTACCCGGATCCTGCGAGCGCTGAATCCCCCTTTTTCCTTCCCTAATTCCTGGTTATGTGAAGACTCCCGGATGGTGAAGTCTCAACTGATTCGAGCAGGCTCTCTGGTTTCTCACTGGATCGTGGTTATTGTTAAATGCGATCTTGGATGTCAGGTGTCGGTGGGTTACCTTGGGTAGGATTAGAGATGAGCGAGTATACTCGCTAAGGCTAACTACTCGAGCGAGTAGTGCCTTAGTCGAGTATCTGTCCGCTCGTGTCTAAAGATTCGGGTGCCGGCGGCGGGGAAGAGCGGGGAGGAACAGAGGCGAGATCCCTCTCTCCCTCTCTCACTGCCGCAACTCACCTGTCACCCGCACCAGCAGCCGAATCTTTACACACAAGCGGGCAGATACTCGACTAAGGCACTACCTGCTCGAGTAGTTAGCCTTAGCGAGTATACTTGCTCATCTCTAGGTAGGATGTATCCCACCTGGCACCAGGTGAGTCAATCTAGCACCTCCTGTTTTTCTCCTTATTGAAGTTTTAAAACAATGCAGTGCTGTTTCATTTTGTGTTTTACTTCTTGTGTGTTCAAAAAAAGTGAATATGAATGAACCCATTGAAATCAATGGGTTCTATTCTCTGCATTTTGCACACACAATTTTTACGTCCACAGAAACGCAAGGAGCACCTAAACAAGAAGGCTGGTTTGATAGCTATGTCAGCCGACATTGTTTAATGGTTGTCTTCAGTATTTCCCTAAGTTGTCCTTAGGGACCATTTACACGGGACGGAATAGGCCGTCCGGCGCACTTGCAGATTTTGATGCGGAATTGAAAATGCCTGCAATTTTGCATCAAAATCCGCAATTAAACCTACGGATGTGGCGGCGTTCTGTCCCGTGTGAAAGGTCCCTTAATAGCACTTCAGCCGAGTTAATTAGTTGAAATGTCCTGGAAGTAATTGCTCTAAGCATTGAAGAGTAAGAGCATAACTACGGCTGACAAGAGGCAACTCTCTGTAGACCCAACCTGTCAATTCCTAACGTGGAAAACGGGTCTTTGAAAGTAAGTTGATGGACTTCTGCCGTGGAGTGTAAGTCTTTGTGTAGATTAGTACTAAGTCTGCCGGCTTTCTTCTGTCAGATGTCCCAGAGGCAGATCTTTTGTTCAGTGTCTTTACATTACTCATATCCATTCAGCAGCATTGATTAATGAGCGTTCACATCAAGGCTCTTGAATCTAGAAGATTGAAATAAACGTCTTCTAGCAATGGAAATAGCGGATCAATTTGTATTTAATACAATATACATTTAATTAACTAGAATGAATGGAACGATACTGAGTCATCTCAATGATAACAATAAGGGAATAAGTTCAAGCCAACCAGAAGAGTATGGGGATGAATCCATCCATGTAATCTAATTGTCATTTCAGACTTTGATGTAGACCGCTATGCGAAAGATACACAAAAACCCATTACATGGGAGAATATATCCTATTATATGTATATAGGAAAGAGAACCAGCATACTAATTATACAGAAGTGACCTGAGCGACCCAACTAATTCCTCTTAACTGTGAAATTACATAAAGTGTGAAAAACATAAAATTAAAGCCTTTCTCGGTTCGCTAAATAACATTTCATCAAAAACTTCCTTTCGCTGCACAGATAGTACACAATTTCTAAACTCTTTCTTAAATCCCTATTACTTTTGCTCAAAAAGCTCGGTCCTGCTAATAGCATTTCTACGGATGGGAATTGCGCTGGAGGGGATTGAGAGATTCTGCAGGAATGGAGGCATCTCCTGGAAACATCTAGATATTGTTTGCCATGTATACAGTTCATGAACCTTAGGCAGTCTTATTGGTTCTTGCTCTTCTTTCGCATTGATGGTAACCTATGTTATTGTCCAACTGGAAAAACATCAGCGCTGATTGCTTAAATCAATTATTTGATGCCAAAGTTCCTGCTGCAGAATACGTTATTGATCCTTCATACAGTGTTTCTGCTGTACTAGTTTGGATCAATAGCGGCCAACTGAAAAAAACTTAAAGGGGTTGTCCGGGACGTCAATTTATTTTCTGCGCTGCCCATACTGACCTAGGGTGATCGATAGAAAAAATGTCCAAAGTCCTGTACAACCCCTTTAACTCCTCAGAGCTAGGGTGTTTGGGTCCAAAAGGACCAGACACTTCTTAGGGATTTTACCCATGAGGTGGTTTTATGCCCCTATTGTTTTTCTGCAGCTACCAAAATTATTTTTGTAGCGTTTTTCTTCTGTGACATACAGTCAGACTTCTAGTTTTGTTTGTAATCTGTCTGAAAGCAATCGGCTAAACTTGAAACCAACTAAACTAGAGGCAATTAAATCCAAGGTAAATCCAATTGATCCATTTAAAACATTTCAAAAAACACACCAAACCATATTTTTGTACAGCGTTTAGCTGTTTTTATGGTTGTTGAGTGACTACTAATGCTTAAGTAAAGTCAGCCGCCTTCTTTCCCCAGCATCGTATGCTGAGTATTGTATTTTTCACTCTATAAGACGCACTTTTTTCCCCTCCAAAGCGGGGGGGGTGGGGGGGGGGGGGAAGTTGCTGTGTATTATAGAGTGAATGTGCCGAAAATTTGTTCCGATCGCGAATTTACCGAGTGATCGCGATTTAGTTAGCGCCATCACGAGCTAAACACGCGATCGCATGTACAAATGTGCGATCAGTCAGAAGTTTTCTCTCCTCCCCACTGCCACCCAAACTTACTGCTGATTGGTGGTGAGCGCCGGCGGGTACTACTGCTGCTCCCCGCCTCCACCAAATGGATTCTTACCTTCCTCCTGCTGTACGGAAGTGCTGCTGTGACAATGGAGAGCTGTTTTTTCAGGTCTCTGCTGCTTCATCTGCTCTGTAGCCCGGCACTAACCCTGCGCTGTCCCTGGGTGAGTTCAAAATATTTTTTCCCCCTATTTTCCTGCTCTTAAACGGGGGTGCGTCCTATAGACCGGTGCGTCTAATAGAACAAAAAATACGATAACTCCATCCCCCTCCCTTTTTTTCGCGTTTCCATAGAAGTCTATGGCAGCTTCCTGTGTATCTCAGCAACCGATGTGCTTTTTTTCCTGGCACGATTTTTTACGCGCCCAAAAATTGTTCATCTAAATGAATACATTGGAATCCGGCGCTTCAGATGGTCGCAATTTGTGGGTTATTTTTTGATGCTGCTAAATAGTGGCATATATACAGTCGTGTGAATAAGGCCTAACACTGACTGTAAAGTTATCATGTGAAAAATCAATAAACTAGCCTCTGTAACATATTTATATTGCCTATTACACTGTAGTCACTTATGTTGCCGTTCTCTTACTACCCTACCTGCGGATTAGCTCTTTGGCAGATCTCACTGCGGCCCTATCTTATGTTCTAATTATGCCCTGTGTGAATATTCAGGACAGCCAGATTATCAACACATGAACACCCAACTGATTATCATATTCCTAATATTAGGAGAAATGAAAGTCACTTTCCCTGATATTTCGTGTAATAGAGCTCAGCCACATGTACCTGCTCCCTCGACTGGGTAATACCTAGGCTGGTATTTTAACATAATCACCTTTGCTGGTGAGATACTTGTCTAAGGAGCAGACAAGGAAAAAAGCAGCAAAAAGCTTTATTCTGCTGATGGAGCCGTTTTTTGCTCTGTGCCTTTGACCGGAATGAAGAAATTTCCATTTGTCTACTCACACGAGTGGTCTCTATTACTGAACTAGCTGAATAGACACTGCATATTGTGAAGGTTGAAATAACTTTACTATCTATGTATCTCATATCTATCTATCTAGCTATCTATCTCATAACTATCTATCTATCTACCTATCTATCTATCTCATATCTATCTATCTATCTCATATCTATCTATCTATCTATCTATCTATCTATCTATCTATCTATCCATCTCATATCTATCTATCTCATATCTATCTATCTATCTATCTATCTATCTATCCATCTCATATCTATCTATCCATCTCATATCTATCTATCTATCCATCTCATATCTATCTATCTATCTATCTATCTATCTATCTATCTCATATCTATCTATCTATCTATCTATCTATCTATCTATCTATCTATCTATCTATCTATCTATCTCATATCTATCTATCTATCTCATATCTATCTATCTATCTATCGATCTCATATCTGTCTATCTATCTCTCTATCTCTCTATCTATCTATCTATCTATCTATCTATCTATCTATCTATCTATCTATCTATCTATCTATCGGTGTTAGCTGTTTACGACCCTCGGAGACCGTGAGGGCTCCTTCACACGGGCGATGCAATTTTCGGCCGCACGCGTCATGGTCACATCACGGCCGAAAATAGCATAAACGATAGGCATCTCTTGTTTTGTTGCCCATTAAGACAACCAGGGCTGCGTTGAATATGCAGTCAAGTTCCCGCCATACACATTGTAGCGTATCATAATTAACTGATGCAATGGCTTCTGTAATGTGTACTTGCAGTTTATGGTGGGTGGTAAGGGGGCATGTAGACTCTAACACTCCCCCAGAGAAAACAATCACAAGGAGTAAGATCCAGGGAACATGAAGACCAAGAAAAAACTTCACTATGCCCCAAGGTGAATGTGTTTTGCATTACAACTGTTAGGAAAGTGTACAACCCCTTCTTTTTTCCATGAGGAAACAATCACAGGAATTTTGTACCTGGACTCTACAGATATGGCTTCTGCCACAACTGGAACAGGAAATCCAAGTTTTTTTCTTCCAATAGGATTCAGCACCCCTTACCACTCTCCATTATCACAATGAAGTCAGAAGTGAGCTCAATAGGCGACTATTAAACAGATGGATTGGCCATACAGGTGGTGATGACAGTGAACTTCTGCCTTGGCCTCCATGTTTTCCAGACTTTATGTAGTGGCCCAAATGGGTCCCACAAAAGCTCTTTGCCTTTAAATGGAGGCACTCAGTTCACGTATAAGCAGCAGGGGTTAACCACTACTTAATTTGCCCAATGACAGAGCTATTAATAATCTGCCAGGTGGACAGTTAATTTTGACTGGTTGCCGGCAGATTGAACTTTTATTGGCTGCAAGCCAGTGGAGTGACAATTGGGAGGCAGTTGATGGTGCAGGTTGAGGGAGTGAGGAGAGAGAGAGAGGTGGGAGAGGAGTCGTGTCCTAGTAATAGTGAGAAGATCATCACTCAGTGAGATTGCAGTCAGATCAGAACAGTAAAGTGCGCAGAGAGTTTGTCAGTAAGTCGGCTGTTAAACAAGTGAACCAAATAGTTAGTCAGTGTGACCATGTGTGTAGTTGAGAAGAGTTAATCAGACAAGTGAGTTAAATCGTGAAAATCTTTGGGCGTCCATCAGACAGAGAGAGAGAGAGGGACAGTGTTAGTGTCTATAGAGAGTGAGTTAGGATTATCAGGAGAAGAAAGATCCCTGTTAGCATTGCAGTCAGGCAGCTGCCGGAAGAGTTGTTGGATCCAGAGGTGAGTTGCAGCCTGTCACAGGAGAGTCGCTGCGAGGTGGCCGAGACACGAGATAAAACACATCAATTTTACAAAAACTAGCAGCACTGCCATATGTCACCCAGAGCGTCATCCCTGTCTGTAACCTGAAGAATCCCAGGTACATTATTCCTGGTAATGATACTCCTAACATGTACAGAGAATAACCACTTATAATGAAAGGCTTATATGTGGGCACTGATATATGATCACTACTGACATCAACAAAGAAAGTTATTACGCCTTAAACCCTGCTTCTTGTGATTTCGTAATGGCATCACATTTAACAATCTCGTGCTAATGCAGCACTGGCGTCACGATTTACTAATAAAATAAATACAATCTCAATAACGCCACACAGAGGCGGTTGTGTCTGTCGCAGACAACGGGGAGTCGCTTCAGAGCACCTAAGCAGATGCCTCTTACATTTATGTCTTGTGATTTGTTTCTCTGTGGGCGTGTTAGAGTCTACATGCCCCCCTACCACCCACCATGTGTAATCTGTGAGTACGTATCACAGAAGCCATTGCATCAGTCAATCATGATACTCTACAACGTGTATGGCAAGAACTTGACTACAGGCTTGATGTATATCAAGTGACAAAGGGGGCCACATTGAACACTTCTGATGGGGAAAACATTTTTGATGTTGTGCATCAAAACTTTTTGAGTTTCTGTTTTCATTGATATCAAATTTGTGTATCTGAGGGTCGTTGAATGCAAGAGTTTCATTCAGGAAGATCATTTGTAATAACCCCATATAAGGATCGTAATTACATCAAAGGCATGCATAAACTCCTTTCAATCATTATCAGATCTGTGCATGCTATTAACTCATAATCAGAAAAGCAGCAGTACCATCAGCGAGGGTTATAATAGCGAGTCTTACCAGGCGTGAGTCCTGCATGAGCACGAGCATCTTCACTCTGCAGACATATCTACCTACTAGCTATCTTGGTGTCTGTGAAGTTTAACCCTTCATCCTCTCTTCTCTAGTCATCTTTCAGGAAGACAATTCATATATAGAAAATAGCTCCTTAATCAAACACTATACTGTGCAATGATTGCTGGTCGTAGAGGGTGCTTTCACATGTGCCGACTGGCCCCGGCCTTTGACTACATAAGCCATGCAACCAAAAAATATCATCACACAACAAAAAAGTGCTTGACATACAGCAAAAAGACAATGTCATTTGGCGCATGTGCAGGTACCAGAGATGAGCGAGCGTACTCGCTAAGGCAAACTACTCGAGCGAGTAGTGCCTTATGCGAGTACCTGCCCGCTCGTCTCTAAAGATTCGGCTGCCGGCAGTGGGGAGCAGGGAGGAACGGAGGGGAAATCTCTCTCTCCCTTTCTCCCCCCGCTCCCCCCTGCTCACTCCTGCAACTCACCGCTCACCTGGACCGGCAGCCGAATCTTTAGACACGAGCGGGCAGGTACTCGCATAAGGCACTACTCGCTTGAGTAGTTTGCCTTAGCGAGTACGCTCGCTCATCTCTAGCAGGTACGCTTAGACATCCGCTATAATCTACATTTTGCTGCTATGTCTTATATAGAATAGTTACAGAAGACTTCCTCTATCAGTACAATTTCACAGTGGAAGCCGTTTCTGTAGTGATGAATGTAAAGGACAATACAAAGCATGTCAAAGACGAAACGTCAGACCTGTTCAGAGTGTGAGTGACAACTTGAAAGGCCCCCCTGGTAAACTATTCACCACTCAGATAAAGTAAAATAAAGTGCTCAGCACCACTTAACCCCTTAGGGACCACAGTGTTTCAGTCCTAAAGGGACAGACTTTTTAGTGATTTGTATGCTGCATAAACGATGAGCAATGAGCTTCTCACTCATCATTCAGTTTAAACAGCGGCCGTTCAGTAGTGAACAGCCGCTGTGTTATGTGAATGGAGGGGGGCGGAGAAGCGTGAGGAGAGAAATCTCCTGCATTGCCCCGCCCCCCTGGTGGCCGCTTTATGAACCAGCCTGCTTTGCTAGCTCCCGTGCAGGAGCACAAGAGCGCGGAGACACAGGAACGAGTGTCGGCCATCGTTTGCCCGACACTCGTCCTGTGTAAAGGGACCTTTTGCCATACTTCTAACATGCAATCAAATGTCACAGTCAGCACAACCCTACCCAGTGCAGGTGTTTGATGCGTTTTATCTGAAGCACACCTGATGCAACTAATTAAGCCCTTGATTAGTTGCATCGGGTGTACCTGAGACAACAATGTTTGCAAATTTGTGTTCTTATGAGGGATTCAATTCGGGGGGTTGTATAATTCTAAGACTTTAGTAGTCATTAAAAGTGACAGTTTGTGTTGAATTTGGAGAAATCACTTGTGATATTAGTTGTGTTGAGTTATTGAAATTGTTCTTGCTTGATTGTTCTTTTCCAAACAGCTGAAAATTTGTACATTTTGCTAATAAACCTAATTTGCAGAGGGGAATGAATAATTTTGATTGAACTGTAAGTTCATAGCAGTTATAGTGTACAGCACATCACATTCCCATTGCTATCTTACAGTAACAATAATTAAATGTATGTTCAGTAACATACATTATAAGTCAAATGAATTAACAGGAATCCGTTAAGACCCATTAGACAAAAATCTGTTCTAGCCATCATGACTCCTATAATAACTGAAGCAATGATCCCAGTGTGCACAGCGCCTCAGGCTACATCCACATGATTGATGTATATTTAAGAAGCATAGTCAGACAACTATTAATGCAAACCCGTTACATATTCTTCGTGGCTCTTCAGATACTAACACTATGTAAACTTTACATGTACATTTTTAATTTTAGGTCAATTCTGCTACTCACAAGTAGCCAATGAAATAAACTGCATTAACCTTAAGCTATTACAGAACATGTTTTATGCGATCGGCTATTTGCAATCTGTACCAGGCTTGTCATATGTTTTTGGCTTAATTACACAGACTATCCTAATGAAATATCAGTTTTTGTTTAGCAGCTAAACGCTTCTTAGATTAATGAGTCTTCTCTCTTTACGTATTGTACTACACCCAATCCAACTGGTTCAGCAACTCTTCAGTTTTCTGAACAGTTTTAACAGTTAAGCACAGTTGCCGCCGCTTCTAGAATTTACATATGTTTGCTGTTGATTGGTGTCAAAATGCTACTTCTCGAGAGTCAAATTAGGAATTTGCAATACTTTATTAAACAATCGTGTTAATTGTGCATCTGAGGCCTCCAGACCACTTTTTCCCGTTTGCTCAGACTGCGGCACGAGAAGTTTTGCATTTATTATTTATAACACATCTTTTACCTTCTCATTATTTATTCACTTTTAAGAAGTTGTGTGCAGTAACTACTATTACTCAAGTGCCTTTAACATCAGCAGGTGATGCTCTTCTATAAAACCGAACATTTAACAGCTTGGCCTGGAGCATTCTGGTTTATGTACAGGAGCAAAGAGAAGAGTCATTTACAATGTTCTAAAGGAACAAATAATTGTTCACTAACAAACACAAAGCTTTTTCATGTGAAGCCCTGTTCTAGGGTTTCTGAATGAATTAGGGTTTCCTGGATGCTCATTAAATTGAGTTACCTTTAGGCCTCCTGACATGAACTTATTATGGCTCTGTACAACTTCAGAATGGTACAGAGCTGTGAGAGATCATCCATTCACTTCTATGAGATCCTACTTTTCTTCAGTATGATTGTGATAACATATGGTGCTTCTGGCAGGATTTGAACCTGTGACCTCCTGCACCCCAAGCTATTTCAGCACGCTGGATAGCTCCCTGGAGTCCTAGTACCTTGTTCCTTGTCCTTTAACTCCTGTCCATATTCTTAGTTCCATCCCTTCCTGTCTTGGTCTGCCCCGTGTTTTGTACCTTCCCTGATTAGGAGAAAATATAAGCCTGGCCTTGCCACTCCCTCCTTGCTTGTTATTGTGCCGTGTGCCTCTAGCGTCTCTCCCACATACTTGCTCCTCTACAACTGATCATCTATCTCCTGTACCAGACCTAGGCTATACCTCCTGACTACGTTATTGATTCAACCCTTTGTACTACACCACCATCTTATAAACCAATCCCCGGCTACTGCTGGACCATGCTGCCTTCCTGTAAGTGGCTATAGCATGAGACTTCAGTCCCCAACTAGACTCGGGACAGCTTCTTTTAATCAGATAATGGCAGTAAAATAAAAAATAATATTCAGAGTAAAGTTCTCCTGTTTTGTGCGGCATACCTCCTACTTATTTGCTAATACTCAGGTGCGCTCCATCCATGAGGCAGATTGAGCCTTCTGCCTCAGGTGGCGCAGCAGACAGAAAAAGAAAGGAGATGACCTGGATGCTGCTACTGAATCAAAACCTGATTTGACATCATAAGGGGGCAGAGCTCAGCAGTGTAACTAGGATGTATGTTGGGCAGTGGACCTAAATGCCCAGTGAGGATGGGCAGTGCAGACTAAATGTCCTGTAATAATGGACGTTTGGATGAGATTTTATTGCTAGGGAGGTGCTGAGACTTGTAGTTTTATCCTCTTATACCTTCTGACATGGATGTGCTGTAAGTTGTAGTTTTGTTATTCCCCCTGCCCACGTAATGTCTTTCCATATCCCATAGTGACAATATGGGCATGCTTGCCTCAGATGCCAAGCCATACTGTATTGTGAGTACAGCGCCATCCCTACTTTGTTCTGTTTGAAGCCCTCAGCAAGGACACAGCAGAAGGTAAATAATAGAGCTGAAGAAGCAGAAGGAACAACTGCTTGGTAAGCATGTCCATGTGTGTATATATAGTACACAGAATAGCCTGCAGAGGGTGGTAGACAGGCATTCAGATTGCAGAAACAAGAGGCAATACCTATGGGTGTGGCAGCAAAGCTGAAAAGGCTGCAAGCTTGAGGTCCAGTGTGGACCAGTGGAGGCCTCGAGTCTGACAGGGAGGACAATCCTAGACTTACACCCTGGTGGGGTATGGATAATGAACCGTGTTGTATGCTGTACACATGCTTGCTGTGATGGGGAAATAAAAGGCTGGTGAATCCAGATATTCCCTAAAGATATGGTCTTAAGGTGAGGTTCTTGAGGTGTTGCCAACCATCCTGAGTGAAAGATGGCGATCCTGTAGGTGAGTGACCCCAACTTGCCACAATATGTATATAGTATTTTTTTTTTTTTGAGGGGGGGCAATTTTGCTGTTTCTCTCAGGCAGCAATAAGCTTAGACACACCTGTTAATAGTAAGTAATGTTTAGAATTGGGAGGGACCGTCCTGATTTTAAAAAATAATTGTGAATCGGTACTCTTGATTCCAAATGCCATTGAAGTCAATAGAAGTAAAAATCGAATTCTATAATTTTGCCTCCTTGAACAACAGTGGAGGTGGTGGTTGGCCCAGTAGTCAGCACTACTGCCTTTCCATGGTGGGTTCCAGGGCTCAAGTCCCCATCAAGATGAGATGCAAACTTAGAACTCCAGCATTGCCAGGCAGCAGTGCTTAGCCAACACACCTGCGCCTTCTGAACAAAGCCGAGACACAGTATTTTGGCAAATTTTGCTAACAATCAGATAGGGATGATCCGATCAGATTTGGTAAAAATTGGCCTGATTTTATTCCCTGGTCGATCACGATGAGTAACACTAATAATTATAATAATAAGTCATTATGATTGTTTGCCATGTTACAGCTTCAGTGTAGCTGCAGCACGATACTGGCCGCTAATTGCTCTTCCCATCATCACCGTCACATTGTCAGCAGTGCACAGACTGCCATGATCACAGGACTTTACTACCTACGAAGTTTTCTCTACAGACGGCTTCTGTGCCCCGTTAGGATACAATTCAAGTTATTTGAACTGCTAGCACATACTTTCTAATTTAGCTTTTTACTGTTGTTGTTTTCAGAAGGTTGCATCGGTTGCTTTATTACAAGTCCTAACACCACACTTCATTGAATTATAGTTTATATAAATGATCCTTCACACCTAAAATGATAGAAATACCCCAAAGATAACAAGTGTGGAAAGGTTTGGTTAAAAGATATTAATGGGCCTTAATACTCCTGCTTCTATGACACTTTCTATTTGTTCAGTAGAAGATGATTTTTGTCTTGTAGGCAGCCATATCCTCTGGACCCTTTGCAGAATGAAAGGTTACAAATGTTGCACAATGTCATCACATCACCTGTCTGATAGACTTGAGTTACAATCTCTTGATAAATGTCATTTGTCACTTCTACACTTGAGGAAATGCTTAACCTACATTATAACATTTTGTGACTTTCAACACAAATTAACACATTTCTATGAGCGCGAGGTTTATGCAAATGTTTAGCCAAAAATATACTTATTCAAATACGAACTAACATTGCGGTGACCTTTAATGAAGCGAATGCCACCAAACAGGAAAACTTCACTCTCATAATCTCCTACTTACTACAACTTCAAACTATTTCATTCCTCAAGTATGAGATTATTAGACTGGTAGTCCATGAATTTAGATAATGGCTTTGTTCTTTCAGCACCCTCCTTGACTTCTTTTCTCAGTTTCCTCAAGTGTTACCACTCTCTGTCTCTTGACTGGTGTAATGAACTTACAATATCTGTCTGGGCTTCAGCGACATGACAAGTGTCTGGTCGATTATTATTTAGGTGCACTCTTTGAGCTTGCTTCTGGTTTAATTCCTGTTAGTTTTGTGTTCTGCTGCTTGAAACCTGTATTGATAGATTGATATGTACAGTTTATCCATTCTGGTCAGACATTCTGTTAATGTACGTTGCTAGATCTACTGAGTCTATATTACCACAGTTACCTTTAAGTTATTCATTTGTACTCCTGTTACACTATTACGTTGGATGTTATCCAAGGTATCGACCACCAAGCTATGTCCCTTGACCCAAACAGAAAGGGAAAGAGGGAGTAAGCTTATACGTTAATTGTGCTATCCAAATAGTTGTCTTTTTTTGGGAGTGTCAAACAATTAAGTTGCACTTCTTAGAATACTTTTAGACAAGCCGTTTTATTGTTTAAATGAGCGAATAAAGTCATAGTTCTCTCGTTCGCTGGTGCAGCCTGTTTAGACATGCAGATACATCGTTGGCTTATATAAATGAGAAATCATTCAGAATCATTCAGTCTTTCACATTCGCTGTATAAGTGAATGAGAGACTGAATGAGCGCTGTTTGAACCGAATGATAAATGAACGAGCCAACGATGATTTTTATGCTTTCGCAAAATGAACGACAAGCGAAAAACAAACGATTATCGTTCGGTTATTGGCGTGCACTTAGACTGTACAATTATCGTTATCTTTCACTCATTTGAATGATTTTTTGAATGCTTATCGTTCCATCTAAAAGCTCCCACAGTGTTAATTATTCCCGATACAATCTTTCAATTCATAGGTACAATTGGTAGACTGGAGGCACAGAGGAGGTGGATTTTTAGTTTTACTGAGGGATCAGATTACAACTGCTATCCATAAAAGTCTACAGCCAGGAGAGAGGGGATGAAGCAGCTGTAGAGTGAGAGAAAGGCACAGACACACAGACAATGCTGCTGAAAGCTTTAATAAACTTTCGATCTCACATCAGTACTGGATTCACAGCAAGATTGTTCATTCCTGCTGTATAATATCCTCCATGCTGCTGATTCTTCTCAGGAGGTGCTACAGAGAGACAGAGGATCATAGCAGCTAGTTTCCACTATGTGGGGAGCGGAGCTCAGAGATAAATAACAATAAGAAATTGAGCATACCGAATTGGAAAACTGCTGAAAATGCAGGATGCAAGTCATATAATTCCCAAATATTATCATTCCTCATGTGCATATATGAAAGCTTAATCTAAAAATCATGCAGAATAAGTACATTTATTGTACAGTACAAGCCTTAATAAGGTAAAGATCTGTTCCCTGTAAGGGTGGATTCACATCTGCAGCGGGGATTCCGTTTTCCTGCTCTGTTCAGAACCAAACAGCGGCAAACAGACCCCATTGCCTATAATGGAGTCCGTATGGTTTCCAATCAGCTGCCCGATATTTTACCGGAAGAAAAAGTGCTGCAAGCAATGCTTTTTCCTCCGGTATTTTGTGTTGGATCTGGGACGGAAGGTTCCAGCGCGGATGTGAAACCACCCTGAGTCTGATAAACATAACTTTACCAATAGGATGTTATCCAGTTAGAGTATCTGGAGAATTTCAAGCTGTGTCTAGACTTTTTTGACCCGATGGTTTAATCAGGTGCCACATTCCAATACCACAATCTGCATTCCCTTCATAACTATCCAGACAGCATAGCAGCGCTCACCATTACCCTCTGAAAGTCGTAAATATGTTTCACTGTCAGTAGGTGGGATATCTTTACTGAATACATGTGCAAATAAATCACTGGGTGTAACATATTGTCTTGTGGTTTTTTTTTTGTTGAGTGCCCTGTAAAAGTAGAATGATGCTGCAAGTGATAAGTGCCCTACATAAAGACTATAAGCATTAAGTTGTGTGCTCTGTTCTGAGACTGTTTGCTGCTAATAGAAACCGACACCCAATAAAAGACCCCAAATCAATTAAAACTTCTGACATGTCACCAGGACATATCAGAAGTTTTCTGAAATGAAGCTTACATAAAGTTAAATAAAGAAGAAGTTTAAAAAAATCACCATGAAATAATGATTTTTACATGCTAGAGGATTATTATGCCATCAGGTGTCAGAAGTAGCAGGGCAGTCAGCTATTGTAAGCAGTTACAAAGACTTTACAGCTACAAAATACTAGGAAAGTTTTAATCAAGATTATTTGGAAAGTTACTTAAAGTTACTTTTACATTTCAGCAAAAAAACATTTTACCCCTCGCCTGATTGTCTGTCACACTCTGGACATCTCCTATGTATACATCACTTTTATGCAATGCAGCCTCCAATCTGAAACTTTAATATGAATAAATGTAAGATTATACCTTAAGGCCTTAGTCACACGGGCGTTTTTTCACGCGATTTGCGGATCGCATGACGGATGCGCATCCGCAAATCGCGTGACCGGTGCGCGCAAGTCGCCCGCAAATCGCCCGAAAATCTGCTCCTAGCCGCGTTTCATTAGAAACGGGCCGGAGCTGTCCAGCGCATTGCATTCAATGGAGACTGCAATAGAGCCGGCTCCATTTAAAGCAATGCGCTGCGGGCGAGCCCGGGATGAATTGTCGGGAAGGGCTTAAATATATAAGCCCTTCCCTGCAATTCATCCTAAAATGTGTAAAAATAAAAAATATATATATACTCACCTTCTCCCGGCGGCCGTCCTGCAGTGGGTGTGAAGGGGGTGTGAGTCAGACCTGCCCCCTGATTGGCTCAGCGCTGAGCCAATCAGAGGCATGTCTCACTCACACCCATTCATGAATTCATGAATGGGTGTGTGAGTGAAACCTGCCTCTGATTGGTCAGGGCTGTGACCAATCAGAGGCAGATCATTCAGCAGGCGGGGATTTTAAAACCCGCCGGCTGAATAGTGCCGAGAAGCAGTTCAGGAGAACTGACAGCGGCCGCGGCTGGACTCCGGCTGCAGCGGAAAGGTGAGTATACAATTTTTTTTAATTTTAACACATTTTAGGATGAATTGCAGGGAAGGGCTTTTATATTTAAGCCCTTCCCGACAATTCACCCCGCGCACGCCGGCAGCCCATTGATTTCAATGGAGTCGGCTGTATTGCCGGCTCCATTGAATTCAATGGGCAAACATCGTTCTTCTCTGCCACAGCTGTTACAGCGGTGGCAGAGAAGAAGGATTTGTCTTCTATATGTTCTCAATGGGGTCGGCGCTGCTGCCGCCGGCCCCATTGAGCGCATATAGAGAAGAGAACAGGAATCGCAGATAGGTGCGATCTGCGATTTCTGTTCTATAATTTATCGGACGAGCGCATAAAAAGCGCTCATGTGTTCAATACCATTGCAAAGCAATGGTTTTATAAAATCGCCGGACGCATGCGCATGCGCAAATTGCGGCAAAAAACGCCCGTCTGACTAAGGCCTAAGAATGAAAAAGTGGAAAAACACTTGGTGAATCTGACTTTGAAAGCATCTTGAGAATAATATTAGGTAGTAAACATAAAGGAATTATCCAATCATATTAGACCACCTTCAATGTGCTGAAGCGGAGAGCTGATGCATAGAGAAGCTTGCAATTAGGCTACCTATACATGGGTGAGCGCAATATTGAGCCAAGAGGCTTCTTGGCCGATATTGTACTTGCCAACATATGTCGGCACGCTGATGCAAGGGGTTTTTATGGCAAAAACGCCTTCCATCACTTCTATGAAATAGCGATCGTCCGGTGCAGTTTTCAGGTGCATTACAGGATCAGCAAGTTTTCCCCATTGTTTCCAATGGGAAACCTCGCATCACACTCGCGTGAACATCGGATAGCGTGCTATGTACTTTACTGTTGCATTAAAAAGAATGGGCGATGCATTCCAAGGAACTCGAAAAGATAGGACATGCCACGATTTTTCCCCACACCGCATCGCTCATGTATATGACTCCATTCAAGAGAATGGGTTTCATATTTGCGCAAGTTTTCTGAGTCTTGCAACGCACCAAACTGAGAGGTTCTCAGCCATGTGATGCAACCGTGTATTATTACCACCTACTGATTTAATGGCTCATGTACATGGCAGTATCATGTGCAAAGAGCCTGTATCTAGAGGAAATAAGGTTTCACAAATGACACAGAAGAATAAAATCTCACAATTAGCTTGGGACCGTTGTGTAATATACATGCAGAAGAACTTATATGACAAATCATGCAGATAAACAGTGTCTGCATCACCTATTAGTAACTGGCAAGATCCCGGCATTCACCTTTCCTGAGCTGGATTGTAAATTAAATCTGGCTGGATTCCATAGACAACATTGACATTGTCTGCTCTCAGTAAATCCATACATAATGCCAACTATTCTTTCAGGAAGCCATTAACCCTCGGAATGTACTGATTCTCTCTAGTGTTTCTCTAGTGCCACCTATAAGTAATGCAAGTCAATGACCAATGCTTTCAGGAGCCTTCAAACATTACTTTAGTTATCAAACCAGGAATAGTGCATGAACCGTACTTACTAGAGATGAGCGAGCATACTCGTTCGAGTATTAGGGTGTTCGAGATGCTCGTTACTCGTAACGAGTACCACGTGATGTTCGAGTTACTTTCACTTTCTTCCCTGAGAAATTTGCGCGCTTTTCTGGCCAATAGAAAGACAGGGAAGGCATTACAACTTCCCCCTGCAACGTTCAAGCCCTATACCACCCCCCTGCAGTGAGTGGCTGGCGAGATTAGGTGTCACCCGAGTATTGAAATCTGCCCCTCCCGCGGCTCGCCACAGATGCATTCTGAGATTAGTTCAGGGAAAGTGCTATCGTGTTGGAGCTGCTATAGGGAAAGTGTTAGGAGTATTTTAGGTTTCAAGAACCCCAACGGTCCTTCTTAAGGCCATAAATCTTCTCTATATGCGCTCAATGGGGCCGGCGGCAGCAGCGCCGACCCCATTGAGAACATATAGAAGACAAATCCTTCTTCTCTGCCACAGCTGTAACAGCTGTGGCAGAGAAGAACGATGTTTGCCCATTGAATTCAATGGAGCCAGCAATACAGCAGGTTCCACTGAAAGCAATGGGCTGCCGGCGTGCGCGGGGATGAATTGTCGGGAAGGGGTTAAATATATAAGCCGTTCCCTGCAATTCATCCAGAAATGTGTTACAATAAAAATATATACCGGCGTATAAGGCGACGGGGCGTATAAGACGACCCCCCAACTGTCACCTTATACGCCGGCAATACAGTGGAGCAAAGAATAAAAATCATTACTTACTTCTTCTGACGTTCTGCGGCGCTGCTGCAGGCTGTCGCTCCCTCCTGGTTCCCGGCAGAGCATTGATTTCTCTACGAAGGGCTTTAAATCACCGCCTCCAGAAACACACGTGCCTTCAGCCAATCACAGCCAATGACAATGATGTCATTGAATGGCTGTGATTGGCTGTGTTTCTGGAGGCGGGGATTTCAAGCCCTGCGTCCAGCCCTGCGCCCACTCTTGCCGCTATTGTGGCTTAATAGTGAGACCTGGGAACTTGAGATGCAGCCCAACATGTAGCCCCTCGCCTGCCCTATCCGTTTCTGTGTCGTTCCCATCACTTTGTTGAATTGCCCAGATTTTTACAAACGAAAACCTTAGCGAGCATCGGCGATATACAAAAATGCTCGGGTCGCCCATTGACTTCAATGGGGTTCGTTACTCGAAACGAACCCTCGAGCATTGCGAAAATGTCGTCCCGAGTAACGAGCACCCGAGCATTTTGGTGCTTGCTCATCTCTAGTATTTACTAATACTACTCATTAATAGGGCCATAATTCAATGGCCATGAATATAGGAAATCCCTCAAAAATGAGTGAGCTAGAGGTATTGATAGTATCTAAAAGTGTAACAACCTTTTAATCTCTTGAACCAAGGGAATTAATTAAAGTCTGTTGTTTACAAGAGTTGAAGAAATGTAACATTCCCCATTTACAATTAAGTTACGATTTTTACACCATTATAATAGATAAATGTTTGCATTCACTTTCCTATCAGCAATTACAAGAAATAAATAATTGCAGTAATTAAGAGGTTTTCCAGCCTTTTTTTATATTGATGACCTATCCGCAGTATAAAAGATCACACCAGAGCTAGCACAGCTCCATATACTGTGCAGTGTTCTGGAATGGTATTGAAGGCTCTCATCCGTTCATTTCAATGCCTAAGGGCTCGGTCAGACGAGAATGGTTTACATGCTTCTAAGCAACGTGTAAACCACGCAGCTGACAGGCAAGAATTATGCGCCTGAACGGGATGCTCCTAGCTCCGCATCCGTGGTGCAGGTAGCCTACTTCCACAGCTCCCATAGGAGCCTATGGTAAGCAGCCTGGACAGCGTGCACCACAGAGCTGACAGGTGAGTTGGCACTCGCTGCCTGTTCTTTTTTAGAAGCGCAGATTTTGCACTTCTAAAAAGGGTCTATGTGAGCGCTTCCACAGCAACCTATTAATTGCTATAGAAGCATGGTTCACATGCTGCTGTAGCGGCGTGTAAACCACACTCATCTGACCGAGCCCTGATGAAGAACCCTGAGAGGTTTGAAAGCTCGCAATAACATCATGTATTTTTGTTAGCTATTAAAAGGTATCATATCTACAAGATTACGTGGTTTCTCTTGCTGGGAACAATCAGATTTTTCAATAAAGGAGCCTACAATACCATTTCAGGCCACTGCACAGTGTACGGAGCTGTGCAGGAAACAGCTGATTGATGGGAGTGCTGGGTGTTGGAGCCCCAATGATAGTTTAGTAATAACCTATCCATAGAATAGGTAATCAATAACAAAAAGGCTAAAAAAAAAACCTTTGATGCATAGGGTAATATATTGCCTGTATAAATCATGACCATATTTATAGCCAGTAAGAAGTTCTGGGATCACTTGGAGGGTCACAAATGGACACTTTTGTTGTCCCTTTGTGTTTCCTTTCTTTTAGGTGCTAGTCAGTGGCTGAGGCACAAGACATGGGGCTGCCTTTATCGAAGTGATAACATAGCTTTTAGGCAGGGTTGTTCTTTCCTAGAAATCAGGATGAGGTTATCCATTTTTTCTTTGAATTATATAGTACTTCACTCCGTTTTACAGTCTGCTCACTGCATGAACACAACTTTATGTTCATGGACCTGGTTTACCTTACATTCAGGGTGAACATGACATACATACAGACAAGAGATAAGCAAGCACCACAATGCTCGCGTGCTCGTTATTCGAGCTGAGCTTTTTGTAATGCTCGAGAGCTCGTTTCGAGTAACAAACCCCATTGAAGTGAATGGGAGACTCGAGCATTTTTCAAGGTGACCCAAGCTCTGCATTATTTTTCAATGGAGCCATGGCTGCTGCCGGCGGCTCCATTGAAAATAATGGTCTGCCGGAGCCACTGAATTGTTTTTCATGGAAGGACTTTACATATAAGCCCTTCCCTGAAAAACAATAATTTTAGTGTGAAAAATAAAAAAAACTTACCTCTCCGCCGCTGCCGTGTCCCCCGTGGGGACAAAGAACACATCTGCCGCATGCGGCAGATGTTTACTTCATCCCCGCTAGTAAAAAGAATTCCCTGCTGCTCAAAATATAAAAAAAAGGAATACTAATACTGGCTGGGGTACTGTGGGTAGCATTATTGCTATCTGGGGAACTATAGATGGTCACATTGTGTAGAAGTGTAAAAAAGGTAGGGATGGTGCTGGAAATGTGAGGAGTCAAAGATGTCTGTGTGTCAAATTCTGCAGAAACAAGTTGTAATCAGGAGAAGTCATCATGGCTGTCTGGGCTATATAGAAAAGAAAAAGGATATATACTTCCTTGCCAAAATTTTAAAATTGAATAAAAATTAGTGTCACAAAAAACAAAGGGTTGTCCAGTTAATAATAAAATAGGCAGCACACAGAGGAGACAGGGAGAAGAATATAAGAGCTGCTTCTCCACCGACACTGACAGACATGATGAGATGCTGCTCTAGTAATACTGTATAATGGCTGCTCCTCAATACACTACTATACACCTATTGCATACATATGATCAGTGTCAGTTGAATAACAGGGGTCACATGACTGACACCATGTTAAGTCCATTCTGATGCATTACTATGAACTGATTGATCGATATACTATACCATTATACTGTGCAGACAGGGAATACTGCACTGCTATAAGAAAGTTATGTGAGCAGAATTATAAATATATGTATATTAGACAAGTATATGATTTCCTATTCTATAACAAGATAAATACAAATGGTAAAAAGTGGACATGCCCTTTAAGTAACCTTTTCCCATTTAGTAACCAAAACTTTCAAGTAATGGGTAATTATAATTAGCATTTAATATAAACAAAAAGTTTACTTTATTAGCTTTATCCAGTCCCATATCTGTCTAGTAAACCATATATATCACCTTTAAGAAGCATAACCCCTTATATGTCATTCTGTTATGAGAAAAACGATTCAAACTACATCACTTACAATTTATTAATATCCCAAATGAGATGTTCACAGCACATAAATATAGGGAAACTTTACACGTTCCGAGAGTCGCCTGAATAATCGATCAAATTATTGATTTTGGGCGACTGTTGGTCTGTATACACATTGGTCCATATACCCAAGTAGAGTGAGAAGTTGCTCAGTTGTTGAAAGTTGTTCGGTTTCAGCTCATTGAAACAGAATGACTACTGAGTGGCTTCTAGTTTAGTGTATACAGGAGTTGCTCAATTTACCGTGAATGGAGGCAGGTGGCCGGAACGATCCCTGGCCCACTCCGCCTTCATTCACTCAAATTGCTCCTGTGTAATGGAAAGTGTGATGTGGAAAAAAAGGAAGTGGCACTACTCCATTGAAAAAAGTGATAAAGTGGTTCTTCTTCCAAATTGGCCTTTTTTAGATAGTGGCGTGGTCAGAGAGCTATGCGCGTCAGGTTATGGGTGCTGCCAGGCCAGTCACTGTACCACCCAT
The DNA here is from genome assembly GCF_035609145.1 of Eleutherodactylus coqui. Lineage (NCBI taxonomy): Eukaryota > Metazoa > Chordata > Amphibia > Anura > Eleutherodactylidae > Eleutherodactylus > Eleutherodactylus coqui. The sequence goes on along the minus strand of NC_089841.1, from coordinate 242,694,809 downwards.
AGGGTTGACTAGTGTTATGTAGAGAGAAATAGTCCCAAAGACTGGGAAAATGGCACAACCCTTTAGATATATGTGCACATACTCGGGTTATAGTTGAAAAGTCATGATGTTTTATTTAGTAAAACCAGCTCCTATGTAAAGCACTGTAGTGGTAGACGCTGGTATGGCTGTTGGGCGACAGCTGTATCGTGTGTCTTAAGTTTCAGGAAACTTGAAGAACTTTTATCTCCTAGATAAATTTCTGTCCAAGTTTTATGAATTTGCATGTAAGATAACTTGAACGTAGAAAATGATAAGGGAAGTGAAGTATTACTAACAAGCTGAGATAATTAAAAGTAAATATTGTCAAGAAAATGCAAGAGGAATATTCACGCTCTGGAATAGGAAACTCTTGTTTGCTCTCAAGTGTCTCGTAATTACACAAAGGGAGGTTAATAGAATTGAAGGGATATAGCGCAATGTAAACTTCCATCCTCCAGGACTGAGATTAAGGCAAATGGTTAATAAGATTTTCTTCATGAACTGCACCATGAAAAAAAGTAAATGCATAAAGAAGCTTCACATACTGCATATATTTCTATATTATGACCAATATCATACAGAAATTGGGGGGACGTCAGTGGTAGTTACCCTACTTAGCCCTTCACAGACGAGACGTTTGACTAAAATACGATTCTTTATTAATACTCATTAATATAGGGCTACAAAAACACACAAAAACAAATATTGCGTATTACCACTGTTACGTGGGTACTGCAACTAAAGAGCAATTTGATATATTTAGTGTACTGAAAGTACTTGAAGTGGAACCTATTGGGGCCCACTCCACTAGTCAATTGGACTCGGGGCTTATATGTCTCATCAGACCCCAGCAATTAGCTCAAAGGCTTAGTATATTAGATACCCATAGATGTGTTGAGTTCACTATCTTGGATCCCAGTAGATATGTATTTGGTTCACTCGGTTCGGTTCAACGCGTTTCACTGCCAGTATGACAGTTCATCAGGAACCTTTTCGACTTTTATTAGTTCAACGAGCGTCAGAGTCAAAGTCTACTACTCCCAGAACAATAGTGGGTACAATTGGAATGGAGGACCCAGCATACCATGTATTTAGATATGTATGGTCTGGGAGACCACATCACTAGTCTTACAGCAGAGTGAGGAGACCACATCATGTTAGTCAGATAGTGGTCAAAGATCACCTCTCACTCTTATATATGTTTTATGAGGATACAATCGTCCTCTCCTATATAGTGTTAACAGCTAGTATATGTTGACCCATACCAACAATACTGATATAGATTAGCTTCCAGCTGCAGATCTAAGCTGGTTTCTATGTGGAGGGTTTGCTCATCTTATTCGCTATATGCCTCCCTAAACCATTGCCCACCCAAAAATTGCTCATTAAAATAAAAACAAATGATGAAGAAAAGATGCAAAATGACCTGTAGCCCAAATGGTAGGCTATAGGTATCAATGAGGGTGTAGTATATAAGAGAGCAGCACCAGGCGATGTTGTATTGTAAAAATCACATGATAAATCTAGCACAATCCATATCAATGAGGGTGTGATGGAAGCCCAACTTATACATGGTCAAAGATGCCGCCTCACAGGGTAGAGGCAATTTTAGGCTCCAATCCACACACAAGAGGCAGAGGAACCTTAGCTAATCAAGTGAGCCTATAGTTCCAGTAGTGTCTCCGTCCAAATCAAGCATTATTTTTAAAGCAACTCCGAGTGACTTGATTATTCCATGCTAAGTGGAAAAGTATTCGCACCCCTGTGTAATGTACCAAATCTAATTCTCTAACTTCCTAGTGTTCTACAAACATGAAATTTGGCGACTCCATTCTTTAGGTCTTAAATTGGAAAAGCAAAGGGATCAGAACGTGATTATTCAATGCTAAGTGCAAAAGTATTAGTAGTGCCCCTATGTAATGTAACTTCCCAATGTCGTACAAACATGAAATTTGGCATGACAATTTTTTAGGTCCTAAATAAGAAAAGTAAAGGGGTCACAACTTGATTATTCAATGCTAAATTCAAAAGTATTGACACCCCTATGTAATGTACCTAATCTAATTCATTAACTTTCCAGTGTTGTACAAACATAAAATTTGGCACAAGCATTTTGTATGTCCTAAATAGGAAAAGTAAAGGGATCCTAACTCGAAAATTCAAGGCTAATCGCGAAAGTGTTGGCACCCCTAAGTAATGTAACTTCCCGGTGTTATACAAGCATGAAATTTGGCACAACCATTCTTTAGGTCCTAAATAGGAAAAGTAAGGGTGTCACAACTCGATTATTCAATGATGATTGCAAAAGTAAGTACACCCCCATGTACTGTAACTTATTGGTGTTGTGCAAGCATTCTTTAGGTCCTAAATGAGGAGAGTGGGAGGAGTGGCATGTTCTGCAGAGGGTCATCGGTACATGCAGCCTGAGAAGAATCTAACGCTCCTCTATGTGTATACATACTTTATTCCTCGGTTACTTTAAAGTTACCTTGACTTCATAAAATTTTCTGTGCAAACAACACGTAAACACCTGGATCAAATTAACTTGTGTGAAGCCCGGTAAATCAGCTAGTCATTATATAAAAGTAATGCAGAATTGTTCTCTTGCGATTAGTTCAATACAACTTTGTAGATATTTCAGTATTAAAGGGAGCTGTCTAGTTTGGGCAACCCCTGATCAGTATGAGGATCCCCTGAAAAGACCACCATCCAAACCTCACATGATGGCTGTCATCATCATAGGAATCAATGAGTGTTCATTATACCTGCATAGTCCATTAATTAGTAGATGCTAGAAGCATTCAGTAAGGGCCCCTTCACACGAGTGTATTTGTAATACGCAGAGAATAGAATCTATTGATTTCAATGGGCTGATTTTCACCATAGACGTCTATGGAAGGTGCGCAAATGCGCAGGAAAAAGAACACATCTGGAACTCATTAAGCTAAATAGCCTTTTAAATCCTGGCAGGAGTGTGTCCGTGCTCATGTGAACATGCCCTGTGAGTGCAAAAATACAGTAATATGTGCACAACCACACACAAAAGCGTACAGTTCACGGTTCTAATGCACTTACGGAAGCGTTTTTGTACATCCGCTCATATGAAGTGGCCCCAAAAGTCCCTTTATACTGAATGATTATCATTCAAAAAATCGTTCAAACAAGCGAAAGTGAACAATATTCGTTCAGTCTAAATTCATGCCAGCAATTGCGCAATGAACAATAGTCGTTCACTTTTTGTTCATCGTTCATTTTATAGAGGCATAAAAATCATCATTGGCTCGTTTGGGTTAAACTGCGCTCCTTCAGTCCTTCTCATCACTCATTCATGATTCTTGTTTGAATGAGCCAGCGATGTATCTGCCTGTATAAACAGGCTGCACGAGTGACCTCTGACGTCATTAGGGCCTTATGTCCACGGGCACATGCGGTTTCCCAGTGCAGAATCCCACAGCGGATTCCACCCGGCCAGCAGCCATGAGGCCAAAAATGTCACGGCCAGATCTTCTTTCTTCTGCACGGCAGATGCGCTCAGAACAGCGGCGGCATCCTGCGAGCATGCACTGTGCTTTCTTTTATTTTTTTTAAACTCCTGCTTTCATGCGGATCCACGGCCCAGTAACAGTGTCATCCACAGCTGTGTCATGGATCGGACTGCTTCTTTCGGCTTCGATGGAAGCTGTGGAAGCCATCTGTATGAGAAAACTGCAGAAAATGGAGTATGCTGCGGGTGTTTTCCAACGCGTGCAATCAGTACACTGGGGGAAAATGACATCCACAGGTATTTAATTACCTGCGGGTGCCCAATGATTCCCTATGGGCGCTGATCACACGCGTGGCATACCCGCGCAGATTTTTAAAATCCATTTTTCCCGCTGACACGAGGCCTTGCTCATTCAAATGATAATCGTACGGTGTAAATGGACCGTTATTCAAGAATAAAAAAAGGGTATCCTGATTGGGGGGCACTGCTCCATTACTCCAAATGCTTGAAAATGTATAGAGGGCTGTCTATGTCCATCAACCCCTTTCATTATAACATAGATGTAACGCGTAGCTAATTGTCTACATGCATAACCACAAGAAAGATTATTTTTTTTACTCTTAAGCCAGTTACCGCCTTCATTGCCTATTTTCAGTCTGATATGCGTTTAATTTTTCCGGCTGCACAACAGATGTACCTGTACACATTAAAGGGGTATTCCAGGCATTTAGGGATAATCTGTGATCCATCGCTCCGGATCCCCGCTGATCAGCCGATCCTCTGACCTGCTGTTAGTGCAACGAGGCCAGATGTCTCCATTGGTGCTGAAGGCGGTAAGTGAAATAGATAGCTTCACTCTCGTTGAAATCAATGGGAGCAATGCCTTCTATTACACATCCACAATGAGCAGCCAGAAGTGGAATAGAAGGTAACTCCCTGTAATGAAGCAGTCTATTACACTTCCAGCCCTGACCACCAATGCGGACGTCTGGTTCTGTTGCGTTGACAGTAGACTGCGGGATCAGCAGATCGGTTGGGATGTTGAGGATAGGACAGCAATAAAAAATGCCCGGAATAGCCCTTTAACCCCTTTAGTGGCATGCCCGGAAAATCTCCGGGCCTCGCTGCACTGACCATGCAGTTAGACCCCGGAAGATTTCCGTGGACAGCACTCGTGCTGAAATGTGCAGAGCACTGAGCTGTCATCGGAAATCTTCCAGGTTTTTTATTGCATTGTTGACTCATTTAAAAAACCTGCGCTGTGAGGCATGACATGGTAATAAGAAACCTGTCACTGAAGAGGTTAAACGTTCATCAGTCGACCTTACAGACAATCTAATGTCTGTGATGTTACCACACTTCAACCTACGGGCTACTGTTGGAGAAAACATGCCTGAGATAGAATATTACCCAACTATTGTTATTATACCCCCAGAGGTAAGTAGATGTCTTTGCACTTTGATGCAATTTTTTATGTATTTTGTAAGGAAAATCCAGAAAAAGAAATATAAGAAAAACTGCTAAAGAACTGCACAGAGTACGAGTCTAAGAGCTGGTGGGCCAAATACTGTAGTAACCTTAGCATAAAGGGACAGGAAATACATTAGTGCCAAATGTGGGATCTGATCATGTAATAAGGAGCCTTTCCCAAAGGTCATTCTAGAACAGGTATTTCTCCTTTCCCACAGCGGGATTACAGTAAGTCCCATTTTTGGCACCAAATACGTAACTCTTACACAAGGCCTAACAATGAATGCATGCCTGGAAATACCTTAACCCCTTAAGGACCAGGGTGTTTTGGCCCTAAAGGACCAGACACTTTTTTCTGCTGGATCAAGGGGATCATGCTTCTGGCACCCCGCAAACAGCTGATTCTACAGGAAAAAGCAGCAGCTAGGCAGACATTTCCCATGCAGTGCCTGTTACAGGGAAATGTAGTATTATATGATGGCTCAAAGTTCGCCAGAATGAAAGATGTTCTTACAGAGCGGCTCTCTGTTGCGGCTCATAAAGTGAGACCGGTGAAGATAGGATATCGGCAGCTAAAACGCTGGCCGATGTTTTGACGCGGCTGGAAAAAATAGGTCTTGCTCTATCTTTTGGCCTCAATCAGCCAACAGCTCCCATAGGCTTCTATGGGAGCTGCCGGCAAAGGGAGGGGGAGGGAGTTTTGCAGCGGGTCGCGCTGCTAAACTATGTCAGCTGACTCTATTGAATTCTGGGCTGCGGTGTATATATACCGCAACTGGCTGTGTGAACGGGCGAGGACTTCTTCAGATAAGCGTTGTTTCGAAATACGATTGCTCCTACGCATATTGCACACGTGCCTGCAGAGATACTGTGCATATTTGAGGGAATCACCCCTCCCTCATTCAAATGGCTAATTAGCCTAACGAGTTGCTTGTGACTACGGGTATCTGCAGTGTGTAGCATATACCCGCGTGTGCAGATGTGCGTGTTTGCACACCACCCATAAACCTTTATGGGGCTCTTTGGTGCGCAAGTACGCACAGAATAGAGCAGTTCCTATTTTTTTGCTCCTGGGCGCAAAAAAAAAAAGTGAGAATGAACCCATTGAAATCAATGGGTTCTATTCTCCACGTTATGCGCACAGGATTTTCCAGCACACAAAACATGCTCATCTGAAGGAGCCTATAGGGTGCTTCTTTAACTGCCCATTGATATCTATGGGTACGTTCACATGCACATATAATGCATGCACATTTTTGACCATGCAAAAAAAGATACAACATGCTCCATCTGTCTGTGCATTTGAGCACCAAAGGTCCCCATAGAAGTCAATAGGAGTTGCACAAATGTATACATAGGAGATGCGTGAAACACAACATAATTTCCGCAGGAAATAGAACACATCTAGAACTAATTAGCCATTTCTAATGGTGCGTTTGTTTGCCGTGTGCAAACGATCATGCCCTGCTGGCAGAAAAAGTACAGTAAAGTACGCCGATACACGTGCAAAAAAGTCTCATTCAAAGCGCAAAAAGTTGAAACAGCCCTAAATGTCCAATCACTGTGTTATTTTATGCCATAATGAATATTCTACAAATCGGTGCAGACAATATTCTTCCCAACACATGAAAGTGAAGAATATCCCGGCAGTCTGCAGCACGTACTTTTGGGGAGGAACACTCCATTCTTTGTCTGAAAGACAAGTCTTGTCCCATCTGCTAGGTCTGATGAAGAGCTATAATTAATGAATTTACAAGACCAGTTTTGGCAGCTTCACCGAGGCAAATGTAGTTCTAACAGAGAGGAAACAATACACAGTATGAATGTGCTTCAGATGGAGACACAGACTTAATTGTGCCTTGCTAATGAATTTAGATTTTTTCTAATAGCATTGAGTAGTGGGCAGCAATTCAAAGTGCCGGGTAAGTAGGGGAACAAATGTTGTGCTGTGCGCCTTACCAGGGGACTATTTAGAATAGGCAGCCAGTGCATGTTTTCTATCAGTCAAGCAAATTAAATAATAGTGCTAAAATACACTCTTTTTTTAAAGTTTTTTTTTAACACATTCATAGAAGGGAAGGCCTTTGTGTTGCCCCAAACTGGCTTACTTTGAGAGAATATTCATTTATTCAGCTGAATATATTATGAGTCTTGTGCTTACTGCATGAAAGGACCATAGAATGTCAGCGCACAATAGTTCTCTGTTTTATGGAAGGAGTTCTATAGTTTTATAGAACTTTTGCTAAAAGCAGAGTATTTCCTAATATACTGTCCTACTGCTTCAGATGGCCCATGGTGACCTAAGCTTGGTTCAGTAGAGCCTAACGAGGCCCGTGGTTGTAATATGGACACTAGATACATCTGAGATTGGCCGGAAAATGTAATCCTCCAATGGGGGTATATATGTAAAATGTATTTTTTAATAGGCATGGGGATAGGCTTCCTCCATTGGCTGACAAAGCCCCGAAGACTAGGACTGTAATAAGGCAAGGCATATTAAGAAATTCTACATATTCTGTTAGTAATTGTAACAAGGTCTGTTGGAGATGTGCATCCATCGGGTTACTAATAGATTTGGTTGGTAAACCAGGGAGTCTAAAAAGTTGTGAGTTCTTTAGTTCAGTTCAATCGCCAGAGTTGTCTCTATTATCAAAAACTGGCATGCAACTGAAGACAGCATGTCCGAGTACCAAGGCAGTGGGCAGAAATCATAGTTAGGTGAAGCAGGGGTTGAGGCAGGCAGATATTTGTCAGAAATAGTAAATAGGCAGAGGTCAGGATGGGCAGCAGGCAAGAGGACAGAATATACCAAATATACTGTACAAGCCTGAACAACACACCTTAGCTGAATGCTGGAACCTAATGGAACTTGTTGCTTAGGCTCTGAGTGATGGGGTGGAGACCCTAATGAATCCCAGGTCGCAAGGGCATGGTCTGAGTTCATCAGGAATTCATGGCACTGGGTCTTTAAAGGGGTTGTCCCGCGCCGAAACGGGGTTTTTTTTTTTTTCAACCCCCCCCCCCGGTCGGCGCGAGACAACCCCGATGCAGGGACCTAAAGAAAGCTTACCGGAGCGCTTACCTTAATCCCCGCGCTCCGGTGACTTCTATACTTACCGGTGAAGATGGCCGCCGGGATCCTCTTCCTCCGTGGACCGCAGCTCTTCTGTGCGGTCCATTGCCGATTCCAGCCTCCTGATTGGCTGGAATCGGCACGTGACGGGGCGGAGCTACACGGAGCCGGCATTCTGCACGAGCGGCTCCATTGAAGAGAGCAGAAGACCCGGACTGCGCAAGCGCGGCTAATTTGGCCATCGGAGGGCGAAAATTAGTCGGCTCCATGGGAACGAGGACGCCAGCAACGGAGCAGGTAAGTAAAAAACTTTTTATAACTTCTGTATGGCTCATAATTAATGCACAATGTATATTAGAAAGTGCATTATTATGGCCATACAGAAGTGTATAGACCCACTTGCTGCCGCGGGACAACCCCTTTAAGTGTTTGCATGAGGCTGGAAGATGCCTGCAATGTATCAATTTATGTCCTGTCATGTGGTATGAGTGAGGATATAAATAAGAGTGTGCGAGTGAGGAAAGGGTCAGCTACATCTTTTGGGTTCTTGAGAGTGCCAGCCACATGGGGGTACCTTTAACCCTCATGTGGTGAAGAATGGAGGAGAAAGAGCGGTTCCTGACTACCTGTGTGACAACAGCCATGGCTGAGTGAGTCGCTTGAGAGGAGAGAGAGAGAGCGTGAGCAAAAGAAGATGCATACAGCCAGGCCTAGTGCAGAGGTACTCAGCGATTACTTTTCCTATGCGGCCATCCTGATCTAGGGGATCACCACGTAGAGGTACACCCATTTGTTATCTCCTGATAGGTAGGCTCAGATACCGTACCTGCAGCCTACCATCAAGGCTGCAGTCTTTATTTATTTTTCTTCATCTTTATTTATTATTTATACTATCCAGAAGGCAACTTTGAATAGTCTGCTGATAACTAGGCTAAGTCTGAGGGTTATGCTAGTATGAAAGAAAATAATCCATCCAGATGGGCTTTTAGAGAGTGATATACTAGACTGCTCATCTAGAAGCATTAGACCAGTAAGTTAGAGAAAAGCATAGCCATCCTTGGATGCAGGGAGTGACTGTAAGATTCCATACTAAGGAGATTGAAGACCCCTAGCATCAGCATTATGCAAACTGCAGTGCTTTGAAGGGGACGCACTCCTAGGGTATCAGGAATACAGCAAATCAATGTATTCTATACAGAGAATCTCTCAGCCACAATAGAGTTACCCTTGGCTATGTATGTAGTCTAGCAGCGCGAACAGGCAGAGCACAGGCCCACAATATCGGGGGCCCTCCGCAATACGTCTGCGGCATTCATATTTTCTGCTCTTCCTCTAATCAGCCAGTACTATCAGTAGTCTGCCACAAAATAAATAGACCAGACACGAAATTTGCTGCGTCTATGATGAACTACACAAAGTACATCCACACGAACAGTGGATCTCCCTCCCATTAGGGCTAGGGAGGTTCCTGATAAACAACTAGAGACTGTAGGGAAACGCGTCAAACCAAACCCTAAACCATTCATTAACATAACAAAGTACTACATCGAACCAAATTTTGTAAAAAATAGCCCAAACAGATAGTTCACCTCTTAATCAGAGACGACTAAGGCCGTATCTATATATTTAGTGGATCTATTTGCCGTTGCAGCAGCCTAGTTGGCTGCATTGCGATAGACCTATTACTCTAGCATCAGTTCTCTACCGGGGGGGTATTATACCCTCAGTGAGACATAACTTTTGTTTCGTTTGTGTCATAGGTGTGTGTAGGTGTTGGGTCTTTGTTCCCTTTCCTCTGAGTGAGGGTCACAAGACCCGGTTTTTGTGCTCTGTAATTTGAATTATCTATATCAATATAGAATAAACTTCTTAGTTTCCGTCTAAACAGTGAAAAGGGCTTTTACAATACGTAGATTCTTCTACCTCAGTGAAATTATTGTTTTTGTAGACCAAGTTTAAAAAGGAGCTCCATCAGTGAAGCTGGACTGACTGCTCCATTTTAAACCTTATCTTTCCTCCCCTGAAGGTTCTTAGCATCTTATTTATGGCCACAACAAATAAACTTTGTTAGGGTCATAAATTATTTGATAAGAACTTTTAGGAGATGAGAGAAAGAACACAAAAACAACAGGTCCATCAAAATTTGTTCAAATGATGGCATATGAGCGAGAATCACTGCGTGTTAACACTGCAAGTGTTCACTCTTCGGCTGAACAATGATTTCCATGTGAGCTCAAAATCCATCATTCAGCCTGAGAGAGATAACAGGGACTACATGCTGTGTTCTGCACTGGAGTCGGAGATTACATTGTATTCTGCAGAGAACCCATGCAAGAACAATGGAGCAGTGTGCAGAGCTCAGACCACATGCAGTGTTCTGCAAACAGCTCCAGTGGGCCTTTTTACACACAAATAAAGCTGATAAAGTGCTAAAGGACATTAGTGTCCATTAACACTTTATGCAAAACGATTGCTAAAACTGTCAACCTTTCAATCATTTGAAAGATTGTCTTTGAGTGTAAATGTGCCTTAAGCCATCAGTGATTCACTGAAGGATCTCCTAGTGAAAGTCAGTCTGCCGTTTGGGGCTTACAATAATAGTAATAATCTTTATTTGTATAGCGCCAACTTATTCCGCAGCGCTTTCAACAGTGATAAGTAATGACAGCAGAAATTAAATGCTGCAAAATTTTTAATGCAATCCTACGGTAAAAATTATTTTCAGCCCAAAATACAAGCATTAAAATCAAAAAAGAGAAATTGTCCATAGCCATTAAGTTAGAAATATGTAAAAAATACTATCTTCTCAGGGGAGTGTCTGATCTGTAGCTCATTATGAGGCTTTGGAAATCAAATTCAGAATAAATCCAATTTGCAAAAACAAGTGTTTCATCTTTTCATCATTTTACTTACAAATGCCTGCCATATTGATCATCGGTGTTCCTTACTGAAAATCACAATTATTGACCAGATCACTTTTTGTGTTATCAAAGAGTTACATTCTGGAATCGTTAGAATATTACATTGCTGCATATTCTGTCTGTTTAGTATATGTACTTAGAAATATGTGAAAGTGTGAATATTATGCCATAAAATAAATGAATTACATGGATTTTCTGAAAAGGTATTGGCTTCTGGCCAAGCTGTCAGTTTGAGATGTCGGCTGACATCCGTTATAGGACATTTTTTGTGTCATATCTTATTGCTTCTAATTTAAATGTAACACCTTACTACGTCTAAAGGGGTCAATTGTAAGGAGCAGGTGTTGTCTATGAGCTACATTGTACAGAGTTAATGTCTTGCCAGTCCCACATGGTAAAGGTGTTAATTGCACGAAGTTTAGTAGAGGCACTGAAAAAAGAACATAATGCTTGTGTGGTGCACAATAGCATTAGAAGCAATAACCATTGGAGTATATGTCTATTAAAAAAAGAACACCAATTAAAGGCCCATTTACACGCCAGGATTATCGCTCAACATTAGCTCAAAAGCCATAGTTTGAGCGATAATCGTTGTGTGTAAACGCTCCCATCTTTCACTCTTTGGCTGAACACTGATTTTTAGGTGAGCATTAAAGGGGTTGTCCCACGCCGAAACGGGTTTTTTTTTTTTCAATAGCCCCCCTGTTCGGCGCAAGACAAACCCGATGCAGGGGTTAAAAATAAAAACCGGACAGTGCTTACCTGAATCCCCGCGCTCCGGTGACTTCTTTCTTACCTGGTGAAGATGGCCGCCGGGATCTTCTCCCTCGGTGGACCGCAGCTCTTCTGTGCGGTCCATTGCTGATTCCAGCCTCCTGATTGGCTGGAATCGGCACGTGACGGGGCGGAGCTATGAGGAGGCGCTCTCCGACACGAGCGGCCCAATTGAGAAAAGCTGAAGACCGGACTGCGCAAGCGCGTCTAATCGGGCGATTAGATGCTGAAAATTAGACGGCTCCATGGAGACGAGGACGCTAGCAACGGAACAGGTAAGTGAATAACTTCTGATAACTTCTGTATGGCTCATAATTAATGCACAATGTACATTACAAAGTGCATTAATATGGCCATACAGAAGTGTATAACCCCACTTGCTTTCGCGGGACAACCCCTTTAAATCCATAGTTCAGCCAAAGAGAAGATAACACAGACCGCATGCTGTGTTTGCTGTCCATGGTGCTGTATTCTCCATGGGAGCACTGATTACATTGTAATCAGGGGGATAAATAACTTCAAAAGGGATTTATGAAACACCCTATATACCCTCCAAGAACCTGGTAAATCCAACTCATAGGCAAGAGGATTAATGACTCGCGTTATGGCAAAGGGACTGATAAATGCAGCGCAAACTTTACCAAGGGGAGCTTCAATTTTAAATTCTTCATGGAAAGAAAGACCTTCTGACCGACCTCAAAAGGCTCCGAAACAGTGCACCTTTTACAACTACGCAGTTGCATACGACCACTTGTTTCCTCCAGGTTCTTGTGTACACCATTCCAGACCTCCCGCAACTTACTAGTAACAACATCAACCGCGGGACAAACTGTAGGTACTGGAATGGAAGTCAGGAACCGGGGGTGCCGACCGAACACACAAAAAAAAGGTGACAGCCTCGTCGCCGAACTTATACGATTAGTTATTGCAAATTCGACCAAGGGTAAAAGCTCTACCCACCGACTGACCCCCTCGCCCACAAAAAGATGCAAGAGTTGTACTAGATCTTGATTTTTACGTTCCGTTCGCCCATTCATCTGCAGGTGAAACACTGATGAGAAGGGCAGAGATGTTCCCAAGTTTTTACAGAAGGCCCTCCAAAATTGGGCCATGAATTGCACCTCCTGATCCAAAACTATATTGACCGGTATTCTGTGCGACCTTATAATCTCTTTAATGAAAGTTTTTACTAATTTAGTGGCAGATGGTAATTGTTTCAGAGCAACAAAATGGGCCATTTTCGAGAACCTGTCAACAACTACCAAAATAGTGGAACACCCTTGTGACAGAGGCAGGTCAGTGACAAAATCTATGGACACGTGCGACCATGCCTTACCAGGTACTGGCAACTGCCTTAACAGTCCCATAGGGCTCTTACGGTGACTCTCGCCACGTGCACAGGCTGAACACCGATTTACGAACTCCCAGACCTCTCGTGCCATGCCAGGCCACTAGTAGAATCGGGAACATAGCTCAAGAGTCCCCTGGACCCCGGATGCCCTGCAAAAACAGAGGAATGAGACTCCTCCAGAACCAACAAAGCAGAGACATCGGAACAAATAACTTCCCTGCTGGGACCCCCTCTGGAGCTTCTAGCTGATATTCCTGAAGCTGAGCCGGAAGGTTCCATGTCAGGGCTGCCACCATGACATTGGGAGGGAGGATGCCTTCCAAAGAAGAGTTCCCAACCTCCGGAGTCCCGAAACTGCGTGATAGGGTATCAGTCTTCACATTTTTATCTCCCGGCAGGTAGGTGACTGTAAAATTGAATCTCGAGAAGAAAAGCGCCCACCTGGCTTGCCGTGCATTGAGCCGCTTAGCATTCTCAAGATACACTAAGTTCTTGTGATCGGTGAAGACTGTCACCTGGTGTTGGGCCCCCTCCAGAAGATGAAGCCACTCCTCAAATGCCCATTTTATTGCTAACAATTCCCTGTTCCCAACATTGTAGTTGCGCTTGGTGCTACTGAACTTATGGGAAAAGAAGGCACAAGGACTAAACCCTGAGCGACCCTCTACATCCTGGGAGAGGACTGCACCCACCCCAACTTCAGAAGCGTCTACCTCCATGAAAAAGGGCTTCTGAGGGTCCGGCTGAGCAAGCACCAGCGCGGTGGAAAAAACCCTCTTAAGTTGCTCAAACGCCTCTGAAGCTTCCAGAGACCACGGCCTCACGTCCGCTCCTTTTTTAGTGAGATCACTCAGTGGTTGTGCGATCACTGAAGAATTTCTGATAAATTTCCCGTAAAAATTGGCAAACCCAAGAAAGCGCTGAAGAGCCTTCAAATTATCTGGTTTAGCCCATTGTGTGATTGACGCAACCTTGTCTGACTCCATACACACATCAGTTGGAGTGATGATATACCCAAGAAATGATAAAGAGATGGATCAGCACTCTTGGGTTTTCTTTTAAGATAAAAGCATCTTTATTCCTCAGTAAAACATTGCAACGTTTCAATCCATCCTGGATCTTTCTCAAGCATGTAGTAAATGCTTTATAGAGTCCTTTTAAGAAAATCAGCAATCTCGGGATACTGCACGTCCCAGTATACTTACAGGGACATGTGCAGTATATGCGCGATGTCTAGTACTGGTATGGACAAGCTTGCGATTGGCTTGGACAAGATCCATTTAGTGATGTATGATGGAGGCAGGGCAGCGCATTCGCAATGATCGACTGGTGCCGAGTATGGGTAAGGGCACAGCTTTCATTGGGTACGGCATGTCTAATTGCGCGGTAAGTCTCGTATACATATGTTTATCTCCTTACAGGTGCTGCAATTGTCCAGTATTACTAACGGCTGTGCTGCATGGTCCTGGACCAATCCTGATCATTGGGGGTGGGAATTTTTGTCCTAATGTGTGTTTATAGGGTATTTTGTTGATTGTCTTGCTGTATATAGTGGTGTGTTGCCTGCATTTACAACATGCTTGAGAAAGATCCAGGACGGATCAAAATGTCGCAATGTTTTACTGAGGAATAAAGATGCTTTTATCTTAAAAGAAAACCCAAGAGTGCTGATCCATCTCTTTATCAGTCGTGGACTTACCTCTGTGGATCTCCAGGTCCGGATTCCCCTTTGGATCGTGCACCTGTGGCCGGGTTGTGTCTACTTTGGTAACTGGATGTGCTGTTATCCATATATTGTCTTTAACAGATATACCCAACAAATGACACGCATTTGACCCCGAATGAGCACTTCTCCAACTTAACATACAATTGGTACTCCCGTAACCACTCTAACACCAACTGGAGATGTCTGACATGCGCGTCCCAATCCGACGAGTACACCAAAATGTTGTCCAAATAGACAACCATAAAAACACCTAGAAAGACCGTGTTCATAAACCCCTGAAAAACCGCAGGGGCATTGCATAACCCGAAGGGCATCACCAGACAATCGAAGTGCTCCAACGGGGTGTTGAACGCGGTTTTCCACTCGTCACCGGACTTAATACGTATGAGATTATAAGCCCCCCAAAGGTTAAGCTTAGAGAACCAGCATGCTCCCACCACCTGATTCAACAGATCAGGGATCAGAGGGAGCGAGTGCTGATTCTTTATGATGATCTTGTTTAAAGCCCGATAGTCAACAAAAATTAGGCCTGCTCCAGCTGGTGACTTTGATGGTCTGATATGTTCCTTGGCTAAAGCCTCTGAAATATAGGATTTAAGAGCCTCATGCTCCACACCCGATAGATTAAATATGGCCCCCTTAGGGATGGGACTATACGGGACCAGATCAATCCTACAATCCCATTTGCAGTGTGGGGGCAATCCCTCAGAAAGCTTCTTAGAGAACACATCTTGAAAATCCCGTAAATAGTCTGGAATACTAATAGTATCGGTGGAGCACAATGTAACAGGCACTAGATGATCCTGACAGCACCCTCCCCACCGAACTAGCTCCTGAGTAGTCCAATCGAACTGAGGATTGTGCGCCCTTAGCCACAGTAATCCCAGAACGATATCCACGGACATCTTCTCCATGACTAGGAATGAAATAACCTCCCCATGTAATGCGCCCACCATGAACCGAAGTTCTGGTGTCCTCCAACGCACTACCCCAGAAGACAGAGGGGTTGCATCAATACTGGTAAAGGGTAAAGTGGATCGGCAAACCTAATGCGGTAAAACTTAACAACAGTGGTCTTGCGAACTGCAAATGGATAAGGTTCGCGGCCGACCCAGAATCTTTAAATGCCTGTCCCACCCTGTGAAAAGCCTTGTAAGACGCACTACAAGGCACCAGTAATTTAGGGAGTACCTGACCTCCTAGATGACCCTCCCGACAGTCACCTAGGAGCTGAAGTTTTCCTGCTTCTTCCATAGCTGCCCTTCCCTGGCAGGCTGCAATGCGATGACCAGCCTTGCCGCAGTAAAAGCAGAGTTGATTAGAACCCCGGAAGCACCTCCACTCTCCAGGACTCAATTGGTCCACTTCCATACCATCATCTCCGGAAGTTGACACTGGGTTACAGGCTGTAGAAGTCACCAGAGACTTTACTCCACATTCTTGACAGGCCTCTAGCTTAGCATCCCTTCTAGACCTGAGTCTGCGATCCGCTCTGACTGCCAATTCCATAGCCCGATTCAAGGTGGATGGTGACAGATGGGACAGCTATAGATCTTTTACTGCGTCAGACAGGACTACCAAAAATAAATCTTTGAGCGTACAGTCGTTCCCTGCAGATTCGCCAGAATACTGCCTGAAACTAGAGCAATATTCTTCTGCCGACTGGCGTCCCTGGCGTAGAGCCAACAACTTACTGACTGCATAACCCGCATGATCGGGTTTATTAAATATACTCCCAAGCTCAAGAAAAAAAGAATCTACCGACTGCAGACAAGCGGAATCAGCCGGTAAAGAATAGGCCCATGACAGATGCCCTTCTCTGAGCAACGACATAACAATCCCCACCCGTTGGGACTCAGGCCGCAGGCGAAAAAACAACTTACAAGCCTCCTTGAAGAGAGAGAATTTTTTCCGGTCCCCCCAAAACACCTCGGGTAATGGGCATTTAGGTTCTGGTATTGGATCAGTGGCCACAAGCAACCGCTGCTCATGATGGCTGAGATGCCCCGACAGGACTTGAACCATCCCGGCCAGGTCACGAATCTGACCAGTAAGCACATTGTAGGATTCCATTCACACAGTGAATCCTACCCCCCCAAGAAACGCAGGAAAATGTTTTTGGGCCAGCTATTATGTTACAGTAGTAGTGGGGTGCATAGATATGCATGGTGCGGGGCTCCCTGACTCTCACCCACGCCAATGTCCCTTCCTGGAGATAGCCCTGAAGGTGGACACGTCCAGGCCGCCAACTCTGACCCTACGCTGCCTAAAGGCAGGACAGGAAGGAACTGCCGTACCTATGCAGGTGACTACTCACTAGTACTGACAGGCTAGGCAGATGGAATAACCAACAGGAACAAAACCACAGAACACAGGCAGAGCTGGATCAGGACCAAAGTAACTTCCACTGGAGTAGGACTGAGGTCAAACACACAGAGGACGGAACCAATAACTGGCTACTGCTATCAGCAGCTGCCAGACTTTACTCAGGAGTCTCCCTAAGGGCGGAGACCAATCAAGCCGGCTGATCGGAGCTCCCAGCCAGCCACTATAGCCCACATAGATAGAGCGCACGCCTCTCACAGCAGGCCACACGCTGCGCCCACACACCGGAGCAAGGACCCGAACACGGGCACAACGTCATCCCAGGACACCACGGCGAACCGCGCCCCTGCCGCCCAGGATCCCTGACCTGCCTCATGGTAACAGCGCCAATATTCATCAACCCGCGATTTTTATTTCTTGCAATGTAGCAGCCTACAAAACATCACTAACGTGAAGGAACCCATTGCAAAGCATGGGCTTTACATACATGTGATTTGTAGTGCTGTTGCATTGCAAAAGAATCGCACGATTTTCTCGCCCGTGTGAAACCGGCCTAAAGTAGAACTCTGTTCCATACATGTGGTGATTTTCAGTAACAAAAGGAATGGATGACACTGAAGGACGTCAAGAGTCACGAAACATTGAACAATATGGCGAGGTCGGCATCAGCGCACAGGAGCCGATGGAAGATGACCCCTCATGCAACAGCTAAACAACGGAGGGAAGACATACAACGGGATTAGGTAAATTTACTTTGTTCTTTTTAACTCTTTCCACAGCTTAGACTGTACAGGGATGCAGGTGAGAATATTTTTTTCTATTTTGCTGACAGAACCCCTTTAAGTATATACAAATGGACCTAAAGTTACTATGGGATTTCTTTGGATCAGACTGAAAACCAATATAATAAACTGGAATAGGCTGGAATATAACCTTTACAAAAGGATTCATAAACCCGATATCTGATGAGTGATATAAATTCAGTTCTAGCGAACAGTGCAGATAAAATAAAAGATTAATTTGTTTTTAATTTATTATACATAGAGCCAGGCATTGTGGGAAATTCATTACATACAGAGATTTCCATCTGAGGATTGTCAGAGCTGATACATGGAGATATAAACATTGCAACATTCTTTATTACAGTTGAGTGAATGTTTGAAAACTCTTCGGCATGCATTCCACAAATTTTGAGTCTTGATCAATTAATAAATCATCTCATCGCCTTTTTTGCGTTACATAATCTAGATTATGTGCGCTTGCTTAAATAGTCACTAACTTTTCAACAAAGTGAAAATTTACCTAAAAGGATGTTCTTGTGCTGAAAAATCACTCTAAAGTGCTGGTCACTAGGGGTCTTACTTCCTTCTAGCTTGCTGTCCACTGCCTGTTGTCATGTGAAATCCACCTTTAGTAACAGAGACACTGAGAGGGGTTGTAGGACATAAGGATGGGTCTTTGCTTGTTTCTGTTTCATGCTGTTCATTGAATAATATGGAAAGAGGAGAAGGGAGCTGAAGGAAGTCAAAAGTTGAGAGTAGTTCAATGTTGATAAATATAAGGTTATACACATGGGCAGCTGAAGCGGAGGTCACCAATATACACTAAATGGGGTACTGCTAGGGAAAAGTGATATGGAAAAAGACCAGGGGGTAATAGTGGATTGTAGATTAAACTGGAGTAACCAATGCCAGTCAGCTGCTGCCAAAGCTAATAAAGTCTTGGGGTGCATTAAAAGAGGTATAGGGGCGAGGGATGAGAACATTATCCTCCCACTCTATAAGGCACTTGTCAGGCCTCACATAGAATACTGTGTAGTTCTGGTCACCGGTGCTCAGGAAAGATGTTGCAGTGCTGGAGGGGGTTCAAAGAAGGGCAACTAAACTAATACATGGAATGAAGGGACTGGAATACCCAGAGAGGCTAACAAAATTGGGACTATTTACTCTAGAAAAAAGACGGCTAAGAGGTGATCAAATTACTATGTATAAATACATGAGGGGACAATACAAGGATCTCTCCCAGGATCTGTTTATACCCAGGACTGCGACGGTAACAAGAGGGCATCCGCTACGTCTAGAAGAAAGCAGGTTTCATCACAAAAACAGAAAAGGGTTCTATACTGTAAGAGCATTGATACTGTGGAACTCTCTGCCTGAGGACGTGGTGATGGCAAAATCCATAGAGGAGTTTAAGAGGGGACTAGATGTTTTTCTAGAGTGGTAAGATATTGCGGGATATAAATTTTAGGTGACCAGCAGGTTGTTGATCCGGGTCTTACAACAGGCTGAACTAGATGGACATTGTCTTCATTCGGCCTAACTTACTATGTTACTATGTATGTATGAGAGACTCAAACAAATATGCTGCTGCAGCTAATAGTGAGTGCTTTGCTGTTTCCCATCCACTGAATCCAATCTACACTGCTCAGTACTTCTCTGTAAATTCTTACATGCTGCTGGTAATTATGAGGATGTGCAACTGAGAGATAGAGAAGAAGAGCTCCTGATCTCCTATGTGTGCAATCTATGAAGCTATTATATTAGCTAGTCTCCACTAGTGATGACAAATCACAGAAAGCAGACACATACTTATTGATATACTGGTACAAGAGGACAGGTATAAATACCGTATCCCAAACATGCAGACAGCCAGACTGCTATATGGAGGCACAATTGCACAGGTGAAGGTAGTGATGAACAACCACTCACACACCTTCCTTATATTGAGGGTGGGTGGCAGCTTAATACTATTCTTGCATAAAATAAGCATATACAGGGTACCAGGCCACATGATATGTGTAGTGCACCATGCAGGCTTACAACCTATTAATGCCATATTTTAATCCAGCAGGCTGCCCTGTACCTCATAGGTGAACCACATTGGCACTGGCACCCCCGGGCTCCCCCAGCATTCAAAGCCACACTGCATGTTACTGATGAATACCGATAAATACAAGATATTGGTACTATTTTGGCCAAAATACACAAGCTCACAACCCGGGTCAAGTGTCCTTGTTTACTTGTGAGTCCCTACATTATTAATTATGTAATCAGTTTGTGTCAGTATCAGGCTGATTTCATGAAAATCATTGTGAATCGGAATGCTGATTCCAATTCACGTTAAAGTCAATGGGAGTAAATATTGGGTTCACTAATCTGCCCTCCAGAAGGTCCTCAATGCAGTTAAAGCCTACCAAATTGCATGGTAATATAGCCACACATCTGGGGAATACTGTGCTCTTCCCCAAAATTGGTCAAAATAGTGTACAGTGGTGTAGGAGTCAATCATAGCACACGGATGTCACTGAAAACAAAAGAAGGTCCACGTAGGGTCTCCTAGATCAAAATTTTCACCAAGAAAGACAGTAGGGGTGGTAACTGTTTTACATGTCATAAATTTAACATGTACAAATTCTGCAATGTGAACACAATATGCAACCACGGGCTTCCTACTCCTCAAAGGAAAAGCAGCAGAGTTGCCAAAATGATGCAAAGAGAGGCAGCAGATGTGCTGCTTGTTTTAAAAGCAATATCATAAATTTTGCAAAGGATAAATTCTACCAAGTGAACAGAACAGCCAAGCACGGGCCTGCTCCAAGGAAAAGCTGTAGAGCTACGGATGGTTCTTGTGCTTTAGAAAAATTTTGTTTTTGGAGAAGGAGGAGAGGCTTTCAAGCTTTCACGCCCAGTATGAATATATCTTCTGTAGAATATCTGTCCCTGTTAACAACATAAAGATATAAACAACAGTCCATGTTTTACATAGACATATAAGCATGATGCAGCTTCTCTGTCATGTGCTCAACTGTAAATTGGCTGGTGGTTATACACTGCCTATGTTATATATGGCTAGGTGATGTTATGCAGATGTCCAATGAAACTGCTGCCCGTATGCAAAATAGAGGACACATTTGGTGACTTCATTAAGGGGTTCTGTCATTAAAAAATAATATATACTCACCTATTCCTCCCCTCGTCAATCTCCTTACCAGATCTTCTCCTCACTGAGCTTCTGCAGTTCCCTGGGGTCACCTCACCGCATGCCGGCCAGCTGTTATAAAGGCTGCATGCCACACAATCTTCTTCCGGGCCAGTCAGTGAAGGTCATGTTGTTCACTGGCCAGAGAGGAATGCTAATCTATTTCAGAGACAGCTGGCAAGAGCAGTCTCTGAAGTAGATCGAACCCCCCCTCCCCTGCTGGCCTGTGAACTGTGACGTAACATACATTGGCTGGCAGGAAAGAGACTGCTGGCAATGTATGTAACATCACAGGAACCAGAAGAATCAGTTAGCTGGAGGTGTCCATATTAGTGGGGGATAGTGGTTATATCTACTCTCGATTTTCCTCCATATTCTGAATTTGCCCTAAAGAACCCCATCAACTATCTATATGGGAGAAATGCATTAGAGTGGATGCGGTGTTGGTCTTAGGGTTTTGTAGGGTTACAGAATGTTTAGTCTCCATTGAGTGGAGGCGCTCTTGTCAGGGTGATAGCACACTATTCTTATAGAAGGTCCTGCGATCAGAATATCGCCTCCAATTTATGCTAAATATCCCTGAAAATCATCTATTTAAGCAGTACAAAGAACATCAGAGTTGGAATCAACAAACCGTGAGCACTACAGTAATACCTGCTGTATATCCCATGACTCTATGGGCTCCATCACACTAATGAGTGGTAACGTGGGTTTTGCAAGTGGAATACGCTGTCCCGATCTACCATAAGCTCCCATGTTGCCGATCACACATTGTGTGTGAAATACGCGAGCAATAAAGATTCCAGCATGTTCTATCTTAGCGCATTTTACATGCACATACACACCAAGATAGTGCATGGTTATCGTCAGCCCGTACTAAGTATGCCATGTCATTGTATACTTGCTGTGTGCTGCACGACCATCACATGCAGGTGGCACGCAGCGAATTACGATCGTGTGAAGTCGCCATAAAAAACATACATACTTTTCAAGTGGTATCCTTTCGCTGAGCAGTTTCTTTCAAGGTAATCTGAGTTTGTCTGCAACTTGCTCTAAAATTGCATCATTGCCATGATTGGACAACTTGTGAGGTCAAAGACCAAGGAATACACTAGTTTTCCAAAGAGAGCCAACATTCCTTCATGAATCCATATCCGTAGAACCGGATGGCACATAGAATATACCAGATAGGATCAGGATCAACTATCCATTTTAGTAATTAGGAACACAGTAAACTTTTCCAAATTTTTTTAAACTTCATGATAAAACATATATTGTAGATATGAAATGCGGGAAGTATATTATCGGCACGATGTGACAGGACTCGGCGGCTGTTAGACTGTGATATTAGCAGCAGCCGCTGTGGCAGGTGTCTCATTATTGGAGAGGATTAGCTGTAAGATCTTATAGGGCTGCCACTATTACATAGTAAGTAACTTGTAAATACAAAGGGATGAGCAGGTCATGTACCCCGACTTCTGTAGGCAAATCATCTTACTTTGTTCTGAAAAGGAATAATAATACCCTATTTGTACATTGTAATCCCTGATACTAATTTGATTCTATTACAAGCTCTGAAATATACATGAGATTTGTTATGAACAAGAAAATTAAAGTGTGACACATAATAGTAATTTAGCAATTAGTCATCGTGTGTCCATAATGTTCAACATTCAGAAATCAGAGCCACCACAACAAATCAAGCCATAGGACTCCCTAAACAATTATGGTCCCAGTGCCAGCTATGGTTTCCTCAATGGTGAAAGCTGTAGCTCCACCATAAGCGTCCGTTCAGACCAGCCGACTTCTTGTTTGAACAAGTGTATGATGTCAGAGATCACTTGGGCAGCCTGTTTATACAAACAGATACAACGGTCAAACGAGAAATCGTGCAGTCATTTTCATTCACTGTAGTAGTGAATGTGAATGACTGAATGATTGGGATTTAAACCGAACAATAAGCGAATGAGCCAACAATGATTTTTATGCCTGCATATAATGAAGGAAGTGAATGATTATCATTCACTTTCTGTCAGGGCTCAAACCCCAAACCTCTCGTGTTCCAGTCGGCAGCCCTCTCTGCTAGGCTATCCAGGACTTGGACCGTTCCCTTGCTGAAACCTAGCCTTGTTCTGTACTTCTCAGTTACCTAGTTCCTGCCTCCTAGTTTTGACCCCACCCTGTTCCTGATTGCACTTCCTATATAAGCCTAGGCCTGCCACTCCTTCAGTGCATGATTATTGTGTTTCACCACCTTGATCAAGCTCCTCTTCCTCTGGCTCCTCTACAAGCATACTGATACCTCCTTCTGTTGACCTTTAGCGTCCATTGACTATGCTTCTGTCTCATCCCATTTGTGCTGCATATTAATACCTCCTGCTGCTGACCTTTGGTTTCCATTGACTACACTTCCGTCACATCCTTTTGTACTGCATACCATGACTTCCCGATAACGACTCCCGGCTATTCTGACTACTCTCCAGTGACCGACTCAGCTACTATACCTGTGGCTCCAATCCAGCATCAATAAGACAGGACACTTTTGCTCGTTTTAACAATTTTTTGAACAATAATCGTTCTGTGTTAAAGAGCCTTAAAGGGGTTGTCCCGCGAAAGCAAGTGGGGGTATACACTTCTGTATGGCCATATTAATGCACTTTGTAATGTACATTGTGCATTAATTATGAGCCATACAGAAGTTATTCACTTACCTGTTCCGTTGCTGGCGTCCCCGTCTCCATGGTGCCGTCTAATCTTCAGCGTCTAATCGCCCGATTAGACGCGCTTGCGCAGTCCTGTCTTCTGTCTTCTGGATGGGGCCGCTCGTGCCAGAGAGCGGCTCCTCGTAGCTCCGCCCCGTCACGTGTGCCGATTCCAGCCAATCAGGAGGCTGGAATCGGCAATGGACCGCACAGAAGACCTGCGGTCCACCGAGGGTGAAGATCCCGGCGGCCATCTTCACAAAGTAAGTAAGAAGTCACCGGAGCGCAGGGATTCGGGTTTGTCTCCCCCCCCCGGCTATTGAAAAAAAAAAAAAACCCGTTTCGGCGCGGGACAACCCCTTTAAGTTACAAAGTTCCCATAACACTGACAGCCACAGTATATGAATAACACTGACAGCAACACTCCGGCATTAGTGACAGTCACAGTATGCCCATAAGTGCCAGTCGCTGTGCTGTCCCAGCCATTGGTCTTCCAAAAGTATCAGCTACAATGCCCAATATATAAATGACAGCAGGAACACACATATATATCCCTTGCAACCTTTTCAGCTGCTCAGGGGCCCAGAAAGAAGCAATTTAGCCAAAAGGGATTTTAAAACTACCCCCATGCCCAGCTATGCACTACAGTGGACAGAAAATTAAGAAAAAAGAGAGACTCTTACGAGTGAATGCGCAAATGTGCAAGCTTCAGCGCAACACATTTGTGCTATGAACGAGGTTGATTCACGCACATGTCTGCGCAAGGAACTGATCTTTTTGCACATGCAGGGCACGTTTATAGGCGCATACAATTTTGTGAGTGCAATTACGCCCGTCTGAAGGAGCCCTTAATGTCTTGCATTTTAGAGTGATTTTTCAGCACAAAGGCATAATTTTAGATCAATGGAGTGATATGCACTTTTACTATCATGTTAGCAGGTTTATTCAAAGTTCAGCGCTGTTTGATTGCTCGCTAAGGGCAATAAAGACAGGTTTTGTTTTTTTCTTTATGGTTCCAAACTATTTTCACTTTAGTTCTGGCTTTGGGATTAATTCAAAAGAGATTTATCACAAGGCGCTCGTATCGCCATCCTATGCTGATAACTTTTATAACACAATATTAAAGGGAAAATGCAAGCATTATAAAAATGGAAGCTGATCCATAAAAGTGAACGTGCCTTTGCAAGACTGTGTGAGCGGACTTTACGACTTAATTTACGGATGTAAAAAGAATAATAGTTAGATGTTTTACTGCTGCCATTTTATGTAATGATTGCAATAACTGGAACGGAAGAGAGTGAAATCCATGTGTGTATATCAAAATACACTTTAATGGCGCTACTGCTATACTAGGCGATTTAATACAAAAACAAAATACAGATAAAACAATACTATGCAATGAAATAGTAGTTTTTAAGAGCTTTTAAAATAATATTGATATCATTTATTATCTTAAAAGTTCTAATTATACAGGCGTGGCCAAAAGTTTGGAAACTGACACAAATTTTGGTTTTCAAAAAGTTTGCTGCCTCATTTTTTATAGCTGCAATTTTCATTAATTCTGAATTGTTATGAAGAGTGCCACTTGTAAGATTGCCCCTAAATCAACCATTTATCCGACTAGTACTGCAAGGAGAGAGGTTTAATTCCTGTGAAGAAGACTTTAGAGCACCCAAGAAAAAAACAGCAAGAGCCAGAGGATTCAGCTATGGGATCGGTTAAACACAAGTGCCGAGCTTGGACAATCTGGCATTCTGCAGGAAGAGCAAGGATAAAGTTATTTTCTCTGATAGTCCGGAGAAGAAAACGGGAGCGCTACCATGAGTCCTCCGTCATGTCAACAGTAAACCTTGTGTTTTTTTTCACATTTCACTCCAATTTTTAAAAGGTTTTCAGTACATTATATGTAATGTAACTTTTGCAAAGTTTGGTTTAGCTGGTTTGTCGAATTTCAGCAAAAAGTTTGGCTCGATCCAAATTAGTTCGAGCTGAACCTAAACTTGACCAATATATCACAGAAAGGGAAAAATAAAAATAGTCAGTCACTGAAAATGGCCATATACCTAGTGACACAGGAGAACAAACATGTGCACCACCTCAGCATGCAGGCTGCCATACTGCCAAATGAGGGAGCCAGTTACACCTGTGTAGGACACAGATGAGGCAGCCACTCACACAACCTCCTAATAGAGGGGGTTGCTGCTTGGTAAATATACTCCATCACAGAGTAGATGCAAAGTGCCAGACCATTCTGGTATATGTGGTGCACCATGCAGACTAGCAGCCTATTAATGATGTCATAATAGTTTGGTGGGCTGCCCTGCACCTCAAAAAGTAAACCACGTTGGTACTGCCACCCTGGGCTCCCGCGGCATTTAAAAGCCGCACTGCATGTGAATAATACATAATAAATGCGAGATATTAGTTGGATTTTGGCCAAAATACTTAAGCTCACAAGCCGATGGTCAAGGCTCCCTGCATCTTGTGAGTCCCTACACTAATATAAATGTATCACAGGAGGGAAAATATAAAAACAAACAATCACTGAAAACAGCCATTACTTACTGACACTGGAGGGCAAACATATGCACCACCTCAACATGCAGGCTGCCACTTACATGTTGAGGTGGTGCAAATGTTTGCCCTCCTTTGTCAGTAAGTATATGGCTGTTTTCAGTGATTGTTTAAACTTGACAATACACCTAAAACTGGTATGTAACACCATGTAAGAGCCATATAACACTTGTAGATCACGTAAGAGTGCATCTAAATAGCTTTTAACTGTTTTTAAGACAATGTTAATGAAGGAAAAAAAGAGAAAAACAGCAAAAAAAGAAGAAAAAGGAAAAATAAGAAAAAAGGAAACTTTCCTTCTTTTTCTTCTTTCTTCCTTCTTTTTCCTTCTATTTCATTTCCCTCTTCTTCCTCTTTTTCCTTCTTTCCCTTTTTTTCCGTTCCTTCTTCTTTATTTTTCCTTCTTTCTTCCTATTCTTGTTTTAGCACATTTAGCTGAGGCAAACTGCCCAAGGTCCAGGTTCTCACTGAACCAAACTTTTAGCAAAATTCAACCTAAAACTTGGTTTTACTGTTTCTGTTCACTCAACATTAAATATATGGTACATTATATAGTACCATTGAAAAATACAACATGTATCAGAAAAAACAGGGCCTGAGACAGCTAAGCCGATGGAAAAATAAGTGTTCCTTTTTTTTTTTTAAAGTGGAGAGGAAAAAACAAAAATCAAGAAAAAGGCATTGTCCTTAAGATGTTAAACAGAATTAGTAAATCTGCCCCTCTGTGTCAACTTTCAGAATTTTCAAACAAGTTGAATATTTAAGTAGTTCCCTGATCAGGCCAATAAGATTTTACATTGGTAAGAAAAGAATGAAATGCTATACAATTTTCTGTATATACTAAAATACTTCTAATATTTTTCAAGATCTCTGCTTCTTGTCATTCAATAGGAACCATGAATGTTTACTTCTTATGGATAAAATCTGTTCTGGTCATGTGACATACACACAACTTTGCATGCTCCTTCAAGATACAACTCTGCTAACTGTACTTTAACTGTTATTGGTCCTGCAATTCTGACACATGAAGGAGACCAATAAAACGCTCTCCAACTCTCCACATTCTGACCTCCATATTAGTGCAGCCTCATAGCGTTGACAGTGCACAGGAGCCCACAGTCAATGTAGGTCAAATGTAGCTAAGCGAATGTTAACCTCCAGCACTGGATCCAACTACTTCATTAAAAGTTGTATTAAAAGAGAACTAGCATTATGAAGGACATTGTCTTTGCTCCCATGTTTCAAACCATTAGGGTTCGTATTCACAGAAGGAGTAAGAGTCATAATGATTGGAAACATGTAGCATAGGGAAGATCCATTTTAATGCCAGTTATATTTTAATGTGTAAAAATAAAGCTGGTATGTTTTAATGAAGCACACTGAATCTAGTGCTAGAGGTTTACTTTCATTTGCCCTGAAGGAGACCAATGCCTTGTAACTAAACAGCATAAAGCACCTGCAGGACTTGGCTTATCCGATGCGTCCATCAACTACACAGACTTGTTTTGCCTATCGTCTTGGATTGTGACTTGGCACAGCTTCTTCTAGCAATCACCTGTCTATGACCTAGTAGTTATGTTAAATGGGTAATTAGAGGGTCATGACCTGCAGGTCCCTGGCAGCTAAGTCCATACGGCAATGCATTTGTTCCTGTTTAGCCTAAATGCCTCAACACTGCCAATGCTAAACCTAAACTCGAGAAAAGAAGGTCCATGTGTTCGACCAGATTCATGTCATGCTTTCTCTGTCAAAAGAGAAGACGCCAGTACTAGAAATTATATTTTTAGCAACTTTTACATGTTTTGCATAGGAGTCCAGGAACTTTGCCTCTGGACATAATGCTGTAGAAAACCAGTGATTTGCTTGAAACCTGCAAAACAGAAATCTATAAATACCTCAGGTCTCGTAGAGTGTTGCCAAAAGCTAACATTTCAGCATCATGTTACAGAGTAAAAAGGGGTGATTCCAATGAATGCCTGGAAATCTTCCAACCATTAGCTAGTATTTTGAAGAGTGAAAGAGATTTCCAGGATTGAGTCTCTATATCTATTCCTTAAAGGGGTTGTCCCGCGAAAGCAAGTGGGGTTATACACTTCTGTATGGCCATATTAATGCACTTTGTAATGTACATCGTGCATTAATTATGAGCCATACAGAAGTTATTCACTTACCTGTTCCGTTGCTAGCGTCCCGGTCTCCATGGTGCCGTCTAATTTCAGCGTCTAATCTCCCGATTAGACGCGCTTGCGCAGTCCGGTCTTCTCCCTTCTGAATGGGCCCGCTCGTGCCGGAGAGCTGCTCCTCGTAGCTCCGCCCCGTCACGTGTGCCGATTCCAGCCAATCAGGAGGCTGGAATCGGCAATGGAACGCACAGAGCCCACGGTGCACCATGGGAGAAGACCTGCGGTCCACCGTGGGTGAAGATCCCGGCGGCCATCTTAGCTAGGTAACTAAGAAGTCGCCGCAGCGCGGGGATTCGGGTAAGTACTATCCAGGTTTTTTTTTTACCCCTGCATCGGGTTTGTCTCGCGCCGAACGGGGGGCCTATTGAAAAAAAAAAAAACCATTTCGGCGCGGGACAACCCCTTTAAGTTTCTGTGGTTCTGAGTGTAGATCTAGAGGATGTTGGCACTTAACGAGAGGACACAGGACAAATAGGAGCTGCCCAGGCACCTAAGGCTTAGAGCAGGAGCCATTATAGTGTCTCTACTCAGACTGGGGAGAATGAGAGTACCGATGAGCTAGAGATGGCCCAAGTACTAGAACTGGTGCTGAAGGTGGCTTCAAATGAAGTTCCCAGAGAAGCCCATAGCTAGCATAGCATTGGGGGAATCCAGTTAAACACTCAGGAGAGGGGTCAGGCAGGTGTTTTGTACTTCTTTGCTTCTGACTTGAGCATAAAGCAAGAAGAGTGGAAGCAGGAGGGGAGTGACCTTCATAAGAATACTCAGTATGGGGTCAGGTATAGGTCCAGGGGTCTTCAAGGAAAAAAGGTGACTCACTATGAACACATGAAAGAACATTCACAAACAACTGACATACCAGGTAATGTTTAGTCTAAGCTGTAAATCTATTGCCTTATATAATGCTTAACAGTTGCCATGCTTATGAATTGCTAGTGGCTGTGTACAATAGTCCTACCTACACCATATCCAAGGGATGCCTTGTACAGCAATACAAAGATTGAAACTTTCACATTTCTCAGTGAAGGGAGAGAGAGCACAAGCTCTAAGCATTCTGCAGCAAAAGGCCATAAAATTAGGAGGTTGCCCCAACACAGGCCTGCCAGTGATGCATATGGACCTATTACGACCATAGTTGATGTTCCATGGTCTTGTAACAACGCAGTAGAAGAAACCGGGGGTTAATGTGAAAACTTGTAATGTTATATGTAAATGGTTTCTATGGTACTGACCTTTGGTTTGTCATCTGGTAACGGCTATTAGATTGTGAACATTGAAGTTGGTGTGTCCATTTTCAGCTTATGCTATCTAAAAGGGGGAGGTGTGATGAAAAGGTAATATGACTGTATATATTTGGTGTCCACAAGGTTAAATTGGTTTCATCATGTAGGCTCTTTGAACTGGCCAAGCATTTTTATTGCAGGAAGGAACAGGAAGGAGCGCTGGGAGGTTGCTATCCTCCTTTGAAGAGGAATGTATTGTTTCACATATGAACCTAGGTTCTATGAGCTTCAAAGAAAAGGCAGATTAACATTTGTCTATCCAAATCAAATATTCTGCATCCCCTTACTTAGAAGAATACAGCAAAATGGTCTGTTCACTATAAACCCCTTACTGTTCAGTCTTGAAGCAGGAATTTACTTAAGAAAATAATAGGCAGTTCTGAAATCAGAATCAAGGACTGGAACTACAAAACGTATAGGATATACAATATAAATATGTTCACATTTTGAGAGGGCAGCCAATGCTAAAATGTGCCCCATTTTTACCTATCCTCTGGAAAGCAAAGACTTTAAAACTTGCTGTAAGTTTTAGATCTTTTTTCTCTTTCTTTTATAACTGTTTTGCTTTTTTTTTTTGTTTTTATTGTCTTCCCTTTTCATCTTTTTGTAATCACCACATAGTTTTGTATTAAAGCTTAAAACTTTAATAAGCTTAGTTCTTGTTGCTCTGAGCCTAAGGCCTGTGATAGTGTTAACTCTTAGACTGCTGAAGAGAGATGAATGAGCATATTTCACACTTTTGGTAAATTTCTTTTCCAGAAATTGTGGTGGTGTATATTTGAGGGTATATAGACTGTATAATACTCAATCTGAGTGGAAGGCGCATGCAAGATTGAGTGAGTAAAAACAAATGAACACCTCGCAGTTGCCCCCAAGTTACCTGCTGGGAAATTGCATGCATGACAGAAATTGTGTGTACTGTACTTCAATCGATTCCACTCTAAAAACAGGGAAACAGAGGAGCTACTGAGATACAAGTCAGTGATATAAAAAATTGACCTTTTCAGAAAAAAATGGAACTATATCTCAAAAAGGCCATGGTTTTCTGCCAAGAATTTAATGTTGCTTGGTGTATAAAGCAGCTTTAAAGCACATTTTATCCATATTGAACACATTCTGATCCAAACAGTTAACAGTTTATTTCTAAAACTATGTACAAGATCATTATTAACAATCACATGGATTGCAAAATACAGTATATTGCAGTGTTAATAAAAGGAAGATACTAAACATATTAAAATAGTGTGCAGCTCTGTTTATGCTACAATTATTGTATTTGCACTGTGTGCTACCTATTGTGCCACGTTACCCATTGTCAGTGATCAGTGGGGACCATCCATTCAACTACATCAGGAGTTGGACTTGGGAAGACTCCCTTTCAGGCAAATAGAGGAATGAAAAAAAGAGATCAAGTCAGAAAGTCCTTGGTTGTAAAGCTATGCAGCCAGCCTCTGACTTTATTCAATAACTATAGTAACATAGTATATTAGGCTGAAAAAGGACAAATGTCCATCCAGCTCGGCCTCTTTCTACCCCCCTGCTTTCCTGTTGATCCAGAAGAATGCAAAAAAAAAAAAACAATGGGCAAAAGCCACTTTACCTTCATTCTGGGGGGAAAAAATTCCTTCCCGACTCCATAATGACAGTCAGAGTAATGCCTGGATCAACATTTGAGATCAACAACCCTTTTGGTTATTTAATGTCTATTTCCTGTAATGTTGTACTGCTCTAAAAAGACGTCTAGTCCCCTTTTAAACTTCTCTATTGATTTTGCCGTCACCACATCCTCAGGCAGAGAGTTTCACAGTCTCACTGCTCTTACAGTAAAGAACCCCCTTCTGTATTGGTAATGAAACTTTCTTTTCTCTAACTGAAGAGGATGCCATCTTGTTACCGTCTCAGTCCTGGGTATAAACAGATCACAACAGAGATCCTTGTATTGTCCTCTGTGTTTATACATAGTTATTTGATCACCCCTTAACCATCTTTTTTCTAGGGTGAATAATCCCAATTTTGATAGCCTCTCTGGGTATTCCAGTCCTCTTATTGTGTTCATTAATTTAGTTGCCCTTCTTTGAACCCCCTTAAGCACTGCAACATCTTTCATGAGCACCGGTGACCAGAACTGTACACAGTATTCCACGTGGGGCGTGACAGGTGCCTTATATAGTGGGAGGATAATGTTCTCGTCCCTCGCCCCTATACTTATTTTAATGCCCCCCCGAAGACTTTATTTGCCTTTGCAGCAGTTGAGTCTACAATCCAGTAGTACCCCCAGGTCCTTTTCCATCTCACTTCTCCCTAGCAGTACCCCATTTAGTGTATATTGGTGATATTCGTTTCTCCTGCCCATGTGCATAGCCTTACATTTAACGATGCTGAACTTAATTTGCCATTTTTCTACCCAAGCCCCCAGTTTATCTAGGCCCATTTGTAGCTGTACATTGTCCTCCATTGTATTAATTATCTTGTATAGTTTCGCATCATCTGCAAATATTGATATTTTACTGTGCAGTCCCTCTATCAGGTCACTGATAATTATATATTGAACAAAATGGGGCCTAATACAGAACCCTGTGGCACCCCACTAGTGACAGTGACCCAATCAGAGTTTGAACCATTGATTACCACCCTCTGCTTTCTATCCCTGAGCCAGTTCTTTACTCAGCTGCACATGTGTTCTCTCAGACCGAGCTGTCTCATTTTATATATCAACCTATTATGCGGCACGGTGTTAAATGCTTTAGAGAAATCCAGATATTCGAGATCAATAGACTCTCCCAGGTCCAGCCTAGAGCTTTATTAATTGTAGAAGCTGATCAAGTTGGTTTGACATGATCAACCCATCATGAACCCATGCTGATGAGTTATACCATTATTTTCCTAGAGGTATTCCAGGATGGCATCTCTCAGAAACCCCTCAAATATTTTTCCAATTATTGAAGTGCGACTTAACGGCCTGTATTTACCAGGCTCCCTTCTTGACCCCTTTTTGTATATTGGAACCACATTGGCATTGTGCCAATCCAGATGTACAGCCCCGGTCTCAATAGAGTCCCTAAATATAAGAAACAGCGGTCTGTCTATCATGCCCCTTAGTTCCCTTAGCACCCTTGGGTGTATTCCATCTGGTCCCGGCGAGTTGTCAATTTTAATCTTTTTTAGCCAGCTGTGCACTTCCTTCTGCATTAGGCAGGTGATATTTAGTGGGAGGTTCATTTTATTCCCCTGCATCTTGTGTGATATTTCTTTTTCTCTCATGTATATACTTGAGAAAAACTATTTCATAGATTTGCCTTCCCCCCATCATCTTCTATGATGTCTCCTGCATTATTTGTTAGAGGGCCAGTGCTCTCAGTGCAAATCTTTTTACCGCTTATATAACTGAAAAATAGTTTGGGGTTCTTTTTGCTCTCTTTGGCGATCAGTCTTTCTGCTTCCTCCTTTGCAGTTTTTATCTTTTCCTTGCATGTTAAGTTTTTTTCCCTGTGTGTTTTTAGCGCTTCTTCACTGCCTTCTCATTTTAGTAATTTAAACGCTTTCTTTTTTCACTTATTGCCCCCTTTACAGTCTTGTTGAGCCACATTAGTTTCCTTTTATTTGTAGTTCTTTTATTTTGTCGGGTATGAACTGCTCACATGAGGTGTTCTTTAAAATGCAGAGCTACAATTTTGCTCGCTTGTGTTTGCTCCACCAAACTGTTCCCCATAGCTCAGATACCTAAACCCTTGTGAGTGATATATAAGTGGGTGTTGGAATGCTGGTCCCTGATGAAGACATAGGAAAGGGTCATTTTAGAAATATGAAGAAGTGACATAGCAGAGTTATTATCTAAATGAAATGAACACTGGAGCCCAACAAATATCCATAGGAATTCTCATCTGAAATTGTGAAGTCTAAGGCCAATACTCATCTGTCTTGCTTTCGACTTAAAGGGGTGGTCTCGCGAAACCAAGTGGGGTTATACACTTCCGTATGGCCATATTAATGCACTTTGTAATGTACATTGTGCATTAAATATGAGCCATACAGAAGTTATTCCACTTACCTGCTCCGTTGCTAGCGTCCTCGTCTCCATGGTTCCGTCTAAATTCGCCGGCAGCTTGCTTTTTTAGACGCGCTTGCGCAGTCCGGTCTTCTCTATTCAGCTCGAGCCGCTTCAGTGTGCTCCCCGCTACAGCTCTTCTGCGCATGCGCAGACGAGCTGTCACTGCTCGGGAGCGCGCTGCAGCGCTGCGATGGGGGAACTAGCGCTAGGCCGGGGGGGCTGTCGCTGCGATGGGGGGGGCTGCCGCTGCGCCGGGCTGCGCCGGGGGGGGGGGCTGTCGCTGCGCCGGGGGGGGCTGCCGCTGTGATGGGGGAACTAGCGCTAGGCCGGGGGGGCTGTCGCTAGGCCGGGGGGGCTGTCGCTAGGCCGGGGGGGGGCTGCCGCTAGGCCGGGGGGGCTGTCGCTAGGCCGGGGGGGGGCTGCCGCTAGGCCGGGGGGGCTGTCGCTAGGCCGGGGGGGGCTGCCGCTAGGCCGGGGGGGGGCTGCCGCTAGGCCGGGGGAACTAGCGCTGGGCTCCGGAACCTAGCGCTGGGCTCCGGGGCCTTCACCTGGGCTGAGGGTCTAGTGCTGGGGAGCCGGGGGCTAGCGCCTTACCTGCTGCCTGGCGGTGGGCGTCTGGTCGGCGGCTGCGATGCATCCGGTTGCCATGGAGACACAGCTGGCGGCGTCTCGGGAGCGCGCACGTCGGGCTGCAGCGAGCGACGGGGAAAGAGCCGGCGGCCATCTTGAGAAAACTTTTATAAGTTGCTGAAACGCTGGAACGGTAAGTACAAACCAGTTAGAAATGTCATTTACAGGGGGGCTTAGTAATGTGTACTTAATGGGGGGGACTGGGCAAAAAAAAAATTTAACTGCTTCCTCGAGACATCTCCTTTAATAGTACTGTCTGTGAATCAGAATTTGCTGGGTTGTTGAATACTATCAGTGCATGCATACATTGGTTACCCAAATCAAATCTCCATCCTGCTGTGGGATCTTGGCATTGCAACCAAGGGATCGTATGGGCCGGTACCTGTACCTTGTAGATGATGTTTGGCCAAACATGAATCTAGTTTCCCTCTCTGCAGAGTGTTTTTTTCCTTATTAAAGCAGCAGCTCTGTGCCAAATGTTATTACTGACCTATTCTCTATTGTCATAGGAGTCCAGTAGGATTTCTGTATTTTATCTGGATTAGGCTATCCAAATAAGCAAATCTTCATTTGTCTTGAGTAAAAGGGCAAGTAGCATTATTATTGGGTTCTAGTTAGGGATGTGGCTGATACCCTACTTTGGGAACAATAAAATGTTGAAAATATAGAGTGTCTAGCCTAAAATATGAAACATAAAAGATGACTGCATTTTGCATTACAAACAATTTAGTAATTCTACATTGCAAACAAAATGCCTTTTTGATCTCTGCCTTTTGGTTCCACCTGTTGTGGCTCTGACAATGTTAAAATAATAGTGGATCAAGAGTTGAGTACTTGATAGCGCAAACCTAGAGAAGACAATAAGGATTGACTAACTTTCCCTTTTCTGTATTTAGCATCAGCATTCAGCAACATTTGCTATAAGTCACTTAAAGAGTTCCTGCACTTTCAACTAACTTCTGTCATAGAGACATGTTAAAAGAATTGATCAGTGGGGGGCCAGCTGCAGAGACCTCAGCTGATCGCTTGAATGAAGGGGCTGCAGCGCTCCACCGAGCTCTGTGCCCCTTTGGTTGTCTTTGCTAGTTTTCGGTACCTTCCGACAGCTTAAGGGTGCATTCACATGAGCATGTGCTGTACATAGGTGCGCACAAAACCGTGCACCCACATACGTGCACAAACAAGCGTGAATGCAGGTCCTCTCCCATTGCCTTCAATGGGGCTGCGGCTGCTGCCGGGGGCCCCATTGAGGGCAATGGGCTGCTGGCAACCCCTGCAGTGATTTTTGGGGAAGAGCTTTAAATATAAGCCCTCCTCTAAAAATCATCCATGTTTGTGTAAAAAAAAATAATATAAATAATAATAATACAAAAAAAAAAAAAAATATATATATATATATATATACACACACACTCACCTCTCTGCTGCTGCCGTGTAAATATTCCCCAGTGGGGAGTCCCCTTGTCACTGAATATTGTGACAGCACTGTCACAGTGTTCAGTAACAAGGTGACTCCCCGCGGAGAGAAGAGAATCCCTTGCCACAGCTGTGGCAGAGGATCGCGATGTTCTTCCACTGCTCTCACTGGGACAGGCACTTCTGCAGTCCCATTGAAAGCAATGGGCTGCTGGTAAGCCCTGCAGGGATTTTCGGGGAAGGGCTTTAAATATAAGCTCTTCCCTGAAAATCATCCATAGAATGTGTTCAAAATCAAAAATAATTATACTCACCTCTCCTCAGCTGCCGGGGCTCAGGCTCGTCTATCCTGTCTTCTCCCTGCACTGCTTTGAAGCTCGTTCAGCAGGTGGGGATTTAAAATCCCTGCCTGTTGAAAGGGCTGTATCTGATTGGCTGAGCGCTCAGCCAATCACAGACACCTCTCAGCCATTCATTAAATGACAGCTGTGTGCTGTCTGTGATTGGTCACAACACTCAGCCAATCACAGGCAGCACCTGGCCATTCATTGAATACAAGCTGTATAGTTCTTTTTTATAGACCTCTATGCGCTATCTTCAGCTGCCTAAGGGTGCGTTCACACGAGCGTAGGCGTATTTACGTTCGCACGAGCGCAGCGTATAATCGCCGGAAAGAACGTTTTTCGCTGATCACGACCAGAGCTAGAAAGCGTATTTTCGTTTGTTCCTACTTTTCAAACGGTCTTTTCGGCCATCGAATGTGCGTTGGCGCGTATTTCGGTCGCATATGTTCCGGGTTTTTTTCGGGTTGCCGTTTTTACGCGCCGTAAAATCGCCCGTGCGAACGAATACATTGGAGACCATTGCCTCAGATGGTCACATATATACGTTTAGTCGCAAAAACGCGCTGTTTATGCGCTCGTGTGAACGCACCCTTAAGCAGATGAAAACCAGTGAAAATAGACAAGGGAGCGCAATGCTTGGGTGAGCACAGCAGCCACCTTTCTTCTAGCAATCAGTGGGGTCTCAGCAGCGGGACCCCCACCAATCAATACTTTTGACATGTCTCTATAACATGTCAAAAGTTAGTTGAAAGTGTAGTTACTATTTAACAACTGTGATAATTCTTGGTGGTTGAATTATTCTGCAGAAGGATGAGAATGATGCTCTTGAGCGCTCTAATATAGCTGCGTGTAGCAGTTACTCATTGTCTATTATACTTTACATATGGCATTGAAGCCATACATAGTAAAATCTCTACAAGTGTCAAGCTTTAATTCAAAGAGGTTTTCCTACTAAACTAAGTGACAGCATATCTATATCCAACAATTACTGATTGCTGAGGTCTGATGGGATCACCATCAATCCCTACAAGAAAAAAGGCTGTGGTACTAGTTAAAGACTGTGGCTCTTTAAGGCCTCATGTCCACGGGGAAAATCAGATCCGCTGCAGATTCTCCATGTAGAATCTGCAGCGGGTCCCTCCTGCCCCGCGGACATGAGCGCCGAAAATAAGAATTTAAAAGTATTTACCATCCGGCGCGGGCGGAGAAGATCAGCTGTTCCTCACGGCCGGATCTTCATTTTCGGCCGGCGGATGAATTCCTGACGCCGGCGGCACGTCGCCGGCACGTCGCCGACGTGCCGCGCGCATGCGCCGGGCACATCCGCCGAGCCGAAGCAAGGAAGATGCGGCCGTGAGGAACAGCTGACCTTCCCCGCCCGCGCCGGATGGTAAATACTTTAAATTCCTATTTTAGGTCTCCCGCGGATCCGGACGGCTTCCATAGGCTTCAATAGAAGCCCGCGGGAGCCGTCCCCGCGGGAGACCCGCACGAAAATGGAGCATGGTCCGGATTTTTCCATGCTCCATTTTTTTTAAAATGCCTTTTATTGACGATCCGCGGGTATTTATCTACCCGCGGGTGGTCAATGCATCCCTATGGGATGCGGATCCGCATGCGGGAGATCCGCTGCGGATCTTAAATCATAATTTGCCCGTGGACATGAGCCCTTAGAGTGGCTCCATTGTCAGCAATGCTCCCTTATACCTACCTGTGCAAGGAAGTACATGACAGTCCCATTCACTTGAAGTGTAGTATCCCACCTTGCAGGTGACCAGAAACACTGATGTGCAGGAGAAATGCCGAAGGGACCTTTGTCTCTTTCTCTGGATCAATGAGGATCCCAGAGCTGGAATGCTCAGGAAGGGATTCATAAACTTGTATAACGGAAATGCCACTTTAAAGGCCATGGAAACCTTTGTACATGAAAAATCAATACATATATAGGTTACTAAGTCCCTGCAGGAAAAAAATGATGCATTTGTGCATTTTTTGCTTTGCATTTTCATTCTCATGCACTTAAAACACCTCATACGTGCATTGTCTCAAGTTCTCCACTAAAATTTGTGGCTGGGGGGTGTTCCCAGGACTGATTAGCAGAAGTTCAGCTCTCCCCTCTACTACACAATGCTATCAATAAGGGTGCATTTACACTGCAAAGCTGATCGCTCAAAAGATGGGTTTTGAGAGATCATTTTGCATAAACTACTACTTGGCACTAATGTCTATTAGTACCAAGTAGCAGCGTGTGAGCCGCCGGGCGCTGTAATCAGGAAACAAACCTCCTGCTATTTCCTGCTTTCGCTTTGAACTGCCAGTGGGGCTGACAGCTTAAAAGAGCTGAGACAATGTAATCAGCGCTCCCTGGGCAGAACACAGTGCACGGTTCTGCTTATCAGCTGTTGTCAACAGTCCCTGGGCAGAGCACAGCATGCGGTCCTGCTTATCAGCTGTTCTGCTGAACGACGTTTTTCAAGTACAACTAAAAATCGTCATTCGGCAGAAAACTGAAAGATGGGCACATTTAGACGCAATGATTATTGCTCAAAAGACGTCTTTTGAGCGAATTTTGAGCAATAATCGTTGTCTAAATGGGCCTTAAGAGATAGCTGGTGGTGGAACAGATAAGTGTAGTTGATTACAGCACAGTGCTATCTCTAGACCAAATGACAAGCTGGGGAGAGATGAGCTCCACTAAAAACACAACCTCATTGTTCTATGATCTGGTTAGAGAGCAGACTATAAAAAACAGTACTAGAAGTTGCAGAATACTGGGACATTGATTAAAGAAAAAAAGAAGTGCAAAGTGTACATAGCCTTTAAATGAGTTGTCCCATTCTTAACTGTTTTGCAACTGGAAGCAGACAGCTCCATACATTGCGCAGTGGCCGGGGTTGGTATTACAGGCTGAGTCATTTCAATAGGACTGCGGTACCAACCCTGGCCACTGCACAATGTACAGAGCAGTTTGCTTCCTGCAGTAAAACATCTAGAAGTGGGACAACATTTTAAGCTCTATATAATAAAACTTCTTTATGTTCATTAAACAGATTCTAAAACTATAAAAAACTGTGCTGAGTTGATTCGATTTTTCTTTTCAATTTATTTTGGCAGAAGTGGCCTCTGAGGTCTCTAGATCCGCTAATAACCTTTTCTTTGCATGATAAAACCTCATCCTGGCATCATTCAAATGCTTTGCATTGTGTGCAAATGTGCCTGAAGCTTTAGAAACACAAAACTCTGAACCTAGCCTATTATTTTTCAATTTAGCATACATTAACAAGCATGGCTAAGCCTTTGAACATCCGCATCTGAGTTACTTACATTTCCTGTGCTGATTATGTGAACATGAACTAATCAAGATCTCATAATCCCAGTTCAAAGAATAGACGGTAAACCCAGTATAAATACACCTGCTGCAGAATTATTACACCAGGATAGAGTAGGTAAATAAAGGAATAAGAATCTCATTATTTTCTTCCAGTCTCATCATGATTTAAAACATCTGCCATTATTTTGTCAATGTACTGAGGTTTGCAGAAACGTTAGGAATTCGGCAAGGTCCCTTATGCATCTGTGCTTTTCATCACTTTCATGTGTTTTCTATCATCACTTTTTTCGGATCTTCAGAAGTGTAATGTATGAAGCAGAAAGACTCTTCTGCATGATGTAATGTACCTGGACCACTAGAAACGGGTGCCGACTCACTTCCTACAGGCTTCTGTGTGCGGCTCTTTGTATAATTCTCTATTACCTTAGGTTGTATTCATACGGCTGATTTTGGGTCTCTGTTTGGGCCTCGTATTTCTTGCAAATACACAAGCAGAGAAAGTGGGAAAAGTAGAAAAAACTTCTCTTTTACCAATATATGAATAGATTTCAGGAGAATAATCTTCTTCACTGCTACACTCTTTGTCAACAAAATCAAGCACTTAGAAGGAGTGGTCATTTTGCTGCAAAAGTCGTCTTGCGGTTCCAGATCTGTAAATGATTAGAGTTGTGGTGATTAGATGAACGGTCTTGTCACCAGAGGTCCTGAAAGTGGTTTCCCCCTTGGCCTATAAGAGGCTCTCGGAGGCTCCTTGTGTGTAGTGACCTCTTCTTTCGCTTGTGTAGAGCTTGTTGACTATTAGACGGTTCTACGACGCAGAGAAGAGATGTCACCCCGTTACCAGAGTCTGAGAGTGGCGCATTATTGGGGTGTGAGAAACTGGATGGTCGTATCGATGAATTGTCCCCCACTGGCCGTTCTGACCAGACTGTTAGGAGGTGTTGGGACCAGTGGATGTGTGAGGGCACACAAGGCAAGCAGGCTCAGGACCCCCGGACAGACCACCAGTAGAGAGATAATTGTCTGACCATCTGACAAGCACCAGCAACTTCAATTATTCTGTTGTCCATCATCCCGAAACAGATGGCGCCATCAATATTGCCCCTTTGCTTGTCTGATAACGTCAAGGTCGCAGGTTTGATCCCCGTACGGGCCACCAACTGTCGTGGATTTCCTTTGTGGGTCCACGGCCTACTCAAATAGGAAATGTTTGCACCCTTCCAGATTAATTATGAATTGGTTATGCGCATAAGAAGATTTCACACTGACACAGGTTCAGCATGTATAAACTTCCCAATTCTGCTTTATTTGTGGGCGCACAGCCTCTTTGAAAGAGTTTAACATATCTGCCCATCTGGGCAGGTCAAAGATTACATAGATACAACGTATTGTTTAATTATTGGATAAGCATCTTGAAATTCTTCCATCATCCGGTCATCTGTTATTGGCCATCATGTGGTAGCAGTCCGGAGAGGGCAGGACAAGATGAGTGGGTTGTTTCGGACCCACGTGTGGATGGTCCGATATGATTGGAGGCTACAGCTTGAACTATTAATTGCATAAATTTCCCATGTTATTTGCATAAGTTTCCAGTAAAACTGCTTGGGTTATTATTGCGGTATCTAAAAGCGGTACTGTTTCAGACTGCGGTTATTTATGTCTGATGTACCCCTGCTAAAGTTACTAAAAATCGGGAAATAGAGCGTTCTTGCTAAA
Organism: Eleutherodactylus coqui; assembly: GCF_035609145.1. Classification (NCBI taxonomy): domain Eukaryota; kingdom Metazoa; phylum Chordata; class Amphibia; order Anura; family Eleutherodactylidae; genus Eleutherodactylus; species Eleutherodactylus coqui. Next base: position 242,653,456 of record NC_089841.1, on the reverse strand, counting down.
TGCTAGCTTCTGCTTGTATCTATAGGAGTTTAGTAAGTGGAAAGTTTCATGATATATGAGGAAGTAGATATATTGGATTCATGAAGAATATATCTATATTTGTAAAAGAGCAAACAAAATGGAATAATACTGGCATTGGTATACAAAATGCCTAACTTTTATGAAAACAGGTCTCCTGTCCACTGTCCCGAAAATATAGATATGGCGGATATCCACTACAGTACTTAGCTGAAGGACATTTGGTCTCATGTTGCCCATTAGGTGTACGGTCTTTGGCACCCATCAAACATTGCCTCTGTTTGCTGTGGTTTCATGAATGACGAAACTGGACTTCTACGGATTAGAACCAGGTTGCCTTCAGTGATGAATCTAGGTTTAATTTGAACACTGATGATGGCTGTGCCTCATATCTAGAGACCTAGGGGTGAGTGTCTCAATCCTGCCTTTGCTGTAGAGAGGTACACTGCCCCTACTACTGGTGTGATGGTCTAGGAGGCCATCACATACGATAGTTGGTAACCCCTAGTAGTGGTACGAGGGACAATGAAAGCTCAGCGATATGTTCAAGACATCCTGCAGCCACATGTGTTGCCTATCATGGCACGGCTTCCTAGAGGCATTTTCCAGCACCATCAGGGACGCCAACTTCGGCAGCCTAGGAATTTGCATGATGTAGAGGCTCATTTACAGCAAACGGGGAGTGATACACCATAGAATGCCATATGGAACCCTGTATGGCTCCATACCCACTCGTATCACATCTTGTATCTAAACTGGAGGCTGTAAAACAGGGTACTAGAGCCTCCATGCCCGCCCCTATTACATCTGGCAACTAAGCTAGAGGTGGTACAACAGAGTATTAGAGCCTCCATTCCCACCTGTATTACATTTTGCATCCAAACTAGAGGCAGTACAATAGGGTACTAATCCTTCATGCTCACCCGTATCACATCTTATATCCAAGCTATAGGAGGCCCAAAAGGACACTAGAGCCTTCATGACCACCCGTATCACATTTTGTATCCAAGCTAGAGAAGGCCTAACAGGGTACTAGAGCCTGTTGCTCTGATATTGTAATCACTTACTTATATCAATATTACAATCACACATAGAAAGTTTCATTCGATTCTGACAACTTCTAGGCAAGGTATTCTTTTTGACAATGAGTCTGTATGTATAATATAAAATCAACACATCTATTAAATAAAGCAAAAAGGTGAAATTTATCTTGCTACATCGTCTCAACATTATAGTGAAAGAGCTCTGAGTTATAGTTTAGAGATTAAAGCTCTTCTGCATGAAGCAAAATAACAAACAGTGATGTACTTACCCCTCCTTGCTTCTGCTGTCTCCCATAACCGCGCTGCATATGTTGGGGCCTGAATTGGTAGGGTTAACTCGAAAGAAAATATTGGATTCATTCTAGCTGCGGTGGTTGTCACCCAATACAGACCCAAGCACCGATAACACTAATGGATACACAAGGCATATGATGAAGATTGCGAATGAATAAATTTGTGACGCCAATGTCTCTTGTCAGTATCAAAGAAATATGTGTACGTGTAAAGGAAAAGTAACACCAAGGAACAATTCTAGTAAACCACAGTCACCGAGTTTACTTAGAAGTGATAAAGAAATTTTACACCAATACGGATGATTCAAAAGATAAAAAAAAACGGTTTGTATTGAATTTACAAAATATTATTAGAGATACGTAGAAAGATACTGATGAAATTTGACAGCCAAATAGACAAAATAAGGGTGATTAGCAACCCTTAAGGCTCTGTATATGGGACCCGATGTTATAGAGGGGAAGACCTTAAATTTCCCTGGGGAACTGGGGGATCCCTAGTCTTGACTGGGAACGTATGGAGGGGATGAAGGCATTGCACCACCCAACTAATCTTCCTTTCTATTCACTGACTGCACTGTGAGTGGACCTATAAGTAGTTTCACCTTGCTGAATTTATGGTCTCCTACTCAGCTGATGCCATTATTAGCTCTGCTACCGACCACCAACTAACGTCCTCTCACCACTTCTGATGACTTCTCTGCTTCCTCCGATACCTCTTCTACTTCTTCTCTGAGCTGTCACTCTCTGCCTTCTTCTCTGTCAGCTGTCTCTCTCTGCTTCTTCTCTGTCAGCTGTCTCTCTCTCACTGCTTCTTCTCTGTCAGCTGTCTCTCTCTCACTGCTTCTTCTCTGTCAGCTTCCTCTGACACTGCTCTGCTTCAGCTGTCAGCTGTTTTCTCTTTCCTCTTCTCCTGTCACTCTCCATCCCCTCCAACGGTCACCTCCTGCTCTCTAATTTCTCCTGCTCTGCTCTTGGCCTCCTTCCTCTTCAATAGCTAGACTCCTTCTCCTAACTGACAACGTACGCACACTTAAAATTACTCTGACATAACTAGACTCTCCGCCCCCTGACTCTGACATCACTAGACTTTGCCCCCACTCTGACATCACTAGAATCTGCCCCCTCCGGCTTCAGAATGGCCACAGAGCCTAAGAAAAATCTAATAGTGGGAGAAACCAGGAGGTTTCTCCAACAGGGCACCTCTACTGACCCCGGAGGAATATAGAGGAGGATCCCCAGGCACTTACTGACCAACAAAAATACCCTGTGCGATCTTTGGGGCCACTATCCATACGGGTTGGCGCATACAGACATCGCAGGGGAGAGGTCAGCGGTCAAAGACTCTCCACTGCCGCCGGACTAGAATTGCAGGCTGGGTGAGTGGAGTGCCTGTTAGGTCGCTGCACATCCTGCAGGCCACATAAAATGAGGTGGCGGGCTAGATTTGGCCCTCGAGCCTTGTGTTTGACGTGTGTTTGCTATAGTAAATAAGTAAAAAACAAGTTCTAGAATGCTGCTTAGTTGTCTGCCCAAAATCATTTCTGACTTTTCTCACCTTTTTCCTGGCAGATAATCTATTTCTGATGCAATCTCAAATTAAAATTCCTTGTAATAACTGGAGGCCACCTCTGCCGAGTGCACATCTGTGATACTTCACATGTTCAGGTTTGTCAAGAAGATCATTTAAAATAGATTGTAGGTTGCATGTGCAGCAAGATGAGCGACAAGCCAGCCTTCCACCTTCTTTTGAGCGCTCTGATGCTGATCGCAGAAGGAGAATTGATTACGATGGCGGTTTGTTAATTCATACGCTCATCTGCCTTCAATGATAAAAAGTACAGCGTGATGTCTGCTCATGTGCGACATACGTATTTAACAAGAAAAGGAATAGCAATGTGTATAGTGACATTCTATGAAACAATTTATGGAAATCATCTACCTATCTATCTATTTACTTATCTCTTCCTTTAACAGGATTTTAGCAGTATATTTATTGTGCCAGATTCTTGTCATGTCAGCAAAATACACCATTTACATAAGTCTATTGCACAAATAATTGCTACTGATTAAAAATATGAACTTACCCTACACAACCATTTTCCATAGGGTGGATTCAGATGACTGTATATCGGCTCGGTTTTCACGCCGAGCCAATATACGGTATCCTCACCTGCCGGGGGGGGGGGGGGGGGGGATGGAAAAGCCATCTCTGCCTCCTCTCCGCCCTTCTGCACTATTTGCTCAGAGCACTGCTCCTGGCTTTTCCAGCCTCCCTCCCCCCCCCCCCCCTGCAGAGAGAGACGACGTATATCGGCTGGGCGTGAAAACCCAGCCGATATACGTTTGTCTGAAACCAGACTTATTTTCATTTTGATTTGTTTTTTTAAATACAACATGCAATAGAATATAACAGAGGATATGCAGAAATTTGGAAAACTAAGTAGGTTAGTAGAAAAAAAATATATTTTTTGCCGTATTTGGTTAGTTCTTGTGAGAGTGTTTCTCGTGTGCTGAATTTGCCCTATTTTTCTGCATGTTATGCAGAAAGCTGCCCTTAAAGTCTATGACGGATTTTAAAAAACCAAGGGGAAGCATGTGACCCTGCGGGCAACGCTTGTGCTGCAGCAGTGCTGAGTTCGCTGCCATATTGACTAGATCCGGTGCGGGTTTTAAATATGGTTCTGCACCTTCTAGCTTAGTAGGTGTGATGTAATGTGCTCACATCTGTGGGTGATTAGATGGATATTTACCTGGGCTGGATATTGAGCTATGGTGTTATGTATTGCCATTTGCTTCCTGTCTTTCTTGGCAGTGAGAGCTTCCTGGACAGCCCGGTTCCGGCTAGTGCCTGCTTAGACGGCTCAGTGTGCTGCTACAGCGTCTCAAGCTAAGACCTGCATTTTGTTTATTTTCCTTATTTGCATTTGTTTGTTTATTTTTCTTGTTTGTTTTGTCCTGGTCCATATAGGGTCAAAAAGGGCCCAGGAAGGAGTGCGGGTCCGCTCTTTTCAGGGCGATCGGCCTCCTGTGTAGGCAGGGTCACCTCCCTCATCGTTCCGTAGATAGGGAAAGCTTTCACATTTATTTTGGTTCATGTTGGTTGTTGCACTTTGGGCACTTTTGTGCATGTCGGCAGGTTTACTGATCCAGCACGTCCTTTGAGGACGTAACACCTCGTTCATTTCCAAATACGTTCCGTCGTGGAGAGTGTATTTGTACATACATTCATCTGTTGAAACCCTAATGGTTTGTACTGGACAGTAATGTGCTATAGCGTCTACAGCATCTTGTAAATACATACTTCAGCTTCAGAACTGCTTTTTGAAGGACAAGAGAATTACAGTAATTGACTGCCATGACACTTACTCTTACTCATGTTCACGCATGTAGATGCTGTGGATTCAAGTAGTAAGTACAGGACCTATCATACATCATCCGTCAGTTTTGGTTATTCCAATCACATATTACATGGCAGAAAAGTACTTGGCAGTTAGACACATGAGCTAGGCACCCCAACAAGTGTCCAAACATTAATTTCCATCATAATGGTGATCCGTTAATGATGAGATCCGAGTTTTCTTCGTTTCTCATGTTTTTTTATCTGCATTTAGAAATTGACGTGCTCTTTGTGGCATGACAAGGTTATCTGCTAATAGAAAATCCATAAAGAAGCTCATGCTTTATTATAAGATCAGCTGACTATGACTAGTTGCTCACACCAATTTTATTTTAGTCTTTTGGGGATCATAAGTTGATTTCTTTAATAGTGTCTAGGTCTTAGGGACATTCACAAGAGGGCATCTCCAGCTTCAGTTTATCCATATGTAAGAGCAAAGGCTTTACATGTGTTTATGCAACAATCTTTTCACGTGAGAAATACATCTCACTGAAGAATAATCACATCTAAGACTATAACCCACAAAGTATTAGAATAGAAGGAATCCAAGAGCTTAAAGCTGTATACAAAAGTCAGGGACCTTCATGATGAAAGCATATATTGTTATATGGTATTAGAAATAAGTACCCCGAAAAATTACTAATCAGGTTAGAATTATGTTTATAGACAAGCTTGTATATGTATTTTCTTTCAGAGGTTGTGGCAGCAGCTGTATTTCATGTGTAGCCTACTTTCTCAAAAAATGGGGACACCTCCCAGGTAGTCAGTGGAGGCAGTCAGTGGAGGCAGTCACCCTGAGAAGCTCTGCAGCTAAGCATTGAGTGACCAGTTTCACCATCAGAGATCTGGAGTCTGATGAACAATGAGGGTGATGGGGAATGCTGTGGTATGGGTGCTGAAGTCTATGTGCCGGGGTTTTGGAACTGATATCTATCTGCTGAGGTGTTGACGCTGGTAAAATCTGGAATCTCGGTAAACCGTGTTGCCGGTGAAGTCCGGGGTTTTGTATCATAAAGTATATTCGGAAGAGAGATATTTTGATTCTTTTTCAGTTAGAAAACCCTAGATGATGTGAGGTAATTATCTTCTCTACTCTTCCTTAGTCAGACCTCATCTGAAATACTGTGTCCAGTTCTGGGCACCCCACTTTAAAAAAGACATAGACAAACTGGAGCAAGTTCAGAGAAGAGTTACCAAGATGGTGAGCGGTCTACAAATCATGTCCTATGAGGAATGGTTAAAGGATCTGGGAATGTTTAGCTTGCAAAAAAGGAGGCTGAGAGGAGACTTAATAGGTGTCTACAAATATCTGAAGGGCTGTCACAGTGCAGAGGGATCAGCCCTATTCTCATTTGCACAAGGAAAGACTAAAAGCAATGGGATGAAACTGAAAGGGAGGAGACACAGATTAGATATTAGAAAAAACTTTTTGACAGTGAGGGGGGTCAATGAGTGGGGCAGGTTAGTATGGGAGGTGGTGAGTTCTCCTTTAATGGAAGTCTTCAAACAAAGGCTGGACAAATATCTGCCTGGGATGATTTAGTGATCCTGCACTGAGCAGGGGGTTGGACCCGATGACCCTGGAGGTCCCTTCCAACTCTACCATTCTATTATTCTATGAAGCAGTAAAAAAACTTTAAGAGGAGGGGATTGCAGAAAGTTTCTCATCAGCAGAGAGACATTCAGGATTTTGAAATTGTGAACTCACTCACCAATGGGTATAAATCTTAGAAATGATTTGCTGTATACTAGTTAAAGAAGAAGAATGGGGCAATTATTTTTTTAGTCTTGTTTGTGGAAATGGGCACATATCATCTAAATGTATAATGACTGGGCCGTAATTGATTTTAAGTGGGTGTAACATGGGAGGGTAAGTGGCTTTCGAAATGCATCTGAGCGTAAACAGGGTGTTACTCAGTACCCACCATTTGTAATTTTATGGATTTTTTTTAACAAAAGAAGTGTTTTTAAGATGCTGGCTTTTCGCTTTGGTTGTTGCTACTTAACCCATTTGACTCATGGTCAGCCTAAGCACCTGAGAACCTTCAAGCTAAATACTACTTACTAACCAGATGAAGATAAAATTGTTATGTGTTTTGTATCATAGGCTTTGTTCCATGCATAGAGTTTTTGAGTTTTGGTATAGGTTATATGAAGTACTTAAGATTCAAGGACAGTTGGTAGCATTTGGAGAGCAGATTGTAATAGGGGTGGGTTTGTCAGCTGTCAAGAACTCAAGGCTCCCGGGGTGGGTGGAGTTAATGGCTACCCAAAGTACCCATCTCATAATCCACTATCCAGAGCTGGGGAGATAGATTGGAGCCAAGGCAATATGTTTAACACAATGTTAACGTCCCCTTCCTAACCCTCCTTTTTCATTGGAAATACTTTTCTTGAAGTTGTAGTGCCGATCTACTCAGCAAAGAGTCTTACAACAGATACAGAGCTTGCTCCTCTATCCCTGTAAAGTGTTGACTCCAGGCAGGGGCATAGCTATAGGGGATGCAGAGGTAGCAGTCACTACCAGGCCCTCTCTATCATCTAATAAAATACCAGTATTATAAATGGCACATGAATGGTTGGGGGGCTCTTGATACAGATTTTGCATTGGGCCCCCTACATTTAGTCTGTCTAGTCTTTTTAGATCCTAGCAATGTCCTCCTCTGCCAGTGTTGCATTGATGGGCTTCTTAAAAGACCCAATGATGCAGAGAAAAGTTGTGTGGGGTCCCCATGCTGAACTTTCGCATCTGGGCCCACAAGCCTTAAGCTACACCTTTGGCTCCAGGCCCTACACAAGCATCACTGCCTCCATTGAAACCAAGCTCTCTTACCAATCTAAGCATTATGGCATGGCCATAGTCTGGAGGGGTAAATTAGAACAACCAACTATTCACTCTGTGTGCCGCATTCCAAAAGGCTCTGATGATATCAATAATATTGTGTTCATAATGTATCATTTAGTTAAATGTACACTTCATTTAATTAACAATGTGCAAATAATACTGAAGTAATTGCTGAAGGGATTTTCAAAGAAAGACAACTAATGTCTATATGCGCTGTTAGGCTGACGGAAAATATTACAAGGGTTATCACTAACGAAATAATTTATTATATTCATTAGTATGAAAGACACTTCATACGTCTGGAATAGTTCATGTGTTTGATGCACCATGAAAGAAAGTGTTAACTTATGAGCTGAGTGGATCATTTCAATTGTCATTCACAGCCTATTAAATTTAGTTAGTTATATAGTCACAAAAGGATTATGCTGATTTACCTCCTCATTAATCCTCAGCTACTGCCCAGTATTAATTAGCTGACTAATGTAGAGTGTTAGCTAAATTAACTTTGAGAATAATATTTTGGCTTTAAGGTTCAGTTACATATTTATAAGCTATTTCATGGCAGTAAAACTTTTACAAGAGGAAGGACATTGCCAGCAAAAGTTTCAGTCACTTTTAGATACTTTTTTGGTCAATTCTGAGAACTGCCAGCTGGTTTATTCTATAAATATGGAAAGTCCTACTTTGAAAAAAAACAACAATTGTCTGATTCTAGACATGGTGTTAAATGGTGCCTACCATTGGTAGTTTATGGATTTTTTTTAAATAAACGAAGAATACAAGAAATGTTTTTAAGGAGCCGGCTGTTACCATGCGGCAGTTGCTGGTCCTCCCGGGGCGGCGGTCTGAGGGGTCCCGCGGTCAGGTGCATCCCCCTGTCTTGTTGTCCAGCTGCCTGGGGCATGGGTGCCTGGCCGGAGTGGGCGGCGTGGTGCTGGTGGCGTGCGGTGCCAAGCGCGCGCACCTGTGGTTGCAGCTGCCATGCACGAGCTCCCTTTTAGTATGCTCTGTTGCGAGTTGGCTGCCTTCCTCTCCCCGCCCCTGGGCAGAGGCTTTTGTTTAAAGGTCGAGCAGAGACTGGCAATCACTGCCAGTTATTGGTTTCCCTCAGTGTGCTAGCTAGTCTGCCTCGGTTGGTCTCCTGCTTCTGTCATCTTGTCTGCTATACTTTGCTATTATCTGCCAGGTTTTTCCATCTGCCTCAGTTCTGCTTGTTCGTGTTGGTTATTTACATCTGCCTTTTCTGTCAGTATTATACCCTTTCCATCCAGGAACGCCAGCGTCCCTTTTTCGGTCCCTAGTGAGAGTAGGGATCACCACCCAGTTGCCGCCTGGGGTTAGCCAGGAGTGGAGGCAAGTAGGCAGGGACAGGGGTTGTGGGTGAGATCTAGGGCACTCAGTAGTATACCATAGCACCGACTTTTCTCCTTTGTTGTTGCAATTGCAGAACCCTTTCTAAATGGCATCCAGAGAACCAATCAAAGAGGTAAAGGAAGAAGCAGGCTTGACACTGAATATTTAGAAAAATATTAGCTACATTGAAATGTCACATGACATTCTGGGTCTATCGTTGAGAGGCTTCTCTAGACAGAGATGCGAATCAGTGAACCCTGTAATGAAAAAGGAGCTAGCTATGCCCTACCTTAATCAGTGGAAGGGATTAAAACTCATCACCATAATGGGAAGCCATTTTGATCTTAGCAATGGTGACTTGTCTCTTTCTCTATATGTACACCAATGGATAAACAACTCATAAACCGTATGCCAGGCTGAAACACAGAGAGGTAACTGAGTTACCCTCATTATAATACATCTTACTATTTTTAGTAATTTCTTGTAACTAATATTATTTCTTAAAATAGTTATTAATGGCATGGATAACAAATGAGTAGTTATTGCTTACATTTTTATACAATTTATGTTTGACAATGTGATATAATAGGTTTTAGTTCTTTTCTAGCTCATTATTGTAGTTGCTAACCATCTTACTTGCAGAGGAAGACACAAATTCTGAAAGACCCTCAAGCTTTTTTTTTTCTTTCAAAAAGCACAGCTTATCAAATTTTTGCATCAATTTTAGATATTATAGAGTTTGGGGCCAATCCAATCTACAATAATATAAATATTTAATTTCTTAGAATGACCTTGGGAAATGCAGAAACATTGCAGGAGAATAAAATGTGTTTAATGCTGCTATCCCAATAAAACACTGAGGTTTGCAGATGCTTTAAATGTGATCTATTAGGCAATATTGTAATATTTACTAGAAACTTCCTTGGAATAAAAGAACAATAATTGCAAATAAAGATTTGATTGCAAGATGCTGCTCGTTTGCTGGAAAGATGTTATAAGTCTCTCCATTGAAACTTTTCACTTCGAGCATCAAGTAGCAAACTGTAAATTGTAACTAAAGGTTTGCATAATTGCATCCATATAACTGATCATAATGTAGAATACAGTGAAAGCCTTTGTCATCCCAAGATTACTAGCTTTAAGTTATAGGTAAGGAAACATAGAAACATTGCCCTTAAAGGTGTACAACAAGTTTATCTCACTTGTGGAATAGCTGAGAGCTTGTAAAATATCTCATCAAAGAACACATGGAGAACTGATGTCTTTGAATATTAGAAGTTCACGGACAAGAATGAATGCCAGGGCTTCCACTGCACTTGCTTCCATTCATCTGGATGCAAGTAGTTACTCAGCCTGGATTACCTATACAGGAAGTTATCTCATAGTCACCCAGTTGTGGAAGATAGAAGGCTTCAATACCAATAAAGCAGGATGTAGTCAGCTAACTTATAAGAAAAGGATAGGCTTTGAGTACTATGCTGGATGTGTAGTGATTGAGGGGTTGACCTCAATTTAGCATGGTAGAAAACAGTAGTGAGTAAGTAATCAGTGAACTCCTCCTATAGTTTCCTACTGGGTACATTTTTGAGTCGGGGGCATCAAGTTACGTGCCCCAAGCTGGACAGAGAAATGTCTAATGCACTGGTTCTTTTTTGACCTATGGATGTTGGACAGGTCCACAATGTGTACTACTTGCTCAGACAAGAACGAACCAGTCTGAATGCACCCTCACAAGATTGGAAGACTGACTTGTTCAACTTGGAAAAATGTCTTGAAAAAATAGCCCTTTGATCGCTATGATAATGTATAGCAGGACGTCTCTCCTGCAATGCCTTATCGCTTGTTATTAGCTTGTATATAGCTTGTATTGGCGATTCCAGGCACTGGCAATGCAGGACGCCGGTATCTGGCATCCTGTTGCCACGGTAACCCATCGGGCTCTCCGTGATTATATCGCGAGAGTCCGATGATGTCACAGAGGGAGTGCTCTCCCTCTGTGACCTCTTTACATGCCGTGGCAGGGAAGGGGTTAACAGCGGGGGTTGCTGTCCCGACACACCCCTGCTATTACAGGGGGAGCCCGGCTATCACTGCTGGATAATGCGGGATCTCTTCTGATCTCGCTCTATCCTCAAGGTGTAACTGTACGCCCTGTTGCGCTAAGTACCTCCCTGCCAGGAAGTACAGTTACGGGAAGGGGTAAATGTGCGTGTGTGTGTGTGTATGTATGTATATATATACATACACACATATTACTAAAACCTATATGTATATCTTGATAAATCCCCAGTTTGTGCACTGCTAACAAAGGAGATGATAGGTGGGTGTCAAAGACAGTACATGTAATGGACACTGAGTCCAAATGTACTTCATCCAAGTACCTGTAAATGGTTTTGACAGAAACGGGGGCCTATGATAATTGTGCCACCTGTCTTTGGAGGGCAGTCAACAAAACAGTTGGAGCTGCTTTTCCTTGTTGGACAATCAGATGACCTTCTCTACTGCTGGTCTGCCGAGGGCATCCTGAGCCTGGTTGCCTTGTGTGAATGCCTTCATCCATCCAACGCCTCCTAACAGTCTGGTCATAACAGCCCTGGTGGTAGAAATTCGTTGATACGACCATCCAACTTCTTGTATTCCAATAATGTGCCCCCTCTCTAACTCTAAGTGTGCAAAATCTCTTTGATTGCTTCATGCAAGCAGTCTCTGAAAGCCTTTTTAAAGACCAAGTGTGGGACCACTTTTAGGGTCTCAGGTGGGAAGACTGTTCATCTAATTACTTGCATGTCTGCATCAGATGCAACTGAATGCTGTGTTTAGCAGCCAAACAACAACTCCTTTTAGCTGCTTGATTTTTTTTTGACAAAGAGTAGATAGATAGATAGATAGATAGATAGATAGATAGATAGATAGATAGATAGATAGATAGATAGATAGATAGATGTTGGACAGGTCCACTAGCTGGACACAACCAATATGCTTGCATAAATGTACCTGTACGAGGTTGGCATACTGACTTGTTCAACTTGAAAAACTGTTATCTTATAGATACTTATATACCCATAGTTGCTCAAAGTGCCAGGAGGGTGGCAACATATAATGTACCAACAGTGCTGATTGTGTGGCTAAGTGCTATGGGCTGGGAAAAAACCTGGTGGCCTACCCTACAAAACCTTAACCATGGACCTCTGTGAATCAGCATCAAAATGGTACTGATACACAAGAGTCGACTGCCAAGGTTCAACAATAATTGAAGTTCTAACAACATAGAAACAGATGAAGAAGAAAGAGAGCTGTAAAAGTAACACATTTGCATCAGAACCACCGGCTGGAGATTCCGTCATAAATCCGGCTCAAACTACTGGTCGAAAAAGTGCTGCATGCCTCCCTTTTTCTTCCATCCAAAAGCCTAGCAGCTGGGCGGAAAGTGGATGGACCCCATTATAGTCAATGGGATCTGTCCAGTGCTGTTAGGTTCCTTCCAGAGATCGAAATGTTTGGCCATTGGGATACCCCCATTGTGGCTCCACAAACGAAGTAGAACCCCAAGTGTGAAACCACCCTAATAAAATGATGTTCCAAGATATTTACTAACAGCTATATCTTCTAACAAAAAAGGGTAATCTAATGGATTTGATATGTTATATAGTAGTTTAGCATTTAATGTTACTTGTTTTCTAACATTTCTAACTAAGCTACACAATACAGGGCCGTAGCGGAGGGCGGATAGGCATGTGCCTTGGGTGTTCGGTGCGAGAGGGGGTGGCAAGCAGCCTCTCTGCCTTCGCCAGGCATTAAGATACAGGATACAGTGGTCAATTGAATCTTTTCCCTGGGTAAAGGAAAGCCTTGCTACTTCTCTGCACAATAAATAACCAGTTTCTGCAACATTGAATGTGTTTAAGCTCAATAAAGTATACGTTTTCATTTTCTGTATGATTCTATTTCAGTATCATTATGTGCCTTGCCGAAAATGATTTTTCTTTGGTAGATTGAACATATACTTATAAATTACATTACTGCTGAAGTAACGCTGGAGACTTATTGTACTGTACAGTTGAAGGTGTAAGTCTATGAAGTTACCAGCCCACGCACTTCTTCTTCTTTTAAATCTACCCATGGTACTCTAGGGAAGTTATTTGGATTGTTCTGCAAATTGGATTCAGCAAGTATATTGGCTGACAGAAAGAAATAGGTTTCTATACTTTATAAGGCAGTCAATAATCCATTATGCCCCAACGTCAGTAGGCTAGCAGTTTATTCTTGGTTTTTAATCCTTTTTTTCTACCTCTTAGAAACTAGTCCATGTTCATATGATTTGCCCTGGAAAATGAGTGTCAAGGGTAGAAACAAATTTCAAGTCATCTGAAAGTTCATTAAATGTGAAGGCACATACACACACCGCAAAACGAAATGGACTTGAGTTTGAATTCTGAGTCCTAACTTTTGGAAGCCATTACTTTATTTCATAGCACTTCGCACATAATAATGACACATCTTCTAAACTCCCTAGGTGGACTGTTAAAACCCACACATACTGTATAAATATTGCAATAATTCACAAAATGGGAAATCGAGTACAAAATGTGTTCATCTTTCTATGTTATTCATTTCCCCTTCCTGTTGAAAGAAGGTACAATCTTCCATGTGGCTTTCCACTTTGCGAACACAATACTTGTAGCAGATCTTTATATTATATATCCATCTCTCCATCTAGCTAGGTATTTTTAAAATTCATTCTAGGGCAATATGGGTTTTCAATTGAGATGTCAGAGACGACTGTGGTGTATGTATTTACACAAGAACATCCATTCACTAAGTCTATGGACATGCTTCGTACTTTTATAGGCTCAGTTCATCAATAGTAGGAGTCTATAAATCTATTGTGTACAGACTGGTGTATATAGATACAGTACCAGTCAAAAGTTTGGACATGCCTTTTCATTCCATAGTTTTTCTTGTTTTGAACACATGAAAACTAAGAGGCTATCCCTATGGAAATTAAGTAGTAAAGAAAAAGTGTTAAATAAACTAGATTTTAGATTTTTCAATGTAGCCCACTTTTGCTTCGATGACCGTTTCATACACTCTTAGTATTCTCTCAATCGCCATCATGAGGTAGTCACCTGGAATGGTTTTCCTACAGTCTTGAAGGCCTTCCCATGGTTGCTGAGCACTTGTTGGCTGCTTTTTCTTCAATCTGCAGTCCAACTCATTCTAAACTATCTCAATTGGGTTAAGATTGGGTGATTGTGGAGGCCATGTTATCTGATGAAACACTCCATCACTATCCTTCTCTCAATCACCTTCATGAAGTTGTCACCTGGAATGGGTTTCCAACTGTCTTGAAAGCGTTCCCATGGGTGCTGAGCATTTGTTAGATGCTTTTCCTTCACTTTGCAGTTCAATGCATCCTAAACCAACTCATGTTGGTTTAGATTAGGTAATTGTGGAGGTCATGTCATCTGACCTAACACAGCATCACTCTCCTTCCCAGTCGAATAGCCCTTACATAGCTTGGAGAGGTGTTAAAAAAACAAACGATGGGAAGACTACAGGTTGGTGTGGGACCTTGGGAGGCAGAATTGCAGTAGGCCCCATGTCTAATTAAATGGTATAAAACAATAAAATGATGAATTACTTGCCTGATGATTGCCTGCTACTCCAGTGCAGACTCTTTATTCCTTAACTTTGGTCTTCATTTACTTTGGATACAGTGGTTGTACCTGTGTACCCACGTGATCACTGCAGCCAATCAAGTGCAAGGAATATGCCCTGTAATAAAACATCACCAGTAGTATTCCAACTTCTGGCCCCTATGATTTGTGGTCCGTGGGCTAGGATGAAGTGGTGATGTCACAGGTCATATGGCGCACCAAAAGAGTGAAGTATGGAGGCATCATGGGGATTGTTATTGAATTTAAAAGATGCTGGGGTCAGAAGGGGGGCATTAATAGCGAAATTAAATTAAACTTAGACAATCCCTTTAATGAAGAGGAGATTATATCATTGTATAAATGCCACTATCTGCTGCCTGCACTGTTTATGTCTCCATCAATACAGAGGAGGCATAATTATTCACTAGTAGGTTCAGGAAACATGGAAATCAGGGTTGTTAGCTGCAGGTAAGGTAATAAACCTACAACACCTGACTCCAGCCAACCCCGTAAAAAATACATACTTTATTACATTAATTAAAACTCTCTAACTATACAGTTATCCCCGTGTATTGAAATAGAGCAATTGAGAACCAAATACCATTCAATACAATAAACCCAGGATATATCAGAGACATTAATACCCAAATAAATATAAATAAGTCCACGGGTGTGATATTCAGACTTTTGCAAAAATAGAGTAGCAATCATGCAATTGAAATAATCTTTGAATAGTCAGATAACAGTTTTTTCCATAGATGTTCTAATTATAAGACAGATGTACAAGAGGGAATAGAGGTGCATTTTAGCCTATTTTATACCCTGTTACTCCCCTCACAGCAGGGTGTTTGCTCTGAGAAGGGTGTCCACGCTTTCTTGAAGACTGAACCCGGTACCATCCTGAGTTCATCAGAGGATGGAAAAATGACTCTTATGAAGCTGTCTGGACTAGTATATGAATACAGCTCCACCGATAGATGAAAAAAACATCCCTTCATCACAGGGGGGCCTTGAATCTGTCTAGGTGTTGATGCCAACCTTGATGTTTCCACTATGCACAAACCAGATAGGATTGCATTTCACTGCAGAATGCTGTGGTAGCCATTTGCAGTTTCTGAGGATCGTAACTTTAATGAACTTCCTCTTTGCAGCAGAGAGAACTCTTGGTCGTCCTTTTTTGGAGTGGTCCTCATGAGAGCCAGTTTCATCATAGTATTTGATGGTTTTAATTACTCCACTTGAGAATAATGATGAACTGTCATTTATCTTTACTTAGTTGAGTTGTCCTTTCCATAATGTGGATTAGAACAGTAGTTGAATAGAGCTAAACACTGTATGGAACTGTGTATCAAGCTTACCTCTGCACAACCCAACTGAGGGTCTCAAATACATTAAGTCAAGAAATTTCACAAATTATCTCTTGACAAGGCATGCTTGTTAATTGGAAACTATTCAGGTGATTACTTCATGAAGATGATTGAGAGAATGCCAAGAGTGTGAAAAGTTGTCATCAAAGTTGAAGAATCTAAAATATAAAACATATTCTGGTTTGTTTAAGACTTTTTCATTTATCACTTAATTCCATATGTGTTCATTCACAGTTTCCATGTCTTTATTATGAATCTACATTGTAGAAAACTGAAAAACCATAGATAGTTATTAGAAATTATCTTCCCTATTTGAATCACTCATAACTAACATTTAATGACACTCAGATACATACATTTAACCCCTTAGTGACGGCCCCATCGGAAAACTACGTCCTCAGTAAGTGGGCTTTAATCCTAGAGGACGTAGTTTTATGCATCCTCTTTGGATTAATGCCCACTTGCCTGAGGACGTGACAGCTCCATGCTGTCGGTGCCCGCAGGTAGCCGACAGCATGGAGCTGTCATCCCAGGATGCGGGCAGTGACCCCCGGCATTGCGATCGGTACTATCCATTGGATAGTGGTGATCGAGAAAGTTCAAAAAGTAAAAAAAAAAGTGTCAGTTTCACCTCCCCTCATGGATCGGATCCATCAGGGGAGGTGAAAATACTCACCTCGGTCCTCCCCGATGCCCCGATGTCCCGTGACCCGAAGTCCCCGTCTGCGCATGCACGCCCGATGTCAATCATCGGGCGCGTGCACAGAGGGGCTCAAGCCCCGGGAAATTTAAAATCCCTCTGCTCCTGGCTGCCATGGTTAGCCAGGAGCAGAGAGATTATACCGAGGACATGATCACTGTTATCCAATAGATGACTGTGATCATGTAAAGTAAAAAAAAAGTGTAAAAAGTAAAAAAAAAGTGTAAAAAGTAAAAAAAAAGTTTAAAAAAGTCTCATCTTACATCTCATCTTACGTCTCATCACCCCCCACGGATCATATCCATGAGGAAGGATGAAATGACGTACCTAAGGCCCGCGTATTTAACCGCGGACCTTACCCCAGCTTCTGCGCATGCGCCCGTCGCCACGATGGCAGGCGCAGCACAAAAGCTGTGGATTGCCAGGACAATTTAAAATCTCCCTGTTCCTGGCTACAAAACGTAGCCGAGAGCCTGGAGATTTCACGGAGAACCGCGGTGAGCGGTTCCTGATCACGTGTTTGCCGTTATCCAATGGATAATGGCGATCACGTAAAAGTAAAAAAAAAGGTGAAGCTTCATCTCCCCTCACCGATGCGATCGGTGAGATGGGATGAAGCTTTTTACCGGAGGCCTCTGTATTTGCACCCCGATGCTATCTTCCTTCGTGAACTTTCCCGGATTCTGTACATGCAACCGCCGGCAAAACACCGGACAAATGCGCAGGAGGCGGGGAGCCCAGGAAATTTTGAAATCTCCTTGCTCCCAGCGACCAACGGTCGCCGAGAGCCTGGAGCAGTGACGGGTGGCCTCGTTGAGCGGTCCCCGGGCACGTGATAAAAAGGTAGCGATCTACCTTTGGCCGGTCTCACATGACCGGATAGGAATTACGGATTCTGCATGCGTCTGATCCGCGGTAATACACAGATCAATCGTATTGGATTACACAATTCCGCTCACATTAGCGGGTTGGAATTGCGTAATTCACTTGCAGAAAAGAGAATGCAGCAGGTTCTATTTTACCGCGGATATCCGCAACATAGAGCCCATTGTGTTCCATGGTCGCGGATATACCCGCTGCCCATACGCAACTACGTTGTGTACGGGCTGCGGGTACCCACGTCATCACTAAGCGACGGTGCAGGAAATACAAACAACAAAAAAAAAAGTACTGCGCATGACCGCCCGTGTGAGTAGGCAGTTATGTGCAGTACATTACGCGGCCATACGCAGAGTCACAGGCGTTATTCAGACCGCTACCTGTAATACACAATTTACAAAAAGCCCTGGGAACGTTCACCTTCCTGCAGTTCCAGGAGCACTTTCTGTGCGAGATCGCTGCACCTCGGCAAGCTTACGAAGACTCACGGAATGCCACTTTTTACACCCCATACCCGCTACTGAGGTCACAAAATACCCCCAAAAAGCATGAGAGAAGGGGGGATACCCGGTTTTATTGCCCCATGTACCCATCCCAACCAGCCTCCGTAATTACCCCTGTCTTCGGAAATACTACACAGTTCACATTATTACTTTTATCTAAGATTTGGGGAACGCCGAAAAGGGCGCGGAGGGGGGGGGGGGGGGGATTTTTTTAAGGTGTCAATTTTTATTCCGCACAAATGAGCAATGGGGCCTGGAATTTATTCAGTTGTGCCCTGCAATCCAACGGGTGTTCCCTGCATTACAAGCCTTGCCATGTGTCCTTAAAGTAGATTAGGGCCACAAGGGGTATGTTTTTGAACACGGGACAAACGGGGGTATCCATTTTGGGCTGAATGTCTTCATTGCTATGTACACTGTACAAAAAAACTGTTTTTAAATTGACAAAATTGCCAAAAAAAAGAAAATCGTAATTTTTTCCTTCTGTTTTGCTTAGATTTATTCAAATACTGGGGGGTCAAAATACACAATGCACCACTAGATGAATTCATTAAGGGGTCTAGTTTTTAAAATGGGGTCATTTGTGGGGGTTCTCTATTGTTTTGGCCGCTCAATGGCTCTACAAGTGGGCAATGGGGCCTGGAATTTATTCCGTTGTACCCTGAAATCCAACGGGTGCTCCTTCCATTATAGGCCTAGCCATGTGTCCCTTAAGTAGATTAGGGCAACAAGGGGTATGGTTCTGAACACGGGACAAACAGCGGTATCCATTTTGGGGTGAAAGTCTTCATTCCTATGTGTGCTGTACAAAAAAAAACAGTTTTTAAATTGATACAACTGCCAAAAAATGAAAATTGTAATTTTTTTTACTGCTTTGCTTAGATTTATTCAAAAATTGTAGGGTAAAAATACACAGTACACCCCTAGATGAATTCGTTAAGGGGTCTAGTTTTCAAAATGGGGTCATTTGAGGGGGTTCTCTTGTGGTGGAAGCCCAGTATATATCTATATGGATCGGTGGGCCTTGGCAGTAGACAGTTGTCAATTTAACATTCTGTATACATATTTGCTTTCTGTATAATGTTCTTACATTTATGCAATAGGTACTTCCGCTTATATGAAATATCTGTTTTACAAACTCTGCTGGATGGAATTTAGCACGCAACCAGATATAAATATATCTGTTTGTCCGGTTGCATGGGTGATTAAAGGAACTAGGAAGTAGACAATGAACCAAATCTGAGACAAGCTTCCGCTTTCAAGTTACCGCGAAAATTTCCCCAGCGACTTTACTGGAAACGTATGCAAATAACATGGGAGGTTTGTGCAATTTATAGTTCATGATGTAACATCCAATCATATCGAAGGAACCACACGTGGGTCCAAGACAACCCACTCATTTCATCCACCACCTGATGGCCAATCACAGATGACCGGAGGATGGAAGAATTGCAAGATGCTTATCCAATAATTAAACAATACGTTGTATCTATGTAATCTTTGACCTGCCCAGATGGGCGGAAATGTTAAACTCTTAAAATAGGCTACACGCCGATCATTAAAGTTAGAATTGAGGAAGCTATGCATGCTGAACCTCGTGTCAGTGTGGGAACTTCTTATGCGCATTATCAATTCAGAAATAATATGGAAGGGTGTAAACATTCCAAATTGAGTAAGCTGTGATTCCGCAAAGGAATTCTACGACAGCTGGTGGCCCGTACAGGGAGTGATCGACAGGTTCCATAGAATTCGGACAGAAGACACGGACATATGCGACCTTGGACTTGGTGGGCCCAAAATATCATCAGAACACGGTGAGATAAATTAATTATCTATACCTGTGTGGCTAAGTTCAGGCTCGCCTATGTGCCGTGCCAAGGCCGAATGATTTGGATCCGCACGACGACAGGTACTTCTTTAAGTCTCGATCACTCGATAAGAACCTGTCATAAGATATAAAGGAATGTTTACATGCCTGTTGTCTTGAGAGTACTAGTTAATTGGTGACATCAATAGCTGCCCCCGGGAGGGCCTGTACGGGGTGTTTCCACTCCTGAGGGAGGAGGGAGCCGTTCAGGTGGCCTGTCGCAGAGACTCAGCAGTCCTGAGGCCCGTTTGTAGGGTCCAGGGAGGGAGAGACTGCCAGAGAAAAGTCTGATATGGGATTTCCGCTCCTGCTAGGCCTGCTTGTAGGGTCCGGGAGAAGGGAGCTGTCAGACACGTATCCCGAGGGGCAGTGAGACTAAGCCAGCCGTACTGGTGCTCTGTCTATTTGTGTGTGTCCACAAATATTTGTTTATCGTGTAAATGTCCACGAGTAGATCCCTCCGTCTGAGGGTAGATTGATAAACTGTGTAGCGACAGAAATGCTAGAGACTCTAGGGCGGGGCATATTATGTCCGGCGTCTGAGGAGACTTTTATAATCATAAATCTGGCAGCCATGATTGAAATTGAAAGGCAGCAAACATTGTACCGAGGTTAATTCTTACACCCTCCAGAAAAGTGTGGAAGGGGTGGAGAGTCAAGTTATCATTGATTAATCAAGCAATCTTTCTGTGTGTTTAAAACGTCCTACCTGTCCTTTATATAAAGTTAGTGTGCTTGTCTGTTGTGTAGAGCTAATCCTGCTGAGTTGTTATATAGAAGTAGTATCGGTCCTGCTCAACTGTAAGAAGGGATTGTGCATTGGCTGGGTTATAGCCAAGATAATGCACCGTGCACAGCGGCGCGCTGTGGGTTTGGACTTTATAGGTTAGGTTGCATTATTGGATCCCTTCTAGTAAAAGACAGACCCCTAAACTGTGTTGCCTTTGAATTGTTAAACGTTAATAATAGCATAGAAGTATAGGCTTGTGCCCGTAAGTGTGTTTGGAGAAAGAAAAAAAAAGAGGCTACTAACTTCATTTAAAAAGAGGAAGTGGAACTCTTAATAGAAGCGGAGCAATTCTTGTGCTGTAACATTTGTTAGTTATTTAACTAATATTGGATGTTAAAACTACTAGTATGTCTTGTTATGTAATCTAATCTTTGTGATACGCCCGTCATAAATGTAAAAAGTTATATGCCACTCACATCCTGAGGGGGCTCTTAAGAATACAGACTGCGTAGCCCACCATGCCCACAAGAAAATACATCTATGTTTGCCAAGTCCCCAACAGCGTACATGTTAGCAGTCCCCAATTCAATTGTAACCACATACAATGTTAGGTGGTCACCGCTATGACAGTAAAGTTACAACATAATATATGTGATTTATGCATTAGACGTTAGAATTTCCCTAAGTGTCAGAAAAGAGGAAGTGAAGGTGAGTTGAAATGGCGTCTGTATTAATACACGCCAAAGACACCAGTTTAGTGATTAGAGAGAATTGCAGTACATTACCAATCAGATGGAGATGCCCGGCATCTAAGACTGCATCTGCCCAGTCGCCGGAAGTCTGGGACAAAAACTGTTGTAAA
Organism: Eleutherodactylus coqui; assembly: GCF_035609145.1. NCBI lineage: Eukaryota > Metazoa > Chordata > Amphibia > Anura > Eleutherodactylidae > Eleutherodactylus > Eleutherodactylus coqui. The sequence continues at coordinate 242,631,942 of NC_089841.1, read as the reverse complement.
AGTAAAAATTAGTCGCTGGGCTGTCACATGAGCGGGAGACTTAAAAAGAGGAAGTTACTTGCCCTGTAGTCCCAGCACAAGTAACGTATATTCACAGACAATATAAAATAAATAAATAAACTACAGGGAGTAAGAGAGACAGTAGAGAAGCCAAGGAATAGGAAACAAGCAGGTAACGATAAGGCCAGGTATCCACAGGAGGAACGGGGCAGATTGACCCGTAATTTGTAAAATGTAAATTGTGTGGTGCATAAGACTTTATCTTTATTGAGTTGTGATGTGTACCCAAGGACTGCCAAACATTGAATGAAGGAATAAGGAAGTAAGTGATTAGCCACACTCAGAGGGGTGGAGCTAGATGATGCAAGAACACGTCTCTTATCCAAGGAGGGGGTAAGAATCATAGATAGCCAGAAGGAAAAGTTTTGTTTTTTCTCCTGTCCCAAACTCAGCTTTCCACGGTTCCTGACAAATTATGGGACACCTACAAGACAGACATAGGAAAATTGAATATACCCACCATGATGATATACACGAGACCCAGATACACACCCCTGGGTCAAACAGTATTCCCCTAGTTTAAAAAAAAAAAAAAAAAAAGGGGGGTGAAGGGTCAGCCACACATGTTAGGTGCTGTGTGCTGATGCTTTGGAAAAACTGCCAACCGGCCACAATTTCACTGTTAATTTCTCTTGCAGAAGGCTGTAAGGCCTCCAAAGACTAACCAAGTTCTGCAGGCCATACCTGTACATACACCCGTTGCCAAATTCCGCACCTTTCTGGGCCTTGTTTCATACTGCCGGCCATATGACAGTATTGACACAAAAGCACGGAGGACAACCACAGCCATGAGGGTGGATCCAGTGACTCGAGGAGCTCCCTCATTTGCTTGTGCGGTGGCAGCAGTACAGGCAATGGTTGACAAATCTTCTAAGTTGTTATTGGACTACCCCCTAGTGGTCCACACCCCAAATGACACCCAGAACATACTCATGCAAGTGCAACCCAAGCCCTTATCTCTGGCCTATTAGATCCGACTACAATGTGCTCTTTCCATGCCTCCCCCAATATTGCTCTGGGCTTCCCAATGTTGTAATACCTTGAATCCGGCTACTCGACTTTTAATCAGGTATTCCTGGGGGGAGGGGAGGCATAGGTGATTTGAGTATGGCAGATCAGCTATTTTTTAAATAGCATTATTGTAGTGATGTACACACTGTTAATGATGCATATTTTGAGTTTTCTTTTGTAAATGGTATCAGGGTGAGGATTGATGATTCCGAACCAGATATGCAGAGGTCACACAACAAGATGTCCTAAACGCAGAAGCTCTGCCTCCGCATGTCTCAGGGCAAGAAGCGGAACCGGAGCCCCTTACTGAGGCGTGTGGAGTGGTAGAAGGTAAGTCGGCAACTTTTTACACTGACTCCTGGAATGCATTTGGCATAGCTCATGGTTATGGCCCAATATGGAAGGCCAGACAGCTTGTTATCTCAGTAGGACAGCCAATTAAGAATGGTGCAGCGGTGCAGAGTCTCATGGAAACCCTACTACTACTACCTGGCAATGGAGAATCCACACCGATTTCTACAACGGAGAAGCGAGAGATGACACCCTCGCCGACAACACAGCAAAGGCAACGGCCCTCAAGCCGTGGAAGAAAGAAGAATAGATACTGACAGCATGAGTCAGTGATAAAAACTTTGGACTTTGATAAAAACTTTGGACTTTAATAAAAACTTTGGACTTTGATAAAAACTTTGGACTTTGATATGTCAAGGACTTTACAGTTACAAGTCAACGAGGAAAGAAAGCAGATGGGCTAAAAGACGGGAGCGACAGAACAGGACGGCGTATGGCGAACAATCAACAGAACTTGCCTACAGAGGTCCCTGTTCCCCATGATGGCCCAGCTGGTACACAGAATTAAAAGCAGCGATGACGGCGACACTGCACAAGAATGGGTGACACCTGGGTTCTCTGTAGCTGCTGCATCATTTGTCCAGTTAGAATGATCTTTGCCATATGCGAGTCCGGACAGAAGTAAGGTGGCCATATAACACTTTCCTTGACCACTCTACCCATTTCAGAGATTGCCAATTTGACCACATTCAGCTCACACCTGTTGGGGAGTATGAATATGTGCTTGTTGTTGCTCGAGTCTTTTTCAGGTTGGAGGCCCACCCGGATACTAAGGTAAATGAGCAGATAACCACACAGAAATTCATGAATGAGGTAATCTGCAGATATGGGGTACCAGAAGTGATTGAGTCGAACAAAGGTACACACTTCACAGGTGAAATAATGCAACACATCATGTCTGTTTTGGGTATATTTCAGGCTTTTCACACACCCTACCATCCATGGAGTAGTGGGAAAGTAGATACGAAAGGCAATAGAGAAAATGGGTAAATTTTGAATTGAGTGTCTTTCATTAGTTTTTCTTTTTCTTAGGAGGATACATGCCACAGTAGCTGAATTTGGGGAATGATTTTCTTGTTAATTTTGTCATAGGCCTCTCCAAGGAATTGTTAGTAATGCATTCTGCAGTCTCTGCTTTTCCCCAGGTCCTACAGATGAGTGTCACAATCTAAAACCAGGTGACAGGGTCTATGTGGAAAAGTTTAAGAGAGAAACCCTGTTTGAATGTCCCTACCAGATGTTGTTCACCACCCCAACTGCAGTCAAGCTCAAAGGAAAGCCCACTTGGACCCACTTGGATCCACACTTCGCACTGAAAAAACTAATGATCCTGCATATCCTTTACATGCTATAATGTGGTACAATTCCTCTAACACACACCTTTGACTACTGTACACTAGCCCCTGTTTCAGAACAAATTAATACAATCAAATGTGCAATATGAATCCTACACTAAGGGTGAGAATCCAACACCGCATCGTGCTAAGAGAGACGTTGACGCTCCAGGTGGTAACTTTGATCCACATGTACACATAGATGTAATAGGAGTGCCAAGGGGGGAGCGAGATTAATTTAATTCTAGAGATCAGGTTAAAGCAGGTTTTGATTCCTCATTTGCTTTGTCACTGTTAATAATAATGTAGATTGGATGAATTATTTCTCTTACAATCAGCAGAGGTTTGTAAACTACACCAGAGATGCTTTGCAAGGGTTAGCTAACCAGTTAGGGCCCACTGCATCCATGGCGTTCCAAAATAGAGTGGCCGTGGATATGATTTTCGCAGAAAAAGGTGGGGTATGTAATTTCCTGTACGTGTATTCTCCCTTTAATGTGACCAATGTTTCCCTTGTTTGAAAAAGATGAAGAGCCAGTTCCGATAATGCCAACCAGGTACGTTACCAGAAGAATGGAGAAATGTACCAGTACTGCGCCTGCCTCAGTCTCATAAGATGGACTGTCAGTGGACTTCCCATTTGCCTAGGGAAAGTGCAGAAGACCTTAGGTTCCGGCGAGGGCACACCCTGTGGGGTGTTAACTCGTACAGATAGAGGGTATGGATGCCCGGAAATAAGCCCAGGGAATCCATGGCCTCCTTCTGAGGTGAGGTAGGGATCCCTCCCCTTTTAGGAGTAGGGACTTACGGGCAGTGGGAAAACCCTGACGCAAGGGTGAGGCGACCTGGACGTGTTCACCATTAGGACTATCTCCAGGAGGGACAATGGTGTGGGTGAAGATTAGGGAGTCCCACGCCGTGCGTACCTGTGCACACTACTAGTATGTACTTCTAGTACAGCACATTAGAGTGAGAAGAGAGGCTCCTGGTGATAGTTTTGATCTACACGTATACATTGACATCCTAGGATAGCCAAGGGGGGTACCTGACAAGTTTTAAAAATTAGAGACCAAGTTAAAACTAGATTCGAGTCCATTTTCCCGATCATTAGGGTAAATAAATGTTGACTGGATTAATTATGTTTATTATAATTAACAGCGGTTTATAAATTATACTAGAGACGCCTTATAGGGACTAGTCGACCAATAGAACCTACCTCGACTATGACTTTTCAAAATAGAAAGGCACTAGGTACGATTTTAGCCAAAAAAGGGAGTGTCTGTAAGATGATAGGGGAGACTTGTACCTACATTCCAGACAAAACGTGACCCACAGGTAAAAACGCAGTTGCCATTAAGAAGCTGACCGCACTAACTAAAAAGAGCTAACCCTAGTCTGTTTTCCTCAGTTAGGTACCTAACAGGAGAAGGGAAAAATATAGAAAAATAAGTTTTGAAACATTGTGTATTTAGAACACTGTGATAGGTTTTCGCTAAGATTTTGCTTTATTTTATCTGCAGTGCACTCTGCTTATGTCCACGCAACATGCCGGTGTTACAACGCCCCTGGTCCTGTTACCTTGCCGCCTCTGGAAAAGGGAAGTGGGAATAATCAGCTTGTAGCTCTTTCCTTCCAGACTAATATATATGATCATGCACTTACTAATAAGACAGGGGTTCAGTCATGTTGATCAGTTATTAGATAGTCCTGATTTTGCACTCTTGTTGATGAATCGAGGTAACGTCAAGAAGGCGGGGTTCTATACAAGTTATGCAGTGTTTACCTGAAATAGTGAAAGTCGCACCTCTCCTAACCTCATTATATTTGTCACCTTTATAGTCATCCTAATTTCTGTTTGTCGTTGCATACACTGTATTCCGACCCTGATGACTGCCTGGTCCACCTGTCCCACTACGACGTCCAACAGAAAGCCCACTGTCAGCGCAAACGTCGTCATCATGGATCCAGAATACGATGATGTCGAACCATCCTATACCCCCATGACAGCAATAGCTCCAGTGTACAACACAATGCGAGTCTAGGGTCAGCAGTAGGGGTGGGACGGAGCAGGGCGAGTTTAGTGAAACAGATAGTTTCAAGGGGGGTCTGTGGTGGAAGCCCAGTATATATCTATATGGATCGGTGGGCCTTGGCAGTAGACAGTTGTCAATTTAACATTCTGTATACATATTTGCTTTCTGTATAATGTTCTTACATTTATGCAATAGGTACTTCCGCTTATATGAAATATCTGTTTTACAAACTCTGCTGGATGGAATTTAGCACGCAACCAGATATAAATATATCTGTTTGTCCGGTTGCATGGGTGATTAAAGGAACTAGGAAGTAGACAATGAACCAAATCTGAGACAAGCTTCTGCTTTCAAGTTACCGCGAAAATTTCCCCAGCGACTTTACTGGAAACGTATGCAAATAACATGGGAGGTTTGTGCAATTTATAGTTCATGATGTAACATCCAATCATATCGAAGGAACCACACGTGGGTCCAAGACAACCCACTCATTTCATCCACCACCTGATGGCCAATCACAGATGACCGGAGGATGGAAGAATTGCAAGATGCTTATCCAATAATTAAACAATACGTTGTATCTATGTAATCTTTGACCTGCCCAGATGGGCGGAAATGTTAAACTCTTAAAATAGGCTACACGCCGATCATTAAAGTTAGAATTGAGGAAACTATGCATGCTGAACCTCGTGTCAGTGTGGGAACTTCTTATGCGCATTATCAATTCAGAAATAATATGGAAGGGTGTAAACATTCCAAATTGAGTAAGCCGTGATTCCGCAAAGGAATTCTACGACACTCTGTCATTTTGGCCGCTCAAGGGCTCTACAAATGGGCAATAGGGCCTAAATCACCTTCATGCTAAATTTCTGTTCTGAAAGCCAGAGACTGCTCCTTTCTTTTTGGGCCCCGTTATGCATCCATACATTAGATTTGGGCCACAATGGGTATGTCTCTGAACACGGGACAAACAGGGGTATCTATTTTGGGGTGCAAGTCTTCATTCATGTGTGTGCTGTACAAAAAAAGCTGTTTTTAAAATAACAGAATTGCCCAAAAAATGAAAATCACAATTTTTTTCCTTTTGCTTTGCTTGAATTCATTCAAAAACTGTGGGGTCAAAATGGTCAGTGCACCCCTAGATAAATTAGTTAAGTGGTGTAGTTTTCAAAATGGGGTCACTTGTGGGGGTTCTCTTTGGTTTTGGCCGCTCAAGAGCTCTACAAAAGTGATATGGGCCTAAAACGCCTTCAAGGAAAATTTATGTTCTGAAAGACACCGACTACTCCTTTCATTTTGGGTCCCGTTGTGCATCCAGACATAAGATTAGGGCCACAATGGATATGTTTCTGAACACGGGAGAAACGGGGGTATCCATTTTGGGGTGTAAATCCTCATTTTCATGGGCATTATAGGAAAAAAATATGTTTTTAAAATGACATATTTGCAAAAATATAAAATTTTATTTTTTCTCCTCTAAATTAAATTAATCTCTGAACAAAACTGGTGGGGTCAAAATACTCATGACACCCCTCAGTGAATACATTAAGGGGTGTAGTTTTTAAAATGGGGTCATTTGGGGGGTATCTATCATTCTGACACTCATGAGCCTTTGCAAACTTGGCTTAGTGCAGGAAAACAAAGTGTTCCTCAAAATGCTGAAAAGTAATGTTAAATTTGTACGTCCTCTAAATGGTTAAAAAAAACACAACAGTTTTTCAAGTGTGCATTCAGAATAAAGTAAACAGATGGAAATATATATCTTATCAAAAATTTGTACAGTATGTTTGATCATATTTGTGATATTACAGTTGAAAATGTGAAAAAATGACAATTTTTTCAAAATTTTTCCAATATTGGTACTTTTAATAAATATACACAAATTATATCGGTCTCTTTTTACAACCAAAATGAAGTACAACATGTGGCGAAAAAACAATGTCAGAATCACTTGGATATGTAAAGCCTTTACGGAGTTATGCTACGTTGAACAACACATGTCAGATTTCCAAAATTTTGCTCCATCACTAAGGCGCAAACAGGCTTCGTCACTAATGCGTTAATATACACTATATGGACAAAAGTATTTGGACACTACATGCTTTTCAGAAAAAGTGCTTTATTCTTCTATTTAGTGACGTGTCGGCCTTCCTCCTCCTCCTCCTTGTATTATATACTTTCCACAAGTTCTCTGTAAGACTGGGCAGGAGTAGCTCGCCATTCCTCGTGCCAGGCTGTGAGAAGAGATTGTTGTGAGGATGGGCGTGGGTGGCGGTGTCGCATCCATCGCTCCAGTCCGTACGACAAGGGCTCGATCGGATAAATGGTTATTACAAAATGAGCAGCTTTTTATTTTACCCATGCCTTTGCCAGCATACCGTTTGGTAAACGCAGTATTTACATATTTGCTGATTTTCTGCACTATCCAAATACTTATGTCCATATAGTGTAAATGGAAATATAAACTCAAAAGGTTTTGTTGCGCAACACAAAAAATGTTTTCCACATCAGAGGTGATCAGTGTGGCCCCCTTTGTCACTTGACACATATTGAGCCTGTAGTCAAGTTCCTGCCACACATTGTAGCATATCACAATTAACTGATGCAATGGCTTCTGTGATGTGTACTCACAGATTATGGTGGGTGGCAAGGGTGGCATGTAGACTATGTTTAACACTCCCCGTGAGAAAAAAATCACAAGGTGTAAGGTTGGGAAAACATGGAGGCCAAGAAGTTCACTATTATCACCACTTGCCTGGCCAATCTATCTGTTTGGTAGTCACCTATTGAGTTTACTTCTGACTTCATTGTGACAATTGAGAGGTGCCCCATCCTGTTGGAAGATGAAACCTTGGACTTCCTATTCTGTTCTCCATATCTGTAACATGTTCAGTTTCGAAACCCCAGCGATTGTTTCCTCATGGGACAAGAAGGGGGTATACACTTTCCTACAGATTATAGCGCAAAACACATTCACCTCGAGGGAGTCGTGCGTATATGCTCCATTTGCCTCCCTTCCCTCAAGATTCTCACATTCTGACGTGTTAACTGTGCCTGAAACGTGGAAGGCGGCTTCATCACTAAACACCAAATATTCCATGAAACCATCATTTTCCATCACAGTTTGCATCCTCTTGCAGGATGAATGTCTCCTCGCGTTGTTGTCTGGTTTCAGGGCCGGTAACCATTAGTATCAGTAGGGATAACCTCACAATTGTTTGCACAGAATCTTCTACACAGTCCGCGGCGGGACGTCCAATTCTCTGCTTACCCTGATGGTGGATTTTTAAGGACTTTGTGTAAAACATTCACGGACCCGCTCCACTGTTTCCATGCTTACTGGTGGATGACCGGATCATTTTTGCTAACAGATGCAACCTTTTGCCTTAAAATTGGAGTACTACTTACAGATTGTGTGTCTGCTGGGCAGATCTTCATCAAAATGTGTTTGAAAATGATGATGCTCGTTAATAGCAGACTGGTAAATGTGAAAATCAAGTATACAAGACACTCTTGTCTTTGTTAGCAGCTATTTTGTCTCATATTTCCCGAGTCATGAATATGGCAGAATAAAACTTTTTGGGCCTCATTCAGCATAACTGTCCAACAGTAAGACCATCCTTGTTGCCCATAGCAACCAATCACAGCACAGCTTTCATTTTACCTCAGCATCTCGAGAAATGAAAGCTGTGCTGTGATTGGTTGTTATGGGCAACAAGGATAGTCTTACTGTTAAACAGTTATGCTAAAAATTTTGCCTTTCCGTTTCCATGGACATCAAATTTATGTATCTAAGCGTCATTAACCAGGAGTTCTGAGTGTTTAAATTCAGGAAGATCATTTGTAATGACCCTGTACACATGTGAATATGATGCACGCGGGTTAAATATGTCTTCCATAGTATTCTTTAGGACATAGTTGGTAGTGGGAAGAATATAATTACATTTTCAGTCAGCAGATGCCATACTTCAGATAAGAGGGACAAGAGGTGCTGAGTTTAAAGTGAAGCCATCAGGTGATTTCTGCTGCCCAAGCTGAGACCAGGACATGATAGACAGATAGGAGCTGAGCTCGGTGATGAGGCGGGGAGCTGGTGTTATGTGGGGTGCGACGGTGACAGATGGTCACACATTTTATAAAAGACTAACTTTACTAAACTGAAATATGTGTCACTCCATGGGAGGTACGAATACGTTTAATGTTACATATAATGAACTGGAATTTCACACTTATAACATATGTCTCCATAGAACAGTCTCCACATTCCATGCATGTGGGATCAATGCGCCACAGGTGCAGGATACATCCCATCTACTTCCCTCTGCATCTCTTGCCGCCATGTCCATTACACATAAACAGATTACTTCGGTGGGACAAGGCACTTTGTACTTGTACTTATATCCATCACCACCGACCGCTGTCCTCATGGTACCTCATTCCTATCATTGTACTCCATATTACCATAGGTCCGGGCTATGCCAACCTCAGTCTAATGCACCGCGGGTGCCACAGCCCATCACTACATTTAGGAGCAGCGTGTCACTGCAGTCTCACATGCACCGTACGTGTAAATTTCATCTTGAGTAACTTAATCTCACATGAACCTATCATCATCTAGTATTAGTGCATAGCGCTGCTATCTTCAAAGTGCCTTGTCCACCTTCACACCATTTTATACTTCACATGATATCAACAAATATCCTATATCATGTCAACACCCTACAACTCCCATTGGGTAAACATCATATCCCCCTGAGTCATGCCAATTCTTGTATTTCCTGTATTATAGTCCCTGGGAAGATGCTCCCTCAGTCCGAGCTCGTCCGTCATAGTCACTGTCCCTAGTGTGCGCACACTAAAGTCCTTGGACTAGTTTTGCATTTTTTGCAACTTTCATTAATTATAAGTCGACGGTGCTGTCATTTTCTTCAGGGACTACATCCCTACAAGAAGGGAGACTCTCTCTTCTTCCACGAGGTCTGTAACCTTTTGGCCCATGGATCATTGAGCCCTCGTGCTTACATCTCTGCCAGGTCTCTGGTACCAGCTGCCACCACATCCTTCACATCCTTCTGGCTAAAAAGGGAGAGTAAATCCAGGACTTCTATATGATTCACAGTGAAAGTCCTGCTTACCTGCCAACTCACAGTCAATCACAACTTTCTCTGTATGATTATATACACAGAAGGTTGTCAATCAAAATACTAATGATCACCTGTCTGTGAGTGACTGTGAGTTACATGCTCCGCCCCTGATCACATTACGGTGACATCATCAAACGTCCTAAAACATACAGAGCCTGACAGCAGCTGTGTGCTTACAGGAGCTGTGATGATGTCACCATCATGTGATCAAGAAAAAAGAAAGACCCAACAGCACTCAAACCATAAACCAATAAGGGGGGGAATGAAAAAGAAAAATATGCAAAGCCACCCAAGGAGTTATGAACGCTCACCTTCAAATATTGAAGTAGAATTTAAGACAAACTGTGGCAGCATAAATGGTGAAACAATAATTTTGTACAAAAACTTTATTGTTCCATAGTCACATATATAGGCAATGCTTCAACCTTCCAGGTCTTTTTCAAGCCGCTATCTGACAGCATAGAACAGCTGGTCCATGTTGGCAGATAGCGGCTTGAAAAAAAACTGGAAAGTTGAAACGTTGCCTATATATATGACTATATATACAAACTCAGACCAGTCCAGGTAGTTCACAACTGATTAGCGCAATGTTCACATGGTCTTAAAACTGTGATATCTGAGAATTGGAGTCACTGTTCTCTACTTGAGATGAGCGAGCATACTTGCTAAGGCAAACTACTCGAGCGAGTAGTGCCTTATGCGAGTACCTGCCCGCTCGTCTCTAAAGATTCGGGTGCCGGCGGGGGAGTGCGGGGAGCGGCGGGGGAGAGCGGGGAGGAACGGAGGGGAGATCTCTCTCTCTCACTCTCTCCCCCCGCTGCCCCCTGCTCACTCCCACAACTCACCGCTCTCCCCCGCCGGCACATGAATCTTTGGAGATGAGTGGGCAGGTACTCGCATAAGGCACTACTCGCTCGAGTAGTTTGCCTTAGCGAGTACGCTCGCTCATCTCTATTCTCTACCAATTGTATGTTTACACTTGTCTGTATTTTGCACATCTTTGGTTAGGGTTTGTTTAGGGTTCTAATGGTAGGTCCAAAATACTAGATTTCTTCCATGACAATATGAGGAAGAGCCCAGTTTCTATGGGCTTGAAACATGTAAGAATCATTCCTTGTTTTTTTTCCATCTACTTCTATGAGGATGTTTTTAAGGATGCTAAAATAAAAGTTTTGTTTTTAACTCTATAAGAGCGCTGGAAGAAATCTTGTGCTTTGGATTTGGATCCATCTGTGGCTGAGGTGGCTTCCTGCCCTTGCACCATGCTACTTAGATTCCAGGATAGTTTCTGGTGTGAGTGAGATGGTTTGACTTTTTCTAATTGAAGGTGACAGACTTTTTTTTATCAGCGTAAACTATGACATTCATTTATGTAATAAAAATGTAATGAAATGAGCGAATCTTTAAGAGGTAAAAGCATATGAGGGGTAAAGACAGGAGCAAAGCAGGGTCCTAAAAGTCCTAAAGGACAGCATTTAGGCTTTCTGAAGATACTGAAATTCAAAGGATTGAAACTACAATTGACTGGAGATTGAATGGGCAGTTGCAGAAGTGCGACACCATTAATTTCAATGGGGTCGATGGAAATAGCCAATTAGAGGTGTTTGGTTGTCTCCAGCAGTCCCATTGAAAATCAATGGAGTACCACTGCGCTGCTCCATGAAAAATTTTCCTCATTGCACAGGGGTGCAGTAAGCCCACGGTGAAGAGGTAAGGGGGACATAGGAGCCCTGTTCTAAGGATCGGTGTGGATCTGAGCAGTGAGCCCGCCACCAATCAGACTCCCTGCTCAACCCCTTTAAGGAATCTAATAATTCTCCATGGAACACTTTAATCATTATCTATATCCTCTCAATTATGCTATACAGCATCAGATACCAGTAATAACGTTTCCTGATTTTCTACAGTTACTGTAATAGCAATAATACATTTTGTAGATATACATATTATATTTTAATGGGATAAAAGTGTTGAATCGTAATACTTAAATTATATTTGTATGGCTTTGGATTGAATGAGATGTATAAAATAGGTTTTGCTGCATAAAACATTTTATAGAACTGTTCATGGCTTATTAATATGAGGATGAATTCACCTCTGAGGGTTTCTGCTTCAATGCAGGATCTGGCATCTCAGAGAGTCATACATCAGGTGAGCTAGTAATTGGAGAAAAGAGCAGGCCGGTATTCAGAGAGCTGGAAAAATGGATTGAACTCAGTGACATTTCATAAGCCCTATGCTACTAGGGTTTTCAGGTATGTAAGTTTTTATTTTTTTACATAAGCTTTTGATAAAAAGTATCAAAACAATGATGGGGAAAAAACTTTTTTTTTACATATAAATGTATAAAATACATCTAGAAAACGTATAAAATTAAAGAGGTTGTCTGAGTTGTAGGTTCTGCAGTAACATAGCAAATAGAGATATACTCACCTCTCCCTGCGCCCGCTGTGTTCTGCAGCGCTGCTTCTAGTCTCCTCCCTGACGTCAGGTTTGTAAGCTGCCCCAGGCTGTTTACAGGATGTCATCGGCACTACCGCTAATGATAGAGCTCAGCGATTGATGCACCATTGTGGGACACAGAGTGGGAAGAGGCGATTATATCACTATTTGTTATCGGGCGCGGGTTGTACCGAGAACCTACAACTTGGACAACCCCTAACCTGCTTGTAAAAGAGATACATAACCCCTATAATAAATGGTGGCGTAATATGTAATCACAATGACACCTAACAGAACGGCAAAATAATCTAATAAAAAGCATAAATATCCAATGTCAAGGTGCCTCAGGTTCTCCCAAAATTACTATTATTTTTTTCATCTTTGGGTGTGGTTTTCTTTCTTCTCCTTCACGGTGCTTCAGATACCGACTACATCTGGGTATAGGCATTGGTCCAGCTTGACATGTCAGTGTCGGATCACGTGATGTGTGCCTGTGGACACCAGGCACAGTGTCATTTGGTGCCTGATGTTGTCAGAGAAACATCTCCCTAGTTGTAATGTTACTGATAGGCTGGCTATATCCTCAGCCAGCCTATCAAGTTCTCATATGGGGTTCTTAAACTGAATTTTTTGAATACTCTTATTGTTATAGTCAGTGTTTTGTGCTCAGAGTTCTGTGTTCAGTGTTCTGGGCTCAGTTTTTAGTGCTCTGTATTTAGTGTTCAGTGGTTAGGTATCCTTGTTTCTCTGACTTGCACTTTGCGTCTTTCCAGCAGTGGGGTTGCCTTTTCAGGGCGGGTGCTCCACTTAGTTGCAAGTCCAGCTGGGGCAGTTCATACAGTACCTTGTAGTGTTACTTCAGTCATTAACCATTGTCAGTGTTTGTCTCTGGTTCAAGTTTTCCAGTATACTTTTCACTCAAGTTGCCACTAAGTTTGTCTTCATCTGTTGCACCAACAGGCCTGAGCACAATAAATGAAAAAAAGTTTAGTTTAAAAATCAAACTAGACTTTGCATGAAACAAATCCAGGTTTTTGCAAAGTAAATGCAGGCTTTGACCCTGCAGGTAGCTGCAATCAAGCGGCAATCCTAGCAACACCAGGCTTTACACTCCTTGTACGCTGCTTCAGTAACTGATTTTCCTGATAAACATAGACTGATATTACCCAATTGGTTTTCAGGTAACCGCAAGAATTTTATTACTTTCTGAGAGCCCTGTTAATTATATTTCAGGTTAAGACTGGTTTGATTTTTCTGCAGCACTGTGGTGATTGTGTGGCATAACCTCAAGAACATTGGTGGAGACTTGAGGCAAAGTAGGGATTGTGGAAGCAATGTTACTTGCATTTAAGGAAAATTGTTGGGTCTAGTGGAGCTGGTGTAGATCTTGAACTGAAGTACTTTCCTTTGGAGAGCCCACACCATTAAAAGATGCTCCATATTGATTTGCTATGGATACTTCATGGCTTTTGTTACGGCCGGCAGGGGCAGATGGACAGGGGATCCCTACTCCAGCCCTCTCCCGTGCCCCTACCTACTTACCCCCCTGGGCTAGGCCTCAGGGCGACAACTGGGCAATGATCCCTGCGCTACACTAGTGTCAGGGACCCCAAGAAGGAAGGACTGGGAGACAGACAGTTGGGAACCATGAGCTGACTAGGACAATGATGAGCCGACCAGAGAGCAGTCCAGAAAACAGGCAGGGTCAAACCAAAAAGTCAAGAGCGGAGTACAGGAGGGTAAAAACAGAAGCGGAGTCAAATGCAAGCCGAGGTCAAACCAAAAGACACGTTCAGGGTACAGGAGGGCAAAGCAGAAGCAGAGTCAAATGCAAGCAGAGGTCATACACACTATAGTCAGGTCAGTGATTGCGGGTGTAGTCAGACAAGTCAAAACAAACACTGGCACTGGAGTCTGGGCCAGCAGGGTTTATATACAGACCTCACTGCCCAGAGGGGTGGGGATAAATCACATGATGACTGGAGGGAGTCATAAAGCCACCTCCCCCCGGCGGCGCGCACACCTGGAATGAATTGCCTGTGACACATCAAATGAATGTTTTTGAGATATACAGAACCGAACACCTATATCTGGAATATCCACATTTAAATGCCCCAGGATGCACGAGCCAGGTGACAGATGGACCATTGTGGTCAGAAAACAGACTAGGTGATAATATTGACTCAAAGTTGGAGCTTTCTTTGCTACATTTCTATGACTATTGCTGAGAATAGATCCAAATATTCTATATGCAAAATAGATTTATATTTATTACCTATCTGGCATATTTCCTGAAATTTACAGCTAAATGCAGTGGAAAATACGACCGCAGAATGACTGGATTTATTTTACAGATAGAAGCGTCTATAAGGGATCAGATCAGTCCCTATTGTTTACAATAGATTTGGCTCTGTTTAACCTCCATTATGGATATTTGCATTCTTTCAAACTATGAATAGTTCTATCAATCTCACTATCTAATTGGTTAGTGAGAGAGCAATTATGTTTTACACAAAGCAGCTTCCCCACTAGAACACTCTCGAATATGAATGGGGTGACATGATGAAGCCAACAACACCATGTTGCCAGCAGTTCTTTTTTTGTCAGCATATTTACCTGCTGATGATCAAGTTCAGTGCTAAACTGCAAATCTAGATGAGACAGAGAATGCATGGAAAGAAAATGAAAATTTAAATCCAAAGAGGTCATTATTGAGAGATAGTTCTAGCTGTGGTATGGCCACCACATCCCCAGACCAAATGAATAACAAGTCATCTATGTAGTGGCCGTACCAGGTGAGAGCTGCATTAAAGGGGTTGTCATTTCAAAAATAGTAGTGTTGTTCCATACTGGCCCCAGTACACTGAAGAAAAAAACCTGCCATTGAAGCTAAAAATAATGTGGGAGAGTGGGCAGAAAACTCATTTTAGAAGAAAAAATTTAAAATCACAGGTATAGTAACATAGTTTGTAAGGCCGAATGAAGACAATGTCCATCTAGTCCAGCCTGTTTATCCTCATGTGTTGCTGATCCAGAGGAAGGCAAAAAACCCCAAGAGGCAGCAGCCAATTAGGTCTTTTGGGGGAAAACCACTCCAATGCCCTCCAAAAACCACTCCAATGCCAATTGTGCCAAATAATGAGGTATAACTGTGTACAGAGCCCATATCAGCCATTATGAACATATTACTGGGTGCCAGTTGTCTCAAAAGATCTTTAGAATCTTGAATGTAACCAGGAATATTTGGGACAAGAGGTTGTAAGAGACTGTCTACACCCCCACACAGGTCCTCATTGAGAGAACCAATGCCTGCAACTATTGAAATGCGTTAGTTGTCCCGCCATTGCATGTCCTTTACATTGGGTTTTAATATGCCTCAATAAAGCCGTGATTTTATGGATGCTGGATTGTTTTTTTGCTAAAATCTACATTTCGTTACAAAAGAGCCTGACCTAGGGGCTAGTCCCCTTCAGCTACTCACTCGAGTTGCATTATCAGTCTACTTAGCAACTTCAGATAGTTTCTTATCAGTTAGGTAGCTGCAAATCTATCTTGAGGACTTTAAGGGCTTAAGTTATTGATAGCATCTGACGGCTTATATATCTCTTTTTGATCTCATCTTGTACTTTGAGGATAATTTTGTCCTCTTAATGACCATTACCGTGACCATCATTGCCACGTCATAGGTCATTCTTTTCTGACTTTTGTAAATTGCGGTGCACTGGAATTCTTCGCTGCATTGCATTTATATTTAGAGACAGATCATTTTGGCGACCACTGGTCCATGATTATCAGTCCTGGACTATGTGTGGCTTCCACACTTTATAAAAATTTAGCCACAACCCAACCTTTTGGTTGGAACTAGCGCATTGTAACCCCTGAGGAACCCACCTGTTGGGAGAAACGCGTTGGGTAACGCGCATTTTTGCTTTAAGAGCAAACTCCTTATGTGCAAGTCCTTCCCACTATACGACGCACATTAGGATACCAGATTTAGAGTGATTCTACTTTATTTGATCACTTTTCTGGATCTATGATCAATGTTGTACATCAATTGAGCTTCATCACATGACTCGATTTCCCATTGTTCATATTTCAGAAGTGGCGGTTGCTGTCGTTTTTTAAGGTTGAGTCCTATTATACGACTCCAACCTGTTTGGTCACTAGTCACTAGTGGCCTTCTTAATCCTAATCTTCCCCTTATTTGTTTGTATTTGTTTTGTTCTTCTTTTAAAGGAATTTAATAAAAGGTATTTTTTAATTTTATTAGTTTGGAAGGTCCTAGCAGTAAATTTCCCAAAGTTTTGACTGGGATTAGCTGCCCTTGTAAATTTGCAGTTACAAAAGAGCCAATTTAAATTCTAAATGGAATTTTCAAAAATATTTTCAGATACATTATTGAAATAATCTTAATCAAAACCATCTCCTCGATTCTACGATTCCCTCCAAAGAAGCTCAGTTTAAATCAGTAAACAAGTAAAAACGGTGATGCCTGACCTTGTACAGCGTAATATCTCATGTGTTACTATAAGTAAACACAAACCTTCAGCCTTCACTGCACTATATCCTGCTAACGGTCTTGTCACGGTAATAATTGCCTGTCATCAGTGGACTTTCTGTAATGTTCTTGCAGTTACTACTCTTCATCTTCCCAGCAGTCTGAGGTTTATGTCTGATTTTATGTATTCTTTCCCCATCAGAAGGCTATAAGGAGGCACAAACTTTTGATCTATATTTTTTAATTTGGAGACTTGATGCAAAACTATTATTTAAGAGAGCAATGTTCTTAACAGAGAAGAGGTTCAAGTTGTTTAGTCAAACTCCAAATATCTGATGCAAAGTTGTGTACTGCCGAGTTGAGTAATATTTGTTGTAAAATGAGATATGTTTTATGAGCTGGATTGTAAGAGTCTTTTAAATGGAGCTCAAATGAAAAAACCTTTTGGGATTCCCCAGTTTCTGTATTTACAGTACGTGTATGTGTAGTAATACTTTGCATGATCAGTCAGAAAGCATCGGTACTCAGGAGGGACACATCAGAGCTTGAGCAGGCCCAAAGGCGGGCAACTGGAGTAATAAATAGAATGGGTCAACTACAAGACCCAGAGATTGGTATTGGGGTCATTTAGTTTAGAAAAAAGATGGCTGAGGGGCGACCTGATAACTATGTATAAATATATCAGGGGACAATGCAGAGATCTCTCCCATCATCTATTTATACCCAGGACTGTGACTGTAACAAGGGGGCATCATCTACATCTAGAGGAACAAAGGTTTCTAGGGGGTACTTTACTGTAAGAGCATTGAGACTATGGAACGCTCTGCCTGAGGACGTGGTGATGGCGAGCTTAATAAAAGAGTACAAGAGGGGCTGGACGTCTTTCATGAGTGTTACAATATTACATGTTATATCACTGATTATTTCAGAAGGGTCAGTGATCTGGGGGATTATTCCAATTGCCAGATTGGATACAGGAGAGAAGGATTTTTTCCCTTAACTAGGGAAAATTGGCTTCTACTAAATTGAGGTATTTTTTTGCTTTTTCAACCATTTGACAATAAGTAGGACACAATCGTAGATCATAATAGGAAACAACTGGAGGTAAGCAAACATCAAGAATGCAAAACCATGATTTAATAGTAGAAGCATAAAGTGTTTGAAATCAAAAAAGTATATCAACAATTATATGTGCTTTTAGAGCAGGTGTATCCCTACACATTGCCTATGAATTTTATTTTAAAAGTCAATGGTTCCCCCAACCCCCCAAAATAGATGTTTTCCTAAATACCATCATGAATTTGACCAAAATCCCCAAAGCAGTCAAATCCAAACTTCTGGTTTGTGGCATCCCAGCATTCCCCTTGTCCACCCTCAACTCCACATGGCAGCATCTTGTCTTATGGTGTGTCTTGATGGAATGATTATCATTCAAAAAATCATTCAAACAAGCGTAAGGGAATGATAATCGTTTGGTCTAAATGCGAGCCAATAAGTAACTGAATGAGAATTGTTCCCTTCTCGTTTGTCGTTAAGTTTCTGCAGGACTAAAGCTCATCATTGGCTCCTTCATTTGCCGTTCCATTTATACAGAGCTCATTCAGTGTTCCACATAAGGAAAGTGAAACACTGAACAAGAAGTGAAAGAGTCTCGTTGCACAAGTCATTGATGAAACTGCCTGTCTGAGCAGGCCGCACGAGTGTGAATGAGCTGGTGATGACATCACTGGATTGTCCACGTGTGCAGACAAAAATGTTGCCATCTAAAATGAGCATTAGGGCTTATTCCTATGGGCGTACATCGGCCAGGGTTTTCACGGCCGGCCGATACGCTACCGTCTGGGGTGTAGAAGCTTGTCAACGGGCGCACAAATCTACCATTTGTGTGCCCGTTCACCAGGCATGGGCCCCTGCGCCGAAGTCACCATGCCGTTGCCCCTTTCCCCTCCCTCCCCCCTCACAGGCTCACCTCTGCTCTCCTCCCTGCTCGTTCTTTGCAATGGGAGGGGGCAGGGCGGGAGCGGAGCATTGGAATCCAATGCATCAGATCACAGCGTATATCGGCCAGCCATGAAAATGGCCAGCTGATATACGCTCATGGGAATAAAGCCTTAGAATGCAAGATCACACTAGCTATCACGAGATCATGCATTCTAATTGAAAAGATAGCTATTACCTGTCTTTATTCAGTACTAATCAATTAATCAATAGGCATTAAAACCCCATTAATGCCATCGGCAGCACCGATCAGAATAGATGATCAATAGATGATGATGCGCTGCTAGGGATCCCCACTGATCAGCTGATTGAAGAGGCCACGGTGCTCGGGTGAATGGGATCCAGCTGAAATGCCAAGCATAGCCAATATGGCGCTGTGCCTGGTATGGACTGAAGTGACAGAGGCCTTTACCCTGTCACTTCAATCAGCTGATTGGCAAGGATTCAAAATGGCAGACCTCTACCAATCCAATAATCCGAGGATAGGTCATCAATAGTGTTGTCCTGAAAAACACCTGTAAGTACGGGAACATGAGAGAGTTTTCTGTCAAAACACGTTAGACGCCAATGGACCCCATTATAAGTCAGTTGGATCTGTCGGTCACTGCTGGTGTCCATTGTGGAATGGATTCTATTTATGATGGAAAATACAACCTAGCACAATATTTTTATTTAGAACTTGTTTATCTGAAACGTAATCTCCAAAAATTACCAGATGTTTGTACTTTTTTCTTGATTTTTTTGCTTTGTAGTATTCCCAATCCTTATATTGCATTAAAGGGAATGAAAAAAACCTTTCCATCTAAATATGAATGGAGTGGAGATGCTAATTACTGAGTTGATTAAATGCTTCTGTTATACATCAAGATTTTTTATGTGATTTGAGAATATGGCCCGGGGTTGTGTTTGAAATGAAATGAAATTAATTAGCGCTCGCTGTGTGCTGTGGATTATTGGAAGTGATGTTTGCTGTGTGGAAATATGAAATTTTAAAGACTTGCTGTGTTTAAGGTGGACTGCATGACAGGATTCAGCAGTAGAGCATATTGGGTGGGACTTTCGATGTGCAACGTCTCATTATAGTGGTGAACAAAAAGTTGCATATTTTTGCGCAAGCTGTACTAACTAAAAAATTTACAACTTTTTAACCATTTATTGCTGCTCTCACCACTATTCTAAAATGTGAGTTGGGCTTAGTGGGAGGGACGGGTCCATCCAAGGCCCAACTCGTTTACTACAATTTACGCCAGGCATTGGTGTAAGCTATTGCGGAAATCTATGCCTGGTAGTTTGTGGTGCACGAACAGCCCAAGAGGCACCAAATGGATTAGGCTTGCTTTTCTTAATACAGAGTTATTACAAACGATTTTCCCAAATCGAAATGCCCATAATTCATGTTTAATGAAACTCAGATACATAAATGTGATGTCAATGGAAAAATAAACTCAAAAGGTTTAATTTAGCAAAACTGTCTTTAAACTGCTTCCCTCCACAGGATGTAAGGGTACTTAATGGTAGCAGGGTACTTCCTGCAACTAGACGTACCCTTACGTCATGTGGATAGTGCAAGATCATAAGAGATCTCGCGCTATCTGGCAGCAGAGCCGTCTGTCACTGACAGCTGGCCTCCCGCTGCGACAGCGGCGGTGCATTGAGGATGCGACCCCAGCTGTTAACCCCTTCCCTGCCACGATCTATGTAGATCGTGGCATAGGAAGGGTTTGCAGAGGTAGCGTGCTCCCTCTCTGATGTTATTACGCTCTCACAATATAATCGCAGAGAGCCCGGTTGGTTGTCATGGTAACAGGATGCCACCTACAGGCGTCCTGTATTACCACTGCGTATGATCTCTCCTGCAATGCCTTATTGCTTATTACAGCGAAGACCTGCAATGCCTTATCATAGTAATCATCGGTGCTAAGGTGTAAGTCCCCCAGAGGGACACAAATGGTGTAAAAAAAAAAAAAAAAAAAGAACAAAATAATGTAAAAACATGCATTTTCTTCTCATATTAGTATAAAAAAATAAGCCAACATATTTGGTATCGTCACATCCATAACATAAAGTTGAACATGCTTTTTATCCTGCATGGCAAAAAGCGTAAAGGAATGTTAAAAAAATTTTGCCTCCCAAAAAACGCAATAAAAGTGATCAAAAAAGCCATATGTACCCAAAGTGGTACCAATAAAAACCAAAGCTTATCTTGCAAGATATAAACTCTCACAGACCTCCGTCCATAGAAAAATAAAAGGTATAGGACTTTGAAAAAATGGGTTTTTATTGCAGAAAAGTGGAAAAACCTAAAAAAAATAAGAATTTTGGTATCCTTGTAATCATACCGACCGCAGAAAAAAATGTATTATGTCATTTATGCTGCATAATTAATGCTTTAAACCCCCCCAAAAAAAAATCTGTGGCAGAATTGATGCGTTTCCTCTCCCTGCGATCATAAAAAAATAATTGAAGTTTTACAATATAGTCTATGTACCCAATAATGGCACCGATAAAAACTACAGTTCGTTAAAAACTATGGCAACCAATCACAGAGCAGCTTTCATTTCTCAAGCTGCTGAGATAAAATGAAAGCTGTGCGGTGATTGGTTACACTACAACATGTATTGCAAGAACTTGACTACAGGCTCGATGTGTGTTCAGTGACATAGGGGGCTCACATTGACACCTCTGATGTGGAAAACATTTTTAATGTTGTGCAGTAAAACTTTTGATATCAAATTTATGTATGTAATTTCTTTGGCCGGACACAGATTATCACAGGACGGCACGGTTAGAGCCTGCAACTTTATAGTGTGCAGCCGTATGGATTCCTGCGCCTCCATCTTGTCTCTATGTACATGATCTTGCCATGTATGTGGGCCTTAAAGAAGAAAATAAGCAAAAATGGGGATTTTCATAAAAACTTGTTTCTTGTTTTCTATGGAGAGGTCTACGTATAGTACAAACACCAATGGTGAGTGGCCAGTCTTATCTATCTACAAATGTAATCTATGGCCTGATGAGGCAATGTAAAGTAATATAGGGAATGGTTTGGGGAAAAAGAAACAGACCCATTCCATGATTTCCATTTCCATCCATGGTCGGCTTGGCATGGCCCATTCCCAGGACTGGTTGGGCTCCTAAAAGCTCTCTAGTCAATTTTTGGGGAAACTTCTGGAATTTTCTTTCCTATACCTTTTGGACTTTTCTGATATGCCTCCTATATTTACGTTCTGAGATTGGCAGACCATGGGGTGACTCCACTTAAAGAGGCAATATCAACAAAATGTTTTTGTATTCATTAAAACTGGATAGTGAAATATTTTCCATGTTTCTAATTTGTTAGTTTTATCATTGTAGATTTTGTGTTCTGTTGTCTATACATGAGAATGGGGGCGGCCATCTTCCCTGAGCTACTTTTAACAGCATTAAGAAAATGTAGAAATGCGTTTTACGGTAGCCTTACACAGCGGACAGGAGAGGACCCATTGACTTTAATGGGAGACTATTCTAGGCATGCCCTGTGAACTCTGCAGGGGTCATTTTGCAGGGAGGGGAGTAGATAGTCAGAGCTGATCACCTATTGTGAATGGTGGATCCTGTGTTATATACATATAGGTGTCACCTTTCAGTGTAATCCTGCCTGTGATGACAGTAAAGATGACTGCTGAAAAGTTTTCTCTACAGAACCGAAAGTGTCAGACTAATATTAGACTTTGTGCTCAGTGTGAAAAATGCTGGATTTTAGTGGGTTTTTTTTTTTTCAAATACAGATTGCGACCGAAAATTAAAAAGAAAATCACCAAATCTTCTTAAAATATGTTTAACATAAAAATGTGATTTATATAGGTAATTGTCGGATGCCACGTTCCCTTTAAAGACCAGAGCCATTGGGCGCCCCATGGACATTTTTCAGCATATAATAGTCATTTCCGTGGGCAGCATTAATTACCAACATGTATTCATTTACCAGAACAATCTGAATAATTCCTATCATCAGTATGCAGAAAGTTCTGTTTGCATTAATTATCCTACTAAGCTATTTACGATTAGAGCTAAATACATTATTATAATAAATTAGGTCATTTACTAGGAGTATTTGCCTGACTGCATCATGTTTAGTTCATGTTGCTAGCTTTAATATCATATCTACTCAGTTTTGCTGGTTTGTTATTTGTATGTATATATTCGTGTGTGTGTGTGTGTGTGTGTGTATATATATATATAATCTGTCTCCCTGAAAATAAGACCTACCCCAAAATAAGCCCTATCATGATTTTTCAAGATTTTTGAGGATGCTTGAAAAAGTCAACTGAGTCCAGGCAGCTATATATAGAAAAAGTAAAATCTTTTGAAGCAAAAATTAATATAAGACACTGCTTTATTTTGGGGGAAACAGGGTGTGTATATATAGCGATAGATATAAGTAGTTTTTCTACTGTCAATTAGTGTCTGTTTTTTTTCTGTTAATTTATGTTGAACTATGCAATTAGATATATGTTAGGCCTTATTCACACAAGCCTTTTTTATGCGGCTATTTACGCTGCCCCTTCTCAATGCATGTGTATGGACAGCGCTTCATTCACAGCTCATTCAAGGGCTGCGTATGATATGTGGAGAAATAGAGCATGTCGCGATTTATTTCTCTTGCATATTGATACGCAGTGCCCGCACACCAGTGTGCATGGAAGAATGAAAGTCCATTTACTTTCATTGCCTCCATTCACCGTGTGTTACACACGGGATGTACGCATGCGTAATACGCGGTGACAATACATCCGTGTGAATGAGCCCTTTATTCTATATTTTCTCACAAAACTGTATATCAATCTGCTCAGCAACTCCTTCCCTATAACACGCTGCCCATGGATCAGACTACATCTTGAGGGCCTATTCCCACTGCTGTAGGCACAACTACGCTTA